>NC_053141.1:40148429-40472781 GCF_016808335.1 Panicum virgatum | reverse complement strand
TACTCTATAGATAATCATAGATATTACTACTTTACTCCAACACACGTGTTCAGAGAACTATAATCAGGAACCTCACATAAATTTTAGAATTAGAAAAAAAACAAAAGATATAGTACTCTTCATTCAGTGATTTTTTCTAAGCATCACTTTTATAAATATCAAAAGTTCAAAACAATACTCATGTTAAGATTCGGCAATGGTAATCACGGTCCCTTTAAACACTCATGTTAAGATTCAGTCATTTTCTTCTGGAAGCATTTTTTGTTCATACTTGACGTCTTGACCACACTTGGCAAATAGCAATGCAATTTAAACAGAACTTGGCCACATGATCTAAAACACTGCAACAACTACAATTTTTTCCTAGCTATTAACTACTACATATGCATTCAAAGTTAGCAAAATTATTCTTCTCACGATCCACATGTATCCACAGGTAAACTTATATGATCATATGTTAAGGTGAACTTATATGATCATGTTCAAGTAACCTTGTAGTCAAGGGCATACATCTCCAATTCGGTCATATTGCAGAAACTAAAGTTTGTGTCACTACACCCAAGTACCGCAACAGTTGGGGTGTTTGCCCAGCCTGCAAAGTAAAACAATTATACCAACATCAAACCAGTTATGCAAATAATTAGTCCTCCCAGAAGGAGAGTACATGAATATATGTGTAAACACTATGGATATGTTGTACTAATTCATCAATATGGCACCATGGCACAACCAGCAATTGGTCAAAATAAGTACTGCAACATTTCTGGGGGGCAAACAGTTCCAGGCACCGATTTTGCCATTAAAGACTTCTGTTCACTCGGTTAAAGAATTAGAATAATCTGACTCTACCAATATAGATGCATTCAATTGGTCAAGGAATTAGAACAATCTAATCTAATAAATGGTGAGATCATGCTCTAAAATTTTTTAGAGATGTCATATTACATAGGTTCTTATGAATTGACTTGAGGCATAAATTATAATTGTACTCAGGTACTCACAAATGGTATGTATATGCTAGCTCAATGCAATTAAGAAAGTCTAATTCCGAATGGTTTGGTTCTGCAGATTATACAGCACATCAATTAAACCTACAAGCTGTGAATTGTCATGGCTCTTCAAAGTGGTTCAGATAGATGAGAATCACATAGTACATGCTTTGTTTTTCAAAGGAACAGAAGCCTATACTATTATTACCTGTTGCAGAGGCGAACGGTAGAGCGACAAACCACTGCATGAGCTCTGATCTGCCAAGCACAAATATTATTTATAAGCATATACATGTAGTGGATATCTTAGGAGAAGCAATGGCTCACGGACAAAGCAGAGCACTGCACCATCGCAAATCTGTAAGTGTGCAATAACAATATCCAGTTCAGAATGATTCAGTATATCACTGATTCACGCGTTCAGTTATAAAGGTAAAAATACTCACGTTAATCCAAGAAGATAAAAAAAGGTGCATCTGAATTACACAACCGCAAACCAAAGACAGCTGAATATAGCACAAAGGCTAGATGAGTTTTCAGCTTACAGACAGTGAAATTCAAACCTTGGCAAAATTGTTCCACCAACGGTCTGTGCGTTGCATGGGTTTCAAAAATTTCAATACGATAATAGGAGAGAAAAAACATGATTATTGTTGGGGATTGGACCGTCGGGAATGTGCCCGGAGGTTAATCCCAGCCTCGAAAACATCTCCTAACCTGTCTGCAGGGCTCCGGTGTTGGGTAACAAGCGCGCACGAAGGGTGCTCGGTGCCAACAAAGACACCGGGGACCGAGAAGCTCACCTTCGGGACCGAAGGTGAGGGTCGAACACTCAGGAGCACAAGCCTGAGGTCCGCAACCTGTGAAGCTTCGAAGGAGTCACCTTCGGGAGACTGAAGGAGACAGTCGATCGCACCGTCGGCAGGCCGGAGGTGACAAGTGGCTACTCAGAAGCACAAGCTTAAAGATCAAGACCTTCGCCGCCGACAAACGAAGGATCCCATCTTCGGGCGGCCGAAGGTGACGGCTGATCGCTTGAAGACGGAGCATTCAGGGGTGCGACCTCCGAAGTACCCCGAAGGACTCGAAGCCCTTCGGCGGGTGTAGGCGTGCGTGTAAAATGTGAATATGTGAGAAGGTCGGATTTGTACACCTCTCACCTTGTAATTTTACCTCGGAACCGGCTGTATGTGAGCTGTAAATGAGTTGGAAGGGGGCAATTTGGGGAAATCTGGCCGAGGGCTAGGGGTATAAATAGCCCCCTCTCTCCACAGTGTAAATGGTTGAATTTTCTGGTTATTACTGGAGAATTGCCTACCTTCATTGTCATTTTCGTACTGTTCACGCTCTTTGTTTGGGCATCTAAAAAGCTAAGATCCCAACAATTATCATCAGTCATTTACAATCTTCATAATCTTGAAAAACATATTGTTTTAAGCTGGTTAATCAAGCAGGCACAAGAAAAGAAAAGCTGTACATGCAACTAATTATTTGTTGGTTCATCCGTACGTTAATATGTGCTAGGCATACATCTGCAATAAGAATAAGATAGCTCTACTTTACCTGTCAATTGGAGGAGGAAAAAGAGAACACCCCTAGAACCATATTGCCGGCATCACTGCACAATGTGAGCACAACTACCACTGTCACCCGGTTTTGCGCCACCACACCCTCTGAAACCATCAACTGGCCGGAACATCCCTTCGACCTCAGCCGTCATCCCTGCCCGCTTGTATGCCTTCATCATAGAGTTCCATGAGAAGACATCCCGGTAGGGGTGGTAAAGGGCCCAACATTTTGAACTAGAAAATCTAAGTATCGGGTCCTAAAAGGGCCGGGCTCTAAACATATGTATTTTTGAACTAAAAATTTTAAGGGCTTTATTGGACTGTGAAGAGGCCATTAGGGCCATGACCCATTACCACCCCTACATCCCGGTGGGGAATTCCATCGAACACCCTGCGTAGTGCAGCAAGGTGATCACCTATGTAGGAGTACATGGTGATCAGGAAGTGGACGGTGTGCCCGAACTTCTCATGGGGCGCGTGCCCCGCTGTAGCCACCCCCATGCCCCCTTGACCTTCATTTCGTTGCCGCCGGCATCAATTTTAAGCTGTCAAACAAAATTAATAGGAGGAGGACAATAACATGAGGATAAAATCAACTGTATCAAAGAAGGTTACTGAAACAAAAAAGCTCTCACATTTTATCTTGTAACTGCGTGGACCTGCTGCGGCGTCCGGGCGGCCCCTAGACCTGCGACGGCGGTGGCCTCCTGCACTCGCACCCCAGCGGCGGCCTCATGCACCTGCCGCGGCGGGTCCCTGAACCGCAGCGAGGGCGGCGTGGGCACCAGGGTCGGGTCGTGGGAGAGGGCTTAGGGATGCGGCGGGGGGGAGGATGACCTCGCGACGTGGTTGATGAAGTTGCAGGCGACCGGACGGGTTTGAGTGGAGCAGATCGGGACGGAGCAGTTCGCGGCGGTTGGAGTTGCAGGCGGCCGGGCAGGTTTGGGCGGAGCAGTTCGGGCCGGAGCAGATCATGGCGCGACAGCGGAGGAGGCAGGGCGCCGGGACGGAGGAGGCAGGCTGCGCGGGGGCGGGGACGGCGCGGCGGACGACGGTCGGGACGGCGCGGAGCTGGGGATCGGAGGAGGACAGGGATCGGGAGCGGACTGTGGCGGCGGCGGCGGCGGCGGCGTGCGGGGAGCGCGTTGGGCGGGCGAGATCGGATCGGAGGAGGACAGGGATCGGGCGCGGACTGCAGCGGCGTGCGCGAGAGCTGGCGTGCGGGAGGAGGGGCGGGCGGGCGAGATTGAATCGGAGGACAGGGATCGCATGTGAGTTCAAACAGATGAATCACAACCGTCGGAGGCTTAACCAAAGTTGGGAGGTAAGGATGTACACCAAATAAACATCACCCTTAATCCCTCTTTAGTAGTAGAGATGAAGTGAGTGGCTAATGACTGAAAAGCCCTCCCCCTCCCTCCTACGCTCAACCTGAGAATACGAGGTACTCCGGGGTAATTAGTAATTTCAGACATGTCCCTGAGTCCTTGTGAAGAGCACCCTTAGGGCTCGTTCGGTAGGGAACGGTGGCATGGAACATTTCTAGCCGGATTGCTTGTCTAATTTGTACATGGAAATGCTAAGAATAGGGCGTCCGACGGATCGGACGCCCGCTTCTGCTGTCTCCTCCCTCTACCGCTGGGCGCTCGCAGCGAGCCCCGCGCGGGCGGCATCGTGCAGTGTCGAGATGGTGTGGTGGCGCCGGAGAGGAGCGACGGTGCGTGGTAGTGCCACAACGTGAGGTCAACGGTGGCGAGCTCCATGTGGCTACAGCTGGCGGTGGCGGCCATAGCGCATGCGTGGCCATGGAGTGCAGTGGTAGAAGGCGAGGTGGAGAAGCTTGACAGCGCGCATGCTGCAAGAGTATATTTCCAGTATTTCGGATGTTTCAGAAAAATATTGCAAATATTTTATATGAATGTTGTAAAAGTAGATCTAGATGTTGCACATGTTTTACACACATATTGTAAGTGTTTTATCTAGATGTTGCATCTTTAATGAGAGATTTTCCATGCAACATGAAACAGATGTTACTGCGGATTTTTTTCCCTCATCATCAACAGATGGTTAATAACTTTTTTCAACATAATATTTTTTGATGTTGCAAAAGGTGATTGTCTATGTTGCATACGTTTATTTTATATGTTGCAGATGTTATTTTTCATGTTGTGATGCATCAATGGAGCGTCTGATGGAAAAACTCATATCGGACGTCCGGGTGGTAGCGCCGATTTATATAACCTTTGATTAGGTGGAACGATTCCTGTGTGGATTTCTAAGCAACCGAACGGGCCCTTAGGGGCGCAGTGGTTTATTTTATATGTATTGAGTATTTATTGACACATATATATGGGATAAGGCTTGAGCTGGTTCTGGTTTAGCTAGCCTACCTTGCCGGTCAAAGAACAGTACGTGCCTAAGAATTCAACATTGCTCCATCATATTTTCGGCAACCTCCACAAGTATATACATTGCTTGGAAAAGAACTGCATCCACAAACTAAGACCATTTCAGCCGGTTGAATTGAACACTCTCGATACACGCTGCAAAGAAAATGTTGCATTGTAAGTTGCTTGCTCCATATAGCAATGACACCCATCCAAACTCACTGTTATTGCATAGCTTCAACATTGTCCACAGAATGAGTCCTGTTTATCGACCTGTTACCATACTCAACTTTTTTTTGTTTAATTTATGATAGCTATCGTATTCAAAGTAAGATAGCGTAAATGGGCCGCGCGCCATCGATCAATTCGTACTAGCTGCTAAACACGCCCACGCTACTGATAAATATAGACCGGTACTGTTACATACTATGCCAAACATCGATCCTGCTGGCAGTTAATTGGGCTACAGCTAGTCGCCATGACTTTTGGAAAGCTGCTCAGGTTTTCTCCATCCTTGTTTTGAAGTGGGTGGTACACGCACGACACTTAGCTCGTGGCAAAATAAACCAAGTCCAAGACACGTGGGAAGTCAGTTTCCGCACAAGGAAATGTGTACGCATGATAGAGAGGTCAGAGAAGTTATCTGAACCCAGGAACAGCCATTAGAAATACTAAGCAAGTTCCACTGGTACGATGGTACAAGAGATGTTCTACGGGTGATGCATGCACGCATGCCTTTGTCATGTTTGGGACTACTCCCGTAGTCCCGTCCTTTTGTCTGAGGAGGAAAGCTGCGCAGAGTTTATGTGGCTACCCTGTTTACGACCAACGTTTTGCACGCAGTGCATGGATTATTCAGCTTTCTACACCCTTTCTATGTTTTCTGAATGCTGCCTTTTGAAATGTTAGTTGCTAATCCCTGCATGGTGATATAGAGCTTAGCTTAGCTTGTGATACTCTCTCATATCATGTTTTGGATCAGGGTTATCCTTACCTTTTTGATAAGAAATGCCATCTTGGTAGTAGAGGGGTGGTAATGGGTCATGGCCCTAGTGGTCACTACACAGCCCAACTTAGGCCTTAAATTTTTTAGCTTAAAATTGTATAGAATTAGGGTCTGGTCCTTTTAGAGTCCGGTCCTTTGATTATCTAGGCCAAATTTGACTACCCTTTACCACCCCCTAGAATGCTTGCTTGCAAAGATGCCAATGAATGTTCCCCGAACCGCACTAGGTAGATTAGTGTGAAAAAAAAGACAAGCTTTCCGTGCAAAACAATGTGTCGCCGGCGGCGAGCATTATTTGGGCTGCTAATCACGCATCATCATATGGTCCCTTCACCGGGGGGTTATTCTAACTAAAGATAATGTAGTTAGACGAAATTGGCATGGGAATGAGAAATGTTGTTATTGTAGTAATAATGAAACTATACAACATCTCTTTTTTGAGTGTCATATGGCTAGATTAATTTGGAGAATAATTCATACCACCTTTGGCCTTAAAAAACCTAGAAATGT
Organism: Panicum virgatum; assembly: GCF_016808335.1. NCBI lineage: Eukaryota > Viridiplantae > Streptophyta > Magnoliopsida > Poales > Poaceae > Panicum > Panicum virgatum. The sequence continues at coordinate 40,466,321 of NC_053141.1, read as the reverse complement.
TATTCATATGTTTGGGACTTGGCTACAGGGGATTAGGTGGGAGGAAAAGAGTTTAAGTGCTGTTTGTTGGGCCATGTGGCTAAGTAGAAACAATATTGTTTTTGATAAAGTGAACCCACAATCTAATTTGCAGATCCTTTTCAGGGTGACATACTGGATAAGATTTTGAGCTTTGCTTCAGAAAGAGGAGGACAAGATTACTATATTAGAGAATTGTCGAGTTTTGGAGTCCATAGCTATGGAGATCTTCGCAAGAAATGGGTGGCGGTTTAGTAATAGGTTTTGTTTATAATAACTGTTTGCTAAATTTAGCTTTTTCCCCTCCATATACTTAGTTCTCTTTTGTAATAATTGCCGGATATTTCACACTGTGTTGTAGAGGCCGGAATATTGAAATATTCCTTTATCTAAAAATCACGCATCGTCAAATATTAAAATCTGGCAGACAGCAAGCACGCACACGCGTGATGGCCAAACTAACCCCAATATAGAACAAGAGCATTGACAATGGCTGCTTTTTTGCATAAGGTCGTGCTCATGATTACTGAAGCGTAGGTAGAACCAAGATACGAGGCGAAACCTTGTAGCAAATTCCTGAAAAATAAGAAGTCAACAGAAGGGAAAATGGCTAGGGCCTGTGTGCAGAAGTCGATCAAGCAGCATGGGTGCGCGTACACGACACTTGAGTAGTGTGTATGTTCTTCTTTCTCTTGTTTGAGCTGGCCTCCAGTTACCTGCAGGAGTCCATGCATGATCTCAGAAAAAAAAAAGAAAAGAAAGTGCAAAAGCTAGCTATACATATATGACCAGAGCCAGAGCAATGAAAAATCAGCGGTCAGAGTTCATAACTCCAAACTGTACCCCAAGACCGGAGCAAAATCCGACAGACGGATACCGTCATCTGAAGCAACTAGTTCGTCGTCCCCATTCGCAGGGAGGAGCATGATGGCACCAAGAGACTTTCCAGCCGCTTTCGCGGCGTGGATTTCCTCCCTCGCCGGTCGCCGCTCTCGGCGGCGCGCCTGCCCGTACGTCCACGCGTGTATTCCGGCTCGCCGCCGGCCGGCGGCGAGGGGCGGCCACACGCGGCGGCCAAGTGGCCAACCATGCGGTAGCGTGGCGGCCGCAGCAGCCTCGGCGCCCACATCTGACTCGCATTCTCGCACGTCGCAAGCGAAACAAAAAAAGGTCTCCGGCCCATCCCGGCGAAGCGGCGGAACCGGGCCGGACTCCCAGTCCCAGGTTACGAAATTCGTGCTCGGCGCCTCGGACGGACCCGGCTGCTGCTGCTAGCCCTGGGCAAAAAAAACCGAGAACCGAGGACCGAACCGAAAAAACCGAGAACCGGAGCCGAACCGAACCGAAACCGAGAATTTCGGTTCTTCTTCGGTTCCTGATTCTCAGGAACCGAAATACTCGGCTCGTTTCGGTTCCTGGGCTCGGTTAACCGAAGAACCGGCCTCATCCACATTCAGCCCATCAATTCTATCTGGCCCAAGGCCCAACAAGCAAACAAAACCCTAATCCCCAACCCCAGCCCAGTCCCGCACGGCCGCACCCCTCACTGGCCTCCTGCCTCCCGACCCACGCCCCGTCGCCCCGTCCGCCCTCCGCCCCTCCGCCCACCCCGCAGCCGCCGCCCGCCCTGCAGCCGCCGCCCGGTGCCCGGGGCCGCTGGCCCCCGCCCTCGCCGCCGCGCGGCCGCCGTTGCCCCCCGGCAGCGCCCTCCTCCCCTCCCTGGCGCGCGCCATCGCTCCATCTTCCACCTCTACCGCTACCGGAGGTGTGGCCATGCGGGGGCAGCGGCGCGGCCGCCGGGGCGAGCGGGAGATGGGCGGATGGCGGCGCCGCTCTTCCTCCCTCCCGTCGCGCGGCGCCCCCGGCTCCTTTCCTCCCTCCCGGCGCTCCCCGCCCCCATCTCCCTCCCTCCGGACCCTCCCTCCCTCAGTCCCTCCCGGTGCGGCGGCGCCACGCCCGGCCGGCGGCCGCCATCTCCCTCCTCCCTCCCTCCCGGTGCGGCGGCGCCACGCCCGGCCGCCATTTCCATCCGTTCCTCCCGGCGGCCACGATCTGCGTGAGGGCGCGGATCGACGACGACCTCCACCGGCGAGTGCGTGCGGCGGCTGATTTTTTTTTCATTTTTCCTTCTTTTTCCTTTGCCCCGGTAAATCTCGGTTCTTTCGGTCAAAACCGGAACCGAACCAAAGGAACCGAAACCGAAATTCGTCGGTTCCTACATCTAAAAAGAACCGATCGGTTTCAGTTTTTTAGGAACCGAACTTTCAAAAGAACCGAGGAACCGAACCGATCGGTTCGGTTAAAACCGAACGCCCAGCCCTAGCTGCTGCTCTGCTTGCCTTCGCATCGACCCGTTCAACCTTTGACCCGTTGACACGCCCGCCCGTACCCTCCCATTCCCATCCCATCTCATCAGCTCCGTGCCGTTCCATCGCCGGGGCACACGGCGCCGCACGAGCGCGCGCGCGACCATTTCTTATCGGGAGGCACCGTCACGTCCACCGTGCTGATCCGTTCTCCCCCACCCCGCCGCCCCCTGCAGTATAAGTATCAGCAGCTCGAGGGCATCAACCCAAAGCACTCAGCTCCACACGGACGCAGAGACCAACACCAACTCCAGCGAGCGCAACACAGCAGCCAGGGACAAGCCGACGAACGGGGCTCTCGTGCACAACTAGTCTTTGTTTAGCCCTAGTACTACCAGCTCTCTCGAGCCTCGAGATCGCAGGTTGCCTGCCTTTGATCGATCGAGGCCGTGGCCATGGCGCCCGTGAACGCCGCGGAGCCCGGCGCCAGCGGCGGCCTGACCCTGAACCCGGCGGCGGCGCGGCGGGCGCCCACGTCCGCGCCGTGCGCGACGCCCAGGTCGCCGCCGCCGGCGTACGGGAGCATCGTCACCGTGCTCAGCATCGACGGCGGCGGCGTGCGCGGGATCATCCCGGGCACCATCCTCGCCTTCCTCGAGGCCAAGCTGCAGGAGCTGGACGGGCCGGGCGCGAGGGTCGCGGACTACTTCGACGTCGTCGCCGGGACGAGCACCGGCGGGCTCGTCACCGCCATGCTCACGGCGCCCGACAAGGAGGGCCGCCCGCTCTTCGCCGCCAAGGAGATCAACGACTTCTACCTGAAGCACAGCCCCAAGATCTTCCCGGCCAAAAGGTGACTGAGGATTACGTTAGTTTGCTTTAATTTGCAGCCATGGCGGACGTGCAAAATGATCTGATCTGACTGCTGTGTCTCGTGCGCGTCGTGCAGCGGCGGCCTTCTGGGTCTCGTCAAGAGCGTCGCTCTGGGGCCCAAGTACGACGGCAAGTACCTCCGCTCCATCGTCCGGGAGCTCCTCGGCGACACCAAGGTCAGCCAGGCGCTCCAGAACATCGTCATCCCGACCTTCGACATCAAGCTCCTCCAGCCAACCATCTTCTCCAGATACGACGTACGAGCACGCACAACTTTTTTTAAATAAATACATATAAGAGCTGCGTATCTTTGTATTAGGAAGAAAAGAAAATAGTTCACAACGTAACTGCTGTGACTGCACGCAGGCCGTGAAGGATGTCTCCAAGGACGCTCTGCTCTCCGACGTGTGCATCGGCACCTCCGCCGCGCCGACCTACCTCCCGGGGCACCAGTTCGAGACCAAGGACAAGGACGGCAAGCCCAGGGCCTTCAACCTCATCGATGGCGGCGTCGCCGCAAACAATCCGGTGAGTGGCCCGGCTGACCATGCTATGTGCTAATATAACGGCAACAACCTGCAGCAGATCAACACAAAGAACACGTAGCTACACACGAATGAACCAAGCCTAAATCAAGGCAAAATGGTCGTTGTCATTGTGCAGTGAATTGAAGCCCACCTCGTTGCACCACAAATGGATCAGCAGCCATTGAACCTAGACTGACTTATTCAATTTGCTCGTAGACAAAAAACAAAACAAAACTATGCATGCCTGCTGACTTTCTATGAAAATTGTGACGCTGATGATGTGCACAAAAACTTGACAAATTAAATCTGCAGACGCTGCTGGCGATGACCCACGTGAGCAAGCAGATCCTGCTGGGCAACCAGGACTTCTTCCCCATCAAGCCGGCGGACTACGGCAAGTTCCTGGTGCTGTCGCTGGGCACCGGCTCCGCCAAGGTGGAGGAGAAGTTCGACGCCGTGGAGTCCAGCAAGTGGGGGCTCCTGGGGTGGCTCTACAACAAGGGCACGACGCCGATCATCGACAGCTTCAGCCAGGCCAGCGCGGACCTCGTCGACATCCACGCCTCCGTGCTCTTCCAGGCGCTGCGCTCCGACGACAGGTACCTCCGGATCCAGGACGACGAGCTCAAGGGCGACACCTCCTCCGTCGACGTCTCCACCAAGGAGAACCTGAACCGCCTCGTCGACGTCGGCAACGCGCTGCTGAAGAAGCCCGTGGGCAAGATGAACGTCGAGACAGGCAGGAACGAGCCCGACGGGAGCAGGGGGACCAACGAGCAGGAGCTCACCCGTTTCGCCGAGATGCTGGTGGAGGAGCGCCGGGCCAGGCTCCAGAAGAAAGGCAACAGATCGGAGTAAACATGGATATGATAGGCCGGGGTACTTGTGTCAACTTAGTTGTGTGAGTAGGCAATATAAACATGAATAGTACATGCAGCCTAAGCATGCTCTGTAATAATTCATTCATTTATTCATGTTCTTTGTAGAGACTTTCAATAGGTGTCTGCAAATGCAATACATGTAATACGCAATAAACTTAATTATGCATTAATTAAATTATGTTATTTTCTGCCTGCAAAATTTTATTTTATTTTTCTTAGACGCCACTTATCTTCATTTTATATTTTGAAATGGGAGGTGGGGAAAAAGCCCGCGTAAGGGTTTATGTTGTTATTTTTTGTAATTACAATTTTGTGTTTCTATAAACAGTTGTGCACATATTTTTTCTATAATGTCAGCTGTGAGTAATTTAACAATACCATTAGAGGTAGTTTAATTATCTTTTACAAAAGTGGTGCATAACTTATTAATCTGGTACAGGTATTTTGGTTGATTTCTTTTCATGATAGTGGTGGGTAACTGATTATTTCTTTTTTCTTCAATTAATATGATAATTATTTCTTTATATATTTTAATGTTTCCATAGCTTCCATTATCACTATCAGAAACGCTGTGTTTACCATGTGCCCCGCTCTTTGCCGTGAGCAAATTCTCGGGCACACAACAAATGCTCCTTTTACCGAGTGTCATCCAAATAACACACAGCAAAATACAGGCACACTGCAAAAGGGGCTTTGCCATGTGCCTTTGGCACACGGCAAAGTAGCTGAATCCGGTAGTGTATAAAGAATTAGCCTAAACTCTAGTAACCAGCTATTCCGCCATTGTTGAAGGTAATAAAACCCTCTGCCTTTATTGCATGCATCTACATGCATTTTTGAGATAAAAGTTGCAACACAAATATATAATAAACTTTTATATATAGAATATAAAGAATATAATGGCAGCCGCTTAATTTGACTAAGAGATGTTACCCGTTCGATAACAATGGAGGATGGGTCGATGGAAGGATGCATGGGAGAATATTACACTAAGGTCTAAGGATATGTCACAAAACATAATAATGTTGAAGTGGGATATGAGCCACTAATATGAAAATACATATGAAGGGACGTTTCAAATACTATTTTATTTTCTTCTTTTAGATGTGGTTATCTTGAAAACATCTATTATCTATATGAAACTCTCTGCTGGGAGCAAGCCTTAGGAAGCTCAAGGTTTACTTGTTAATTAATGCATGTGCCTATTAAATGTTCAGTCCAATACTGCAGGGTCAAAGCTCCTGGAAATTCAAAAGTACACGACAGACTCAGACTAACACACCCATGGCTGTACCCTTTGCCCACAAGAAATCTCAGCCGCCAACGCACCGAGCCAATATATTTTTGTGTCGACGTGTATGAGTTTGAGTCTTTGAGATAAGGATCCGAGCTGGTTTTCATTTAGCTGGAAGCTTCTTAATTAGGTCTAGAACCGCTAATCACAACCAAATATCAAATTTTGTTCGTCAGTCATTTGTACTGTTATAATATTTCTAAAAACTTTGCATCCACAAACTATTGAAATTTGTCACTCAAATCTAGGAATAGATCGGCTATACTCCAATAGGGCAGATCCAGGGGTTGGGCCGGGTGGGCCCCGGTCCACCATAAGATTTGGCCCAAAGAGCTTTAGACTCTCCATTTTTCATATGTGATTTTATTTATTACTACCAGAAAAATAGCTATTAATTATTTTTTTATATATAGCAATTATAATTGAATCGAGAATATAAAAGGTGAGAAAATAATATCTTTATTAGATTAGATTAGATTGACTTGTTTATTAAAATATTTAAAATTTGTTCTATTCGCCACAATAACAAAAATGTTGCAGCGTAAACAGCCATTTCCCTAATGGCATTGATACACATATAAAGAAAAGGCAACTCATCACTAAGGTTGTCCGCAGTGGGTACTCCAACCCGCTATGTATAGAACATGGAGTAGCCTTTAGCGCAAAAAACTACCGCAGCGGCATACTCCAAACGGTACTGAATCCTTCAGTATGGGCCTCCGCTCGCCAAATCCAGTGTGCGTCGAGGACGAACTGGACGCGCCGATGTGGCGCGAGGCCCGCGACCCGCGCGCCATCCCAACCGAGCGGAGGGAGCTGCGAGCTCCAAGAATGCCCGCCGCGGCCGCCGGGAGAGGGGATGGAGGGACGAGGGCCGGCACGGCGATGGAGGAGGGCCGCTCCGCCCCGCCGTACGCCGCCCCTCCGCTCTGCCCCGCCGCGGCCACCGCAGGGGAGGTGGCCGCCCCTCAGCCCCGCCGCACGCCGCCCCTCCGGTCTGCCCCGCCGCGGCCGCTGGAGGCAAGCCGGTGAGCGGCGTGGCCGGAGACATGCATGGGGGCGACGGCGGGCCTCCTCCGCCCCGTGGGCCGCTCGCCGTCGCCGAGGGTGCACGGCGTGGCTGGAGATCCCCACTTGCATGCCGGCCAGCAGCTCGTCGACGGGGGAGGGAGGAGGAGGGAGGGGCGGCGCCCAGTAGGGGAGGAGGCCTGAGCGGAGCCGGCCGCCACCCCGCGCGGGCTTCCCCGGCGAGCCGCGCCGAGATCTGGCCGAGAGAGGAGGGGAGGGGATCCGGCCGCCGCCATGGGGCGTGCCGTGACGACGAGGCCCGCCAGCCGCCCCTAGCCTATGAGGATGGATGGGGCGGGCACTGGCCCTGCCGAGCTCGAGGCCGCCATGGACGGGCCGAATCAGAGGCGCCACGAGCTCGCCGCTGCGCGTCCTTGCGCCCGGGAGCTCTCCACCAGGAGGGGGCGGGGCCCTGCTCCGCCGCGAGGCCGCCGCCCTGCTCGCCATGCCACCGCGGCCGCCCCTGCTCGCCAGCGGAGGGAGCTCCATGGGGAGCCCGCCGGTGCCATGGCTACGGGCCCGAGCTTGGTCCGCACGCCGGGCCGCGCGAAGGCCACCCCGCCGCGGGCCTCCACCGCTGCCGCCCCTGCTCGAGCTCGCGCCGTCCCGCCATGAGGCCGGCGCAGGTGGCCGGGGACGAGGCGGCCCGCGGGGGCCGCGCCAAGCTCTGCCTACGGCGCCGCAGGGGACCGAGGCCGAGCTCCGCCCGCCCCGCGCCAGGGAGCTGCCGCCAGTGGTGAGGGAGGAGGGAGGTCGCCGCCGCTCCTTGGCCCAACGCAGGGGACGCCGGTGGTGAGAGAGGAGTGTGTGTGGTGGCCGGTGGGAGAGAAAGGGGTTGGGTGGATAAAAAAATCTGTCTCGTGGGTCCCATGTTGTTTAGTTGGTATAGAGAGGAGATATAGAGAATAGATGAGTGCGGAGAAACTAAATATAGAGTAGAGAATCTCGATGACCAGGATGGAATATTTCGTTTAGAGAGTGAATTTGGAGTACCACGAGTGCGGATAGTCTAAGGGCACCACCCGCCATGATTACAGAGAGCAACTCTCTACAGCATGTTCCATGCCATCTATAGGCAATACTGTAATACTATAGTAAACCATCTCAATAGTATCTATGTAGTGTCTATAGCTGCTTTTAATGCTTGCATGTTCATGTATGGCTGACACACCTCATTTTTTGCTATAGCATCTTGTAGATATAGTTCGTCTCTCTCTCATTTAATCGTTTCCACGTAGGATAGATGCTGATATAAATTCTCTTATAGAGAGCAGCTTTCGACCTGATAGACGTGCCCTAACTAGTTGTTCTAGATACCTAAAGATATTCCATATATAGTATCCCGGTCAGTTGATAAAAAAATAATTAGTATGGTTATCCTACTCTCAACGACGGCGTCATCCATCATTAATTTATACAAGCTATCACCTTCACGCTATTGATTATGGACTATGCAAACCTTGGTCTTGTTGGTGGAAAGCTACAAATCCATTTTTTTTGTTTTGAAGTGTAATATACACGACATCCTGACAAATTAACAAGTCACATCAGCATTTATTTTCCACTGATGATGCCTAGAGAAGTCAAGGATGTGCTCTCTCAACTGAGGTGCTGTTTTCCTATGGGTTTTTTAGCCCCTATCACATCAAAAGAAATCTTATCAAATAAAATTTATTTATAAATATTTGTTGATAGATGAGTGCTAATTCGTGAGACGAATTTAATGAGCCTAATTAATCCATGATTGCTACAGTAATGCTACAGTACTATCCGCTAATTATGGATTAATATACCTTATTAGATTTGTCTCGCAGTTTAGCCCAAAGATTCTGCAATTAGTTTTATAATTAGATTTCATTTAATATTTTTAAATACTAAGATTCTTTTTGATGTGATATGCTCTAAAATTTAGCTCCTCAAACCAAATTTAAGAGAGATTCTACGGATGATGTATCTTGGTCTGAAGGAAAAGCTAGCTGCATGCGTATCTGACTGATGACGATCACAATCAACGTTTAATATGGGTGATGATATATTTCAGATGCCTGATTTTTATCTTATTTTCAGGCGACGATCCATAGCCACTGGATCTACATCTGATGGCTTGGACGCAGTTACCACTTGCAAACTCTTCGATCAAGAAGATGAGACCTGCGACCACATTCTTTTCCGGTGCGCTCCTACTCATTGAAGGTTTGGTGGCCGCTCCTGAACAGCCTAGGAATCAGAGGTACATCTGCAGCTGCCGGCATGACCCTACTACAATGGAGGTCTTCGCTGCATGGACGGCTGCCAGTGCATGCCACGCCCCGGAGCGCAAAGGTTTCGACACTCTCTTCGCTTTGGTAACTCGGCACCACTGGAAGGAACGCAACGCTCGTGTGTTACGCTGAGCTACAGCCGAACGCTCTGCTAATAAGCTCCATTCGATAAGAAGGCGAATCTTGGATCACTACCGGAAACTTCGATTTTGCCGTGTGCAAATTCACGGGCACACGGCAAACTATTTGCCGAGTGTGCTCAAGAAAACACACGGCAAAGTCATGGTTTGCCGTGTGCTTTTTTTTAGCACACGGCAAAGAAATTTCGAACATCTTGTGCAGGAAACATGACCATGAACGTGTGTCCGAATGATTTTAAAATTCTAAAAAAATAAATGAAGTCTAAAAATTATGAGATTTGGCAATATCTCATGATATCATGTGTGGAGACTATGGTAAAAATTTGAGTGGATTTCAAAATTTTATCATGTACGATGCTTACAAATGGAAATATCTGCGAAGAATAATGAGAGAGTAGAGAAGGATGCAGTAAGGTTTGGAGTGAAATTTACGATCGAATTTGGATTTGACTTCAAAAATTTTTCTATTACCAATATACAATTTAAATTACATCACTTAAAATTTTGGTTATTTTTCGAAGCCGTTTAATAATTATATTTTATTTTTGCAATTAAATAATTAATTTGAATTTGAGCTTGAAACACATTAGATTATATATTTTTTCTCATAGAATCATCAAATACGAATTGTTGAGTCACTTTGGCAAGGTAAAAATTGTGACAAAGTTATGCAAACATAAAATATTAGAACAAATTGAATGGTACAAAAATTGAAGTTAAAATAAAGTGCTTCGAATGCTTTGCCGTGTGCCAGATCAAGGACACACGGCAAAGCAAGTGTTTGCCGTGTGCCAGATCAAGGCACACGGTGAACAACCAAACTTTGCTGTGTGCCCTAGATCTAGCACACGGCAAAGTTAAATTTAAATTTCGTAAATGACCTTAGATAGAAAAACTACCAAAATAAAAGTTATAGATCTCAAAAATTTATGAAACTTTGTAGTTGACAACTTTTTAATTTGAATTCGTTTAGGGCCTCAAACAAACAATGTACTCTCGGTTTAGTATAATATGTGGGGAAAAATGGAGTATAGACACAAGTGACTGTGTGGTGTAGTGGTAGAGAAGGTTACACGTGAGGGAGAGGTCGTGAGTTCGAATCTTGCCGGCTGCGTGGTGTGCGAAAAATGTTACAACTTGCAATTTAGATGGAATCGGTGTGTGGCTGGCCGGTGGGGTCCTCCCAAATTAAATCTTTTTTGTTTTCTATTTTTAAAATCGGTTTTCTGAAAACTTCTTTGCCGAGTGTTTTTTAGCACTCGGCAAACTATTTGCCGTGTGCCCGATAAATGGCACACGACAAAAAACCTCTTTACCGACGCATGTTTGTCGTGTGCCCACACGGCAAAGGCTTTGCCGTGTGAAAAAGGCCTTTGCCGTGTGTTTTTGGCACACGGCAAACAGACAACCTCCCGTAGTGGATATCGCAACTGGAGCTGCAAAACTAGGTTGTTTGTTTAGTTTGTAATAGGTCCTTTATCTCTTTCTCTCTTTTTTTTTATGAAACAGGAGGGGCAATAGCCCTACTACTGGTATCTCTTTCTTTTCTGACCCAGGCGCTTGCCTAAGCAAGATCTTGGCATGCTCGCTCGTGTTGCCTAACAAACTCTTTTTCTTCTTATTGTAAAGATACACAACTCTGCTGCGTATTCGAGAAAAAAATAGTTAACATCGTTAGCTGCATGATTGATACTTAATTTTCCCGCGGTCTATGTTAATCCATGACGAGCTTGGGGTAATTAATCTTTCGGTGTAAAACAAAAATCCTTGAGAACACAGTAATGATCGACTCGGTGAACGTAATGCCCTGTACCAGCCGTAAACCCGTTCAATACTCACGCGGTGGGTGTGGATGGAAATGTTGGTGTCACTCCATTTCAAAATACAATCCATTTGGCGGCGGTTTCAAAACTCAAGTTTGACTGCTTACAATCTATCTCACGCACGCCTCTATGTTTCTAGCAAGAAAATTACGCTCACAGGACAGAATGTTTGGCGTGGTAAAAACACGGTGGAGTGTTCTGCGAACAACGCAAGGAAAAAAGACTAGAGCAGTAGGAAAACGTCGGAGGCGTGTGGGATGGATCGTATGGTGATTGAGAAAAAAACAAAAACAGAAGATAGCCTCGACCAGTGGAAAAATTCAACTGTCAGAACTAGCTCGAAACCGTAACGTGTAACCCTCAAGAACCAGACAGTCCGACAGAGATGGAGACGGAGCTAGGGGAGCTTCCTCAGCAGGTCACCAGGTGTCCAGGTCAAGCGGCTTGGTTGGTACACACCCGGGTAACATGCGCCATCTGTAAGACTGTTACCGCCGTCTGCCGTTCACAGCGCGGGACTTCCGTCCGGCCGCTTTCCCCGGCGGCGCGGATACGTCCAAGTCCACGTCCACCCTACTACCAACCACCGCAAATGGCGGCGCCCGGCGCGCGGCTAGCTACTATACGTAGCACCCACGCCGCCGGCGACCGGCCGCGCGGCTAGCTACTATACGTAGCACCCACGCCGCCGGCGACCGGCCGCGCGGCCCCGCAAGCGACAAGCCCGCGAGCCCGGCCGGCAAGTGCCCGCGACGGCGACAGGACCCTGCAGGCTCGCTAGCTCGCGTGTTCATGCCCCGGCCCCGCGCGCGTGCTCCTGCTTGATCCAGTCAAACTCCCGTCCGTGCCTTTCCTGTTCGGCAGTTCCGTCGCTGGGTACACGACACGATCGAGTACACGGGCACGACCGCGACTCCGATGGCATGGCACCGCCGGTCGACGGAAATGCCATTTTTTTTAGCAGCTCCGTGTTGTCCCGTTCCTTAGCACTCCAACTCCAACCCCCCCCCCCCCCCCCCCCCAAGTTTACAAGTACAGGCGCTCGTGCACCAGGCCCGTATTTGGGCACGTGCAGGCCGTGCGATCGCACAGGGCCCCCGAATTCGAAGGGCCCCCAAAATATTAAGTATATATTAGATATAGTCATGTAAACACTTTAATTTAGTTGATTGTTTGACCCAATTGTGGCAAAACATGGCCCAAATTGCTCCTAAAAAATAAATCGCCGTAGGCGTATCACTTGCGACTTTTTTTACATGGGTGCTATTTGGGGTCACGTGTGTGATCTCAAATGTACCTGTCACAGCACCCCAACCTCTTCAAGATTTCGTGTTTTGGGCATAAAATCGGCATAATAAACCAGACCCCTCAATGCTTTGTTGCTAGAACAAACTTTTTTTCGGAAAAAAAATTTTTGTTGCCCAAACAATAACAATTGTTCCAGCAACAACAAAAATTCCGGAACAAAAAATAGTTATTGGGTCTTATGTGATGATTTAACTATCAGTCACACGTGTGACTTCTAACATGTGTGCTTTCACACAGCACATTACGCTCGTGTGACTTCTAACATTTATGCTTTCACACAGCATATCGCGCTTGCCGACTGGTATCGCTTGGTATTCATGATCCTTCATTAGGCCACCAGGGCCTCAGTCCATTGTTTCGCACAGGGCCCCCGAATTTACCGGTACGGCCCTGTCGTGCACGGACGAAGCGCAACAGCCAGGGACAAGCGGACAAACGGGTCCTTTTGTAAACCCTGAAGCGCGAGCGATCGAGAGCATCGATCTCCTCGACCTCGAACGAAGGAGCTGATCCCGAGTCTTTGTTTAGCTCCGTGCTTTGTGTTTGTGATTGATCGAGGCCGTGGGCGGGCACGCATGGCGCCGGTGTACGCCGCGGGGCTCGGAGGAGGGAGCGGGCCCGGCGGCCTGACGCTGAGCCCGGTGGCGGAGGAGCGGGCGCTCACCCGCCGCGCGTCCACGCTGTCCACGCCCATGTCGCCGCCGGCGGCGTTCGGGAGCATGGTCACCGTGCTCAGCATCGACGGCGGCGGCGTGCGCGGGGTCATCCCGGGCACCATCCTCGCCTTCCTCGAGGAGAAGCTGCAGGAGATGGACGGGCCGGACGCGAGGGTCGCGGACTACTTCGACATCATCGCCGGGACGAGCACCGGCGGGCTGGTCACCGCCATGCTCACGGCGCCCGACAAGGCGGGCCGCCCGCTCTTCGCCGCCAGGGACATCAACGACTTCTACCTCCAGCACTGCCCCAAGATCTTTCCAGCCTGCTGGTGAGAAGATCCATAATATCCATTCCGACGAACCCTTTAATTTGCTGCGGCCTAGCTCGAAACGGAGCAAAACTCCTGTACTAGTAGCTAGTCGTACACTTGTACTAGATAGCTAGCGTTCGTGTCATCGTCGTCTGACTCGTGAATGTATGGTGCGTGCGTCGTGCAGCGGCGGTCCTCTGGGCCTGTTCAAGAACATGGCGGGCCCCAAGTACGACGGCAAGTACCTCCGCTCCATCGTCCGGGAGCTCCTCGGCGACACCAAGGTCAGCCAGGCGCTCAAGAACGTCGTCATCCCGACCTTCGACATCAAGCTCCTCCAGCCCACCATCTTCTCCAAATACGACGTGCGTGCATCGATCCACAGACAAATTAAGCACATCTCTGTATCCATTCTGTCGTCGCTGCATGTTTGTTTGCTTCTAAATGCATAGCTCACGATGCAAGTGGGTCAGAAATGGGTCAACCAGTGCCTGACCCAAATGACCCATTAAATAATTTTTGGGTTTTGGGTTGACCCAATGCTTGACCCATAAATATAGTGGGCTAACCAATACCTAGACTGGATACGCAGGCAGGCAGCATCGTAGCAGCAGCAGCATTGTCCGGTGGCGAGCGCTTTGCGGAAAGGCCCGAATAGAAACATGTACACGCATACAGGCAACCAACACTGCCACTATTAAATAAATGTAGTAAAATAATTATTATACTTCTTCCGTGAGCACAAGTAACAATTGCAATTTGCAAATCACTGAATGCATCAAATTTCCACGAACCCAAGATATCAATCTCTAGGAATTGTAGTCTGTTGCAGCTCTCTCATCATGCCAAGATCAATACAAACCAGAAAACACTTCGGCTATAAATATCAAATGATTAGAACATCTTTTTTTACATCACAAGCATACTCAGTCCTTGAGAAGGCTCTTGAGAACCTTTCCAGCCGGCGACTTGGGGATCGACTCCACGAACACCACCTTCCGCACCTTCTTGTACGGGGACACCTGCACCATCACAAACTTGAGTAGGGAAAAAACAAAAGACAAAATTCCACAAGCTCTACTCCTACTTCATGCCAGTGATTCGATTCCAATCCCATCGGTCTAGGTATCAGGATGTATCTGACCGAGAATGTGACACGATCAACTACAGCCTACAGGTTTACGACGAATTCATTCACGGTGACCTTACTTGACAAAGTCAGTAACAAACAGATTCCCTAACGCTACCTTAGTTCTCCTATCAGTCGAACCATAAGATTCTAAGGACTAGGCAGGCACAGGACAAAATATGAAGAACACATCCGGAACTAGTAGCTATATTAAAACTCACGATGTCACAGCCACGTCAACAATTCCAGGGTGTTCGATCAAAATTGCTTCCAAGTCAGCTGGAGCTATCTGACGGTCAGGGGAAAAAAAATGGACCATGGAGCACGAGCTTCTTAAAGATAGGTGCTTGCTCACATAGATGACGGATACATAGTTAAACTGGATCAACTAAGCTAGACTGACGAAACTGACCAAACTGAATGAAACGAACAAACTATAAGTTTACTCTGAAAAATAACTCATGAAAACTATAAGCTTATCCAAGATCTGATTTGATGACTTACATTCTCATTGTCACAAGCAATAAATGAAAACTCATGAAAACTGATCAATAAATGATACTCTCACAAAGATTACCAGGAAGCAGCGGCGGATCCAGGAGGGGGGCTAGGGGGGCTCAAGCCCCCCCTAAGCTCCCCTAATTACACGTAAAATACTGTAGCAAAAACATCAAATCACCATTAAATCTTTACACAAATCAACATCTTCATTGTTTCAGCCCCCCCTCGCCTTTCATCCTGCATCCGCCACTGCCAGGAAGGACTGAACACTTTCAGAATGTAAGAGCTTTGGACTGAAATACTGAACATTGAATTGAATACGTACAGGTTAGTGAACAACGCTGCTTACTGCAACAACAAATCAAATCAGGCAGAATGCAGAACAACAGCCACATTAGGGGAAGGGATACTCTGCAAAAACTGAGAGCAAGTACCACCAGTCACTAAAACACTAAACATTAGCCTAGTGCCCTAGTTCATACATCGGACTGAATACTGAACATTACTAGCCTTAGCTTTGGAGGAAGACATGAAGAATGTGTGGGGTTGTGCTCACTGCTCAATAGAAGATATACTCTTCTTAAGAAATGCTGAATCAACAGCTCACAGATTAACAGGAACGACTGAACACAATTTCAGAAATGCAAAAGCTTTGTTGGACTGAAAACACTGAGATATATAACTGAAACTGAAACTGATAGTATGATACTGAACAAACAACCAACCAACTGAAACTGAAACTGATATAAAACTGAAACTGAAACTGATAACACACCTGGTTCTAGTTCATTAGAAAAAAGGCAACTTTAGTTATTTGCTTTATTACTTAAAAAGAAAATTCTCCTTACGTGCTCTCTTCCTAGGATTACAAAACAACGAGCAATTAACAACCAACCAACTCGTGAAACCATCTGAATTTCGCTGGTACGATGTATACACAAAAAAGGTCGTAATTAGGAGAAGAGAGCGAGAGGGCAAGGTAATGCCCTGATGCGTCTCTGTCCCCATGGATCTGTACCAGCAGGCAGGCAACAAACTAAGAATCGGCGATCGGAGGTAGCAGCACCAAACTACCGCCAGCACAGGTAAGGCAAGCCAAGAAGAGATCGGGGGAGGCGAAGGATTGATCCGGAGAGGAACAGACTCACCTCCACGTTAAGCACAGGGTCGATGGGCGTATAGGTTGGGGAGTGCGGCTGATGTAGTCCGGCGACGCCTGCCCACGGGGCACCATCATCGCCATGGCTGCCGCGCTGTGGTGGAAGGTGGCGGCCCGCGGCAGTCGGATCGGCAGCGGCGGCGGAACAGGGCACAGGTGGAGTTGACCTCATGCGGATGAGCGTCGATGGGGTGGTGACGGGCCGCCCGTGCTGCTGTGGTTGCGGCGTCGGTTGCGGGGCGGCAGCAGCGGCGGCGGCGGACGGGTGGTGCGGGAGCCGGCATCGAGTGCGGACTGCGGCATCGACTTGTGCGTAGGAGTGCGGATGACGGGAGCCGGCTCGGGTTACCCAGAGAGCCCAACACTGTTTAACACCAAACTATTGTGGGTCGGCCCAATGGGTTTAAACACCAAACTTTTGACTTTGGGTTTTGGATCATCGGGTCGACCCGTTGAAACCTGCATCGTGATGCATAGCAAATATTATAAATCTAAAAAAGTCAAAGATCTATATTTTAAAACAGAAGGAGTAACGCGACTGCTATTATTTCACACGCCGCAGGCCGTGAAGGATGTCTCCAAGGACGCTCTGCTCTCCGACGTGTGCATCGGCACCTCCGCCGCGCCGACCTACCTCCCGGGGCACCAAATCGAGACCAAGGACAAGGACGGCAAGCCCAGGACCTTCAACCTCATCGATGGCGGCGTCGCCGCAAACAATCCGGTGAGTGGCCGGCTGACCATGCTTTGTGCTAACGGCAGCAACCTGCATATAGATCAACACAAAGAACACGTAGACGAAATAAACCAAGCCGAAATCAAGGCAGATTGGTCGTTGTCATTGTGCAGTGAGGTCCACATTGTCGAACCACAAATGGAGTGTTCAATTTGCTCGTAGACAAACAAACCAAAAATATGCATGGCTGCTGACTTTCTATGAAAGTTGTGACACTGATGATGTGCTAAAAAACTTGACAAAATCGGCAGACGCTGCTGGCGATGACGCACGTGAGCAAGCAGATCCTCCTGGGCAACCAGGACTTCTTCCCCATCAAGCCGGCGGACTACGGCAAGTTCATGGTGCTGTCGCTGGGCACCGGCTCCGCCAAGGTCGAGGAGAAGTTCGACGCGGCGCAGAGCAGCCGGTGGGGCATCCTGGGGTGGCTCTATAAGAAGGGCGCCACGCCCATCATCGACAGCTTCACCCAGGCCAGCTCCGACGTCGTCGACATCCACGCCTCCGTGCTGTTCCAGGCGCTGCGCTCCGAGAAGAGCTACCTCCGGATCCAGGACGACGAGCTCACGGGCGACACCTCCTCCGTCGACGTCGCCACCAGGGAGAACCTGGACCGCCTCGTCGGCGCCGGCAGGGCGCTGCTGAAGAGGCCGGCGTGCAAGGTGAACGTCGAGACCGGCAAGAACGAGCCGGACGGCGACAGGGGCACCAACGAGAAGGAGCTCATCCATTTCGTCAAGATGCTGGTGGATGAGCGCCGGGCCAGGCTCAAGAAGAAGGGCACCCACCCTGCCGCTATGATGAACGTGGATGTATAGGCCGGCCGGGATACTACTTCTGGTAAAAACTTTTGTAGGAAGTAGAAAATATACATGATAGGCTAAGCATGCATGCCCTGTAATCCATTCGTTTAGACTTATGCTATTTATCTGTTGATAGATTATATTTCTTTAGTACCAAATCTGTCAGATTCCTATACGTTTGATTGTGCTTTAGGATTTGTGCTATAACTGTTTACTAGATTGTATGTATTAAAAATCTGACAGATAGAAGGCCAAGTAGCTTGGTGATGGTTGTAAGGCTCTATTTTGGTCAGATAGATGGCTGCATGGTAAATCTTTGATTGACCTGGCTCCTTGCCTTGTTAATGTTGTATGTGGCCGTATCAAGAAAAAGAGAACGGTGGCTGCAGAACAGGCAGTGGATCTCGGACATCACAGGGGCTCTGACTGTCCAGGTCCTTCTTGAGTATCTACAGGTTTGGGATCGGTTGCAAGGAATTCAGCTCCGGGAGAATAAGCCTGACAAGATTTGTTGGAAGTGGACTTTTGATAAAATTTTCTCCACCTCATCCGCTTACTTGGCCTTTTTCATTGGGCAGCACCCAATCGAGGGAGCAAGATTCTTCGTAAAACCCGTGCACTGGCCAAGTGTAAATTTTTTATTTGGCTTGTGCTGCGCTATACTGCACCTTGTCGGAAGAAGCGTGATCTCCAGGATGATGATACTTGTGTGATCTGCGATCAGTCTCCCGAAACAATCGACCATCTGTTGATCGCCTGCCCTTTTTCAAGAGAGGTTTGGTTCAATGTGTTGCGGAATCGGTGACACAAAACTTGCATATGGATCATCTTGCTTCTTGGTGGACTGAGGCATGGAAACATGTTCCCAAGCCCAATAGACATGGTTTTGATTCTTTGGTCGTCTTCAATGTTGGCAGCTTTGGAAGGAGCGTAATGATAGAACTTTCGACCGTCAAGTCTGCATGATAAATAAAGGAATAAGTCCAATTTACCCCCCTGAACTTGTGTAAGAAGTCTAAAATACCCCCCATGAACAACAAAACCAGACATATTGCCCCCTTCAACTCTTAAAACCGTGCAAATCACCCCCTTGCTGTTTTTTACAGTGGTTTTCGATGATGTCAGCATGTGGGTCCCACCTGTCAGCCTCTCTCCCCTCTCCTCTTTTTCCTTTTTCTTCTTTTTTCTTTTTCCCTTTCCCCCTGGCTCTCTCCTCTCCTCATCTTCTTCGCAGGGCCCAGGTGGGGCGGCGCCCCAGCCTACCAGCGGTGGAGCTCCGGCCACGCCCCCAGGCAGGGCGCAGGAGGAGGCGGCGCCCCTACCTCCCGGCGGCGGAGCTCCGGCCACGCCCGCTGGTTGGGCCCAGGGGGGCGGCGGGGCGACGCCCATGCCCCCCGGTGGCGGACCGGGCAGGCTCCGGCCAGGCCCCCTGCAGACAGGGCCGAGGTGGGGCGGCGGGGCGACGCCCCTGCATCCCGGCGGCGGAGCTCCGGCCTTCGGCCGGCCAGGCTCCGGACCCACCCCCAGGAAGGGTCCAGGCGGGGGCGGCGTCCCTGCGTCCCGGCGGCGGAGCTCCGGCCGCTGGCCAGGCAGGCTCGCGGCGCCCTCCGGCCTACGCCTCCAGATCCGGCCCACTGTCGTCGCCTATTGCCACATGGAGAGGCGCGCGGAGCTCCACCATGGCGGGGGCGGAGGCACGCGGCGGCCATGGCGGGGGCGGAGGCTCGCGGCGGCCAGGCGGTGGAGAGGTGATCGGAGAGGAGAGGGGAAAGAGGAGAGGGACTGACGTGTGGGACCCGCATGCTGACGTCAGCAAAACCACCATGAAAACCAGTCAGGGGGTGATTTACCCGGATTTATAAGTTGGGGGTAATATGTCTGGTTTTGTAGTTCAGGGGGGGTATTTTAGACTTCTTGACAAGTTCAGGGGGTAAATTGGACTTGTTCCATAAATAAAGTTGTAGACGGAGTTTTTGATGATATTTCTGCTTGGTTGCTAGCAGGATATAGACATTTATAACTTGTGTCCCTAATCTCTGAAACGGTCGCAGGTCGCGACTTAATGCCAGTGTAATCGTGTCGAGTTTCTTTTTGGGTCGGTTCCTGCTTTAGGAACTTCATTGTCCATGTTGCTTTCCTCTTAATAAAAAACGTGCTCAGGCACGGTTGTGAAAAAAAATTTGACAGATTTCAGCAGATAACTAGACGGGGCACCCTAATTTACGGGCGCCAGGGACATTCGTTCCGCACGGTCGAATTCCAACAGTTTTTTTTCCTTTTCACGTAACTATTTTGTTGTTTTGTATTAAAATTTTTTCAAAGAAAAAATTTCAGGAAAAAATTGAAGAGAAATGGAAAAAATCTGACGAGAAAATTTTGAAAGAGAAACTTGTAAAGAAACTGAAAGAAAAAAACCAAGTATAAAAATTTTGAAAAAGACAAATTTTTAAGAAAAATTTGGCAAAAAATTTTTTTGCATCCAAAACCTAAGAAGAGTTGAAAAAAAGTAAAACCTGGCCGCGCCTCCCCTCCGGCGGCGGGGTCCTGCTGTGCCACGCCTCCCAGCCGGCGCCGCACAACCCCGCCGCGCCGCTCCTCCCCGCCGACAGCACACCTCCTCGCCGCCGCCACGCCTCCTCGGGGCACCGCACCGCGCCACCTTGCCGGCCTCCTATCACCGCTCGCCGCTGGCGCTCCTCGAGCTCTCGCGCGCGACCGTCGCTGGTAACCGCCCCCTGCAGCCACCTCCGGCGTGTCGTCGGGCCCCCCCCCCCGCCTGGAACTATCCAGAGGAAAGAGAAAAATAGGGGAGGGGGAAGGAGAAAAGGAAAAGGGGGAGGAGGAGCCTCGCTGAATAACGTGCGAGTGGGATCGACCATAAGTTTGGGAACTTGCGGTCAACTGTAGATCCAGCATTGGGTAACTAGACACTCCCTTATTCAAAACCTAAAGTAATCAAACAAAATTTGTGATGTTTTCCATTTTTGCCTAATAAAATTTGTGGCAAAATTAAAGAAGAATCATTGTGTGATGTGATATCCTATCGGCCGGTCGCCGATCACCGGGGGCCCAACACACGCGAGGTCCACCTTTATCGATCGATCGAACAGCCCGACCTAAAGGTGGTGGCGACCATCCGTGTGTATAGGTTCCAGGAGGGGACCTGATGCGGCCCGGAACCCGGCCGGCCCGAGTGAGCTACAACGAAGCTAGCCTGCACCACGCTGCCCGGGTTCGTGCTGCGGCATGCATGCATGCCAGCGGCCAGCGCCGACGACTAATGTAACCTCGAGCGGGCAGCACCCAAAAATAATGCAACCCCAGGCAGCTGGGTATCCGTGGGGAGTTTGAAACGCAGCAATCTCATTAACTGCCCAAAGGGACTGATGCAAATCTTCGAGTAATAGCACCGTCCCAATTATTTGATACGCATTGCTTGGGGCAATGCAAGGGCCATGGATGAACAAGGGCAATCAGTCGTTGCGCGTACCCTCGAGCCAGCTTTTTGGTCCCCTGCGCGAGGGCGAGACTGCTTGTGTTGTACTGCGAGTGTCTTGATTATGACATACCCTAAGTACATACATGGCGCTTTCATTCCATCATTGCTGGCTCTTGCTCTTGACTGCTGGCTGTAACAATTTTTGCATATCTCTCAGCTCACTCGTATAGTAGTTAGCTCTTCATTATTAAATACATGACCCACTTGACTCTCTCATAAAGTTTCTTGATTATTGTGTGGAAGCCGGGTGCAAGTTTAAAGCCCGCCTTCTCCTCTTTCTCCTCTCCTCTCTCGCCGAGCCGCCCTCCTCCTGCCCCCTCTGCGCCGCCTCTACTCCCACGCTCCTCCTCGCGCCTCCGCCGCCCCCGACTCCCAGCCGTGGTCCGCGGGCGAGCGAGGTTAGCGGAGCGCTGCCAGCCGTGGTCCGCGGGCGAGCTTTGTGCGCGGGCAGCGCCGCCGCGCCGCTGCGGCCTTGGGCGGGCGAGGTCTGCGGGCAGGCGAGCTCCGCGCGCACCGCGCCTTGGGTGGGCCAGCTCCGCGCGCGAGCAGCGCCGCCCCGCGGGTCTGCTCTGCCCCCCGGTCTCCCACTCCGGCGGCGCCGACCTTGCCTCCTCCTCTACGGCGGTGTGGCCCGTCCCCTGCAGTGGCGCGGCGTGGCGCGCCCCTACTCCCTCTGCGGCGGCGAGGCTGGTCTGGAGCGCGTCGGGGCGAGGCTCGCCGGGGCGGAGCGTGCCGAATCGACTGTGGCGAGAGGGGAGAGGGCGGCGGCACTGCCACCGCGTCGCCCGCGAGGCGGAGGCCGGCGGTGCGGGTGCTGACCAGGGGGAAGGTGCTGTTCCCGGAGGAGGCGCTCGGCTCTGGCTCCGGCTCCGGCCTGGGCCGCGCCACGTGCTCATCGACCATGAAGGAGGCCAAGTCCCCCGACGTGCTCGACCTCGCGCCGGGCACCACCGACTCCGAGGGCCTCTCCGGAGTTTCCTCGCGTCACGCCGGTGGCTCATCAAGACGCAGCAGAGCATGAAGCTCAAGGGCGTCACGGCGTTCCGCGAGAAATCAGGGGAGAAGAGCAGCGGAGGTGGAGGCGCAAAGATCGCGCCTTTGATCGACGAGGAGGCCGTCGGCGACTTCTTCGTCGAGGTGGATGCCGGCCGCGGACATCGGCGGGAGGAGGGGAGGGGGCGGCGGCACCTCCACCGCGTCGGCCGCGGACAACGGCGGGAGGAGGGGAGGGGGCGGCGGCGCCGCCACCGCGTCGGCCGCGTACACCGGCGGGAGGAGGGGATGGGGCGGACACCGCGCGCCTCCTACGGCCCACCGCCGGCAGCAGATGGAGCAGAAGAGTAGGGGAGGGGGCGATGCCGGCGGCAGCTGCAGCAGAGGGATGGGGTGGCGACGGGATTTTACGTCCGCGCTGTTGGAGGCTGGATTTTGTGCGTGCGTGAGGCAAACACTGTGAGCAATGCAAACTCACAAATGCCTCTTGTGTTTTGCTTTACGTTATTGGAGTCAGTCTTACTGATGCATAATAGGAGTATGTCCCATCACAACTTATGGAAAGCAATCTTGCAACGTGGAAACAGTGCTGAAGTTGGCCGAGCAAAGGAGCACATGTCAACATATACAGTAACTTACGTACGAAAAATCTGTAAAGTTTAATCAGAACAGTGATCACGTACCATACTACTAGCTAGTAGCTACACGGACTATTATTCGAGCGAACAGTGATCAGTGTACACTAAACAATCTCACTCCGGTTACTTGCATTGATCGACCCAATTCATCACACCAATGCATTGCAATTTGCAAAATAATTAACTTATATATGTAGCTTGCATATATTTATATACAGCTGTCTTCACACACAGGTACGTATATGTACACGTACATGCACCCACAAAGAAGCAAGAGTATATGTATAGATACGTACTGCTGCGCATGCGAATCCATTCTGCTGATCACTTGTTCCTCACAAAGAAGATGCTTAGCTCCGGCGCGCTATCGCCGCCGTGGGTGGCATCGCCGCCGTCGTCGGGGTTGATCATGTAGAACGCCTCCGAGTCCCTGGACCCGACGACGCGCTGCACGCGGGCGCGCATGTAGGTGAGCTCGCCGTCGGGGCCGCCCGCCCTGCCGTCGGGCGGCGGCGGGAGCACCCCGGCGCCCATGGACACGCCGCGGAGCAGGCGCAGGACGTGGCGCTCGTCGTCGGACGGGTCCCTGCGGCGGATGGCGTGCCCGGCGCTGCGCCCGTTGCAGTAGACCGCCCAGACGTGCTCCTCCAGCAGCGGGCGCCGGCGCCGCGCGGCGGCGGCGACGCCGCGCGCCGTGTCGCTCTCCAGCGCCAGCCGGACGGTGCCCGTGGCCATCTCCCGGTGCAGCGCGGCGGCCAGCATGGGCAGCTCGATGAGGAACGCCGGCGGGGACCGCGTGTCCTCGTGGATGGCCAGGCTGAGCCGCCCGCGCCGGTGCCCGAACAGCGTCACCGTCGGCGCGTTGTCCGCCAGGAGGGCCCGGCCGCCGCTCTTGTGCCGCCCCAGCATGGCCGCCATCTTGCACCCCGTGGTGAGCACCGGCAGGAGCCTGAACATCTTGAAGAGCCCCAGGGCGCCGCCGCCGGCCCCGGCCCCGGCCCCCGACAGCTTCGCCCGCCGCTCATCGGTGGTGGTGGACGACGACGGCCGGAGCAGCGACCGCAGCGCCGCCGGGCTGTAGTCGATGAGAGATGGCATCGGCTTCGATTGGTCGTCGATCCCCGCGGATCTGGTGCAGCTGAGCTGATGATAGCTGCAGCTAGCTTTCCTCCGATCGATGGAGCCCCGGACCACGGGCAAGGAGGAAGTCGATCGGGCACCTCTTTATTTATGTGCTGGTGGTGATGATCGTTTGGTGGTCGATCGTTTCGATTCTGCGCTCTTTGGGCTGATCTGAAATGGACTGCGCATGTTCTGGGCTTGCTGAGGTGATGTCTGGGTTTCGCAGTACCTGCAGGCTAGTCAACTGCTGCAGTGCAAGGACGGGTGTTCATCAGCAGCCATGAAAGAGTGGTACGGCCCAATGCTTTCATACTTTCCCGGGTTGCTTTTGTTGTGACAAGTGATGGTACTAGTGGAATGCGTGGCTTTGCGCTTCAGGTCAAGGGAGGCGTTAAAAAACTTAAAACTCTGTACTGCAAAAACTTAAAACATTGCCGTGTTCGCTGGTGCATGAATGCACGCACATCGTGCAGCGAGTAGAGTTTTTTTTAAGGGAGTGCAGGGAATAGAGTTAATTGTATTTTTTTAGATTATACAGTACAACTAAGACACTTATAACACACATACTCACACCCCTATGAATACACGTATACAAATTCTATCTCTATGAACATCTTCGAAGACTGAGCCGGCAAATCCTCGAGATTGACGAAGTCACCATAGACGCCTCGCTGTCGATGGGAACGTCACCTACCACTAAATGCACAGTACCATTAAATCCCAGAATATTCACTTCTATGAAAAATCGAACCCAGACCTTAGGTACTACCGAGACTCTTATAACCACTGGACTACGTGGCTTTGGCAAGTGAATTGTAACTGTATGGACGGTACCAAGTGCGGACCAATCCCAACAGCGCGGCCCAAGGCAATCTCAGTCGGGCCGGACTTTGCCAAACATATGGCCCATCTACTGAGTCGGGCTCGGCATAAAAACCAGCCCGGCCCGGCCGCGCTGTCACCCGGCCAACCGCGCAACAAATGGGCCCATCTGAGTCCCTTCCGATCACGTGACGGCTCGGCGGAGTCGTGCGTGCCCGGCGTGCCCCGGAATCCCCGGATATGCTCTGCCGCCTCCCAACGAGCTCGCTTCTGCCGCCGCCGCCCGCGCCCTCGATCGCGTCCCTCGCCGCCTCCCGCCCCTCTCCGGCCTCCGCCGTCGCCGCGTCCCGCCCTCCAGCACCCGCGATTTTTCCGCAGACCCGCCGGGCCAGCGCCCCGGAAGCGGCTCCGGGGATGTCGGCCTCCGCTTCCAGCGCCGCGGGGTACCCCGCCGCAGGCGGCGACTTCACGGAGGTCGTGATCGTGCGGCACGGGGAGACGTCATGGAACGCCACGCGCATCATACAGGTGCCGCCTGCTTTTTCCTCCCTCGCCCATCGCATCGGCCTTGAATCCTCGCTGCTGGCTTGAACTGAAACCTAAGGCGATGGAGGAATCGTCTAGGACCTAAGTGCATTAGATTTCCATGTTTGGATTAGTGGTTCGTCCAATCGTCCTATGCTGCTGGGGTAGGGATTAGTCAGTTTTGGGGGGTCGATGTTGAGGGGACAACAAATGATTAGACTGCATATCTGTCAGACTGTTACTAGTATCGCCTTGATTAGTTGATTTTGATCTAGTCGTGTGGCCAATTAAGATATTTTGTCAACTAGCTAAAGGGATGTTGGATGATTCCCTGCTTCCACTGCATATAGTACGGTTCAAAAATCAGTAGTGCTTCTGTGCCTGTTGAGACTTGGAAGCACATTGACAACCTTTGCCTAACAGCGTTTAGTTTTTTTTTTAATTTTCAGTCTGAAACTAGTGATGTGATTATTCAGGTGGTTGTGTCTTCAGTCTCAACTCTATCTCTAAAAAACATTTCAACTCCAATATAATCAGAGCAATGTGTTTGCTTGTTATGACATAGGAGTATTAACATGCCTCATGTGATATGTCTAAGGAAATCGATAATGTTTGCCAGCGCGTGCTTTGCTACATTTATTTGCTAGGCCTTGGGGATAAGTTTTCTTATTTCTGCTCTTGGAGTACCTTGAGTTTATCTGAAAGATGATGGGCAGTACTGCAGTACATAGCATTACTAACACATTAATACAAATCAAACGAAAGACAATGGCCCTGTTTCATAACTTGAATGTTTGCATGATGGAATGGAATGCACAATTTTTTCCCCCGTACCATAACCAGCTAGTTATCATCACAAACCTCATATCTTGTCTTACATCAGGAAATTATAACTTGCTAAACCATGTATTGTTCAGTTTTCCAAAAAAAAACCTGTATTTTTTAAATAACATTCCTTTTTAGTTACTTTATACTGGTATCATATCTGAAATCCTGCACCAGGGACACATGGATGCAGAGCTGAATGATATTGGAAGGCAGCAAGCTGTCGCGGTATGGTATGACATATACTGATTTTCGCTAGACATTTGTAGTAGCAATTCTTATGTGGAATTTTATTGAAAAGGTCGCTCATCGGCTTTCTAGAGAAGCGAAAGCAGCTGCTGTATACTCATCTGATCTAAAGCGAGCAGCAGAGACTGCGCAAACAATTGCAAGAATCTGCAATCTACCAAATGTATGCGTATTCTATTCATCCCTGCTTATGTTGCGTGGATATTTCAGCATGATTCATTTTTTCTGTGTTTGGAAGTATACTGCTCGTAGATGGTTCAATTATTTGTAATAAAATTCTTAATATATGCTTAATCGTCCAGGTTGTGTTCGATCCAGCATTGAGAGAAAGACACATTGGAGATCTACAGGGCATGAAGTTTCAAGATGCTGCTACAGAGAAGCCAGAGGCTTACAAAGCTTTTGTGTCCCACAAGAGAAACCAACCAATTCCTGTAAGTGTTATAGCCTAATGACAAGTATTATGCTTACCAATGGCCTTGTTTGGTTCTCACTAGTGTTTCTAGTGCACACAAGCCGAGAAAGAAATCTCACATGCATGGAGTACTAAATGAAGTCTATTTGCAAAACCTTTTTAGGGATGGGTATAACTTTTCGCGACGAATCTAATGATGGTAATTAATCAATGATTGGCTACAGTGATGCTACAGTAATCATCCTCTAATCACGCGGTCAAAGGCCTCATTAGATTCTTCAAGGTTTCTAGCATAGGGCTTTGGAGTTGGTTTTGTAAACTGGCTTTGTTTAATACCATAATTGGCGGTCAAAGTTTCCTAGTACTCACTAGCGTAGAAAAACAAACAGGGCCAATGTTGCTCATGCTAAAATGCTGTACGTGTACCAGTGATAGTAAGGATCTTCTGAAGCATAGATGAATAAACTATGTGCATTAAATGGCTCAACAAGTCAAACTGTGGAACATTGAGTGATTTTGCACAAGCAAATTGTGTGTGCCTACTATAATATGGTCCTATCGGAATAAAATCAACATTCTGTATCCTATCACAGGCTTTATTGGTAGATCTATTGACAACTTGAACTGATGAAAAGCTCAGTATGCCAATCTAGTCTGTCCTCATTGTTTATAAATCCAGACAGTTCAATCATTACACAAGCAATAACCAATAAAGTTCAAAAAACACTTAATGGTGCAGATAAAAAAAGCACATATTGGTGGAAACTGTTTGGCTATGCTGTATGCCTGTATCTAGAAATAAAGAGCTTCAGGGATTATCACATTTGATTTCAAGTTTTTCTTTAACTTGATCTATACATAGTTCATTGCTATATATTCTATTATGGATTGTTTCCTGAGTCCTTAAGTTTGTTTCTCAGGGTGGTGGAGAGAGTCTTGATCAACTGTCAGAACGATGTGTGTCCTGCTTGTACAATATTGTTGAGAAACACAAAGGTAAATAGTGAGCTTCATTCTTTCGACTGCTCCTTGTTGTGACCAGCTCTTCATTACATATTCAGGTTACTGATATTTTCACAGACATGATTACTTGGATTGTGTTAGACATGTCACATCGATTCCATTTAAGATGATGGTTCACCTACAATTGCATGCGACATGCCGATTTACCTACGAGCTGACGATGAGTTTTCTGTTGACAGGCGAGCGAGTGATCGTGGTCTCTCACGGCGGCACCATCAGGGAACTCTACCGGCACGCCAGCCCCACGAGGCCGCTCCACGGTAAGATCCACAACACGTCGGTGAGCGTGATCCTCGTGTCCGGCACCACCGGCCGCTGCATCGTCAAGACGTGCGGCGACATCAGTCACCTTCAGGAGGCCGGCGCCGGCGTCCTGGAGAACGCCTTCGGCGGCGATAAGAACTCGGCCTGATTGCTCCGGATCCAGGACCATCGTGTACTTAAGCCGCAGCATTTATCACGTGCGGGGACGTCAGTCCTCTCAACTGTACCAATCATCCTGTTCCTATCATGTTGGCCGGGCGATTGATGGCGCCCGATTCGGGAACGCGAGGGAATAGTTTTTGGTTGCTAGACTTTTTATGCCTGTGGATCGGAGACGGTCTGCGTTCCTCGCTGCGGTGCCGCCTCCTTCGCATGTGGATCGGAGACGGTCTGCGTTCGCGCATGCTCGGCCTCATCACCCAGTTCCGGCTGCTGTTCGAGCACAGGGGGTGGCGTTCCATCGCTCGGGTCGCAGCGGCGCGGATGCATAGCGGCGAGTCCCTGTCGGATGTGGGGGCGCCCGCCGATCGAAGCCATTTCCAGCTAACCGAGCGGCGATGACAGGTCGCGCCCGTCCCTTTCGTCCAAAAGGACCCCGTGATTGCAGCCGTGTACTGGCTAACCACTCGGAGCGCGGCGGCCACAATGCTGACGGCACAATGCAAACGCGTGCCGTAACGGACGACGCTCTCTTCCAGCCTCGGAGCATTCGTGCGACCTACCTGTACAAACAACGACGACCACCGCTGCCATGTCAGCTCGAGTCTTGGGGGACATCTTGCCAGCACGTGTTGATTTACAGTAGAGATGGACGCATGTCTGTACATGTACAAGTTCAGAATCATATATGCAGGTATGTAGCTAGCAATCATACGCATAGATCAGGCGATCAGCTCACACACCGGGACAGGAGGGGGCGCGCGGCGACGACGTCGCGCGCGTCGCTTTCGGCCGCAATCTCCCTGCGCACCGAACCCGCGGCCGCCGGGGGGGCATCACACTAGGAAAGCTAGTACTAGCTAGGCGAGCGGCGCGGACGTGCGACGCGGAACGGGGACACGATTCCCGCGCCGCAGCCGCGCACGCGCAACGCGACGACGATGGGTACAGTAGGACGGGGACGGCGGGGCCGGAGTGGGTCTCTCTCTCTGACTCTGACTCTGCCTCTGCCTCTGACTCTCTCCCCTGCTCGGAAATTCCACGGGGCCACACGACAGTCGGTCACAGAGTGCGCGGCAGCTGCTGCTAGCTCGATCGGCCGTCGCTGCTACTACTAGCAGCTTGCTACATGAAGGTCGACGACGGCGATCGGATGTCCAGCTCCTGCGTCCACGCGCTCTTGTCCTGGGCGTGGACGTGCCAGTAGCTCTGCGCCACCGCATCCGGGTCCGCGCCCGCCGCCGCCGCCGACACCGGGTCGCCGGCGGCGCCGGCCCTGCTGCTCCTCGGCGACCTGACCAAATGACAAGACGAGGAAGATCAGCGTTCCTGCGGCCATCAGTATACGAGCAACGCATCTCACTGCCAGGTACTCCGTAATAAATTCGTCGTTGCTAGGCTAGGCGACCGTTTCATGGCGCGCTGGTTGGTGATCCGGCAGGCTACGCGCGCACGTGGACCGCGGCACGTCCGTGTCTCAGCGGCAGAGAGTTCAGTCGCGCGGAAAAGCTTGAGCCTTACGCCTACGCACGTCCCCCTCGCGCTGACTCATCGCTCGTCGGTCGCCGGGGACCGAAAGCTCCGACGGCCGCGCGCGCCATGTGGCGCGACGCGCGGCGACGCCTCGCGGCCTCCTCCGCCGGGAAAGCGGCGCGCACATAGAAAATCGCGGCAGCCTTTGGCTTTCCGGGGGGCGGGGGGAGTACGTGGCGAGCCCGGGGTCTCCGTCCGCGGGCCGCCGGGGGAAAAAGGGCTCGGGCGCGCGACGTGCCCGGCGGCGGCGGGCGCCATGTGCCGGGGCCACCGATGAAAGCTTTCGCCGGTGAACCGGAGGCCTACACGTACCGGCGGAATATCTAAAGATGCACTGGCCATCGGGAGAGATGTACTATCTCACAACGGCTAGAGTGCAAAACCGTTGCTAATGCCTCTTTGCACGGAATAGACATCGGCCAAATATCTCGTCAACTAGGTTGAGTTTGCTGAGGTTCAGCGGTCGTACACATCCGCGCGGGCACCGTTTGGGGAGTGGATTCTGGCACATTAAGTTTCTTTTTGTTTGTCTTTGCTGAAAATGGCCTCCGGGCGGATCAGATCTACACGCTGGGATACCGCTTGGACCACTTCCTGACTAGCGGGGAGGCAGCGATGGTAGATGGAATTCAGAGCTCTCGAAACTGTGGCGCCCCTTCCCTCTCCCTCATCATTGTCTCTCACAGCTCAGCAGGGGCAAGAACAATACATTCCCTGCCTACTTGGCATCTCCTGGGCCAGATTTTCTCAGCTCCCTAGTCGCTAGTCTGAATTCTGGGAACAGAAATGTGCATGTACTTGCAGATGGATCGGAGCAGCTGAGATGTTTTGTTTTGCTCTGTACGGGAGTTTTTGTTTTCTTTTTTTCGTTACGAGATCGAAGGACGACGCGCGAATCGGAACGGATTGACAATGATGAATGGATCGATCAATGCGAGGAAGGAGCTAGCTCTGGATCACTGACCTCCTCTCGCCGATGACGCCGTCGATGATCACGTGCGCAATGTGCACGCCGGCCGGCTGGAACTCCCTGGCCAGCGACTGGGACAGACCCCGGAGGGCAAACTTGCCGCAGCCTGCACGCGTTCGTTCGTCCCAAGAATCAGCTTTAGCGACAGAAGCAAAGCAACGAGTTGGATCGCGGTTTGCCGGCCGGCCAGCAGCAGAAGCGCCTCGCCGGCCGGCCACTTACTGAGATCGGAGTAGCCGGCGAAGCCGGTGACGGACGCCGAGGAGCCCGTGAAGATGATGGTGCCCCTGCCCCGCTCCACCATCCCCGGGATGACCTGCCGACAACCGGGGAGAGATCGAAGTTGAGGTCAACTGGTCAAGAACTCAAGATCGATCGAGTGGACGAAATGGAAGGGAAGGCGGCGTGGCGTGTCGTGCCTGCTGCGCGCAGTGGAAGGCCCCCGCGGCGGAGACGGCGAGAGAGCGGTGGAAGGCGTCGGGCGTGACGGCGAGGAAGGGCGTGGGGCGCGGCGCGGCGGCGGCGTCGGCGTCGGGCGGCTCGCAGGCGTTGTAGACGAGCACCTCGACGGAGCCGAGGGAGAGCACGCCCTCGAAGGCCTCGCGCACGGACCGGGCGTCGGCGCAGTCCACCCGGAGCGCGAACACCTGCCCCTTGACCTCCTGCGCGATCTCCTCCGCCAGCTGCGACAGCTTCTCTGCACGCG
Organism: Panicum virgatum; assembly: GCF_016808335.1. Classification (NCBI taxonomy): domain Eukaryota; kingdom Viridiplantae; phylum Streptophyta; class Magnoliopsida; order Poales; family Poaceae; genus Panicum; species Panicum virgatum. The sequence goes on along the minus strand of NC_053141.1, from coordinate 40,434,781 downwards.
CCAACAAGAACGCCGTCACTTGCCTTGCTGCGTGTGCTCCATGGAGCCGGCAAAGAAAGAGCAGCTGAAGAGAAGCCAGGGAGGATGAAGGCAGAGGCAGGGACGTGCCGAGGTCGCGGGAGAGGATGGCGATGGTGTAGCCCTCGGAGGCGAACTTGCGCGCCACCGCCGAGCCCAGCCGGGGCCCGACGCCCACCACGGCGGCGATGCCCCTCGACGAGTTGGAGCCCGACACTGACCTCATCATATGGGGAGAGAGAGAGAGAGAGAGAGAGAGAGAGAGAGAGAGAGAGAGAGAGAGCGAGGCTCAAGCGCAACTTGGCGAGACAGCAAGCAGCTCCCCGTGTCCAGCAGCTTTGAACTGCGAGTCGTTGGGTGTGGACTTTGGACACAAGATGATGGCTTGTCCCCCTCGGTATCTCCGGCGCCTTTTAACGGCGCGCCGGAGCACCGAACCAGCAGCCCAAAACAATGGCGTCTGGTAAAGAAGAGAGGAGGAGAATCTGGCTAGCGCTGGCCTGGCCGCCTGCCCTGCCCTGCCCTGCTCGACCAGAGAGATCTCAAGCACAGTGCTGAGCTGCCCGCTCCTCCCGGCCCCCCTGCCGATTCGGGCACCGCCCTGCTGTACCCCGCGAAGTACAACTCATGCTGACGAGATGCGTCGCGGCGCCGTGCATCAGTGCATGGACCATCATATCTCCTCCGACTGGCGTTATCCGTTCCGCCATTTGTTTTCTCGACCAACAGCCAACAGCTTGGACCACAGTAAACTCTAGTATCCGCAAGGAGCAAGTGTGGTTTCCTTGTCCTCGCAAAAAAAAAGCAGGGTATGGTTATGGTTCGGCAGTTCGGCCTGTTTGGCGCAGCGCGGCTCGGCTCCGGCTCCCGTATCGGGAGAAGCTCCTCTGCAGTCGACTTTACAGTGACTTTATCACCGACATGTGGGGTTATGCGCCATCAGGCCCACATGTCAGTGGCAAAGTCACTGCCTTCGTGACCGTAGAGGATCTCGAACTTTCCGCATGCACGAATCGGACTCGGAGGAGCCACAATTTGTATAGCTCCACCGACTTCCTCCTGGGTGGTTGTAGTATAAAAACGGCTCCAGCTCCAAGTGGACTTCCGGCCTTGAAGCCATCTTGTATTTGAGCATTTGGCGGAGGTTTACCTGAAGCCGATGGTGCGGCGGTTGTGGAAGCCCCGCCAAAACAGAGCCTTCTTCCTCGTGTGGTCCTGGACACATCACATCAGCAGTTCAGCACAGCCTTTACACCCAGAAATAAAACGATTTGCTGGTGTTCAGCTGGCTGAAAACAGAAAGCTTTGTTCGGTCAAAGAAAGGCCTCACACCCTCCTCCTCTAAGCGCTAGGTAGTTAGTACTCCTACAGTCATACGTGGGTTGAATGTGAGCATGCATTTCTCAACCTGTAAACCAAACACCATTCTGCCATCACTTTTCTTCTGACTTGGATCGCCTTCAATGACATTGTTGTTGTTAGCTAGTGTTTTCTTATCTTGTACTACCTCCGTCCTAGAATATTTTTCGAATATGCAGAAGAGGTGTGCATCACTATATTATATTAAGAACAAAAAAATATTTACAAGATGATTTTTTACAAAGGCCCCTCGGCTCTTTTCAAAAAACAAAAGCCCCTCGGCATCGCCAGAATTGGAATTAAAGTTCCGAATAACAACGACCTCCGTTTTAGGATATAGCCGTTTTCTATTCAAAAGTATTTTGAAGATATTATTAGTCAAAGATAAAAATATTTTATTTTAAAAAGTCTAAAAGTTATTATATTTTGAAGGCGAAATAGCCAAATTCATCCCTGAACTATCGCGTCCGGCTCAAATTCGTCCTTGAACTTTCAAAAGGTCCAATTTAGTCCCTGAACTATCTCCATTGGTCTTGTTTCGTCCCTGTGCTGAGCTGGCGTTGACACCGTCTACTGCCTCCTTAACTTTCCGTCCCATTAGGTTTACAGCAAACGTTGAAATGTCCATTTTACCCCTGTTATTTTTCTCAGTACATCGGCCCTCCAGCAGACCCTCTGGCTCGCTCGTAGTCAGGCCGCCGCCACCTCCAGTGAGCGCGGCGCTGCACCTCCAAGCTTGCTCGCCGCCTCCTCCAAGGCAGGTTGCGAGCCCTCCAAGGCTGCTCGCCGCCTCCGTCCAAGCCGGCTCGCCGCCCCCTCCAAGGCAAGTCGATTCCCCCCCCCACTGGCCTCTCTCTGGACCTTGCACGGCGCCGCACAGGACGCCGCTCCAATCGTGGACGTTGGCTGTCGATTGAAGGTGAGTGAAAGTTCTGCTCGTGGGATCTAAATTTGATTTATGTTTTTGGTGGAATTTGACCACGAACTGGATCTGTAGGGCGGAATTAACATGGGAGATGATGAGGTATTGACTGTTCGATTTCATTTCAATGGGGATTTTGTTCTTGATGGGTCACAGATGCAATATTGCAATGGGGATTTGGGAGTATCACACATAGATAAGGACAAATTATGAATCCCAGAGCTGAATGGCCATTTGGTTAGATCACACCACCTTTCAGAGATCTGTTAGGATGTACTGGTTACCAGTTGGTGCAAAGCTAAATAGTTGAATGAGGCTGCATGTAGATGATAAGTACTGCATGGATATGCTTGATGAAATAGGATCTGCAGGTGTTGTGGACATATACACTGAACGAAATGAGTTGGACATGAGTGCCAATGAAGGCACAGAGACACAATATGGAGATGATGACGTCTTTGTCTTATTCAGAGATGAGAACATTATGGATTTAAATGAACAAGAAAGTAACCGAAGCGCTGCACTGGATGAGAACATTATGTATTTGGAGGCTCTCACCACTCGTGAGGATGATCAGAATGATGGAAAGGGTGACCAACATGCCGAAAATGAGAAAGAAGAATCAGGAAGCGAGTTTGATGCCACAGGATTTACATGTGATGAAGATGATGAAGTAAGGGAGATAAGAAATAAATACAAAGAGTTTATGTCGACTGCGAGGAAGGGAGGAGACATTGCATTGGATGCTCCAATTTATTTGGATGTCCCTGGTGGTAGTGATGTAAACAATATTGGTGAAGCCAGTGAAAGTGGTGATGGCATTGCATACTTTGATTCAGATCATGATGCATCATATGATGAGGATAGTGATGGTGTTTCTAGGAGAAGGAACTGCAGGTTTCCAATATTTGATAGTCATGCTGAGACTCCACATTTTGCAGTCGACATGTGCTTTAGAGGAAGGGATCAATTGAAAGATGCAATAGAAAGGTATGCATTGAAGATGAAGGTAAATATCAGATATCCCAAGAATGATAAGCAGAGGCTAAGGGCTGTATGCAGGTGGAAGGGATGTCCCTGGGTTCTCCATGCTTCATACAACTCAAGGACAGATTGGTTTCAGATTGTGACATATAATCCAAATCATGCATGCTGCCCAGAACTTAAAAATAAAAGGTTATCCACTTCAACTGGTCATGGAAACAGCTTAGGAAAACGCAATGTCATCAGGGAAGAGCATCATGTAGTTTGAGTGCCAGTGCATGTCACATGTATCATTTGGCATGTTCTGTCACTTTTGAAACTGGCATGTTCTGTCACTTTCGATGAACAAGTACTTTTTTATTTCAACAAGACATGGTTACAATTGTTGCAACATCATTTCATACTTGCATTTTACATTACAAAATGAGCCATAGGCCTCCAGCGATTACAATACAGAAACACAACAACAACCAAATGCAACTACGTTGTTCACTAATTGTTGATTTCAATTCAGAAATTTCCTTTCGTGCTCTCTGTATATCAGCATACATGGAATCCCATTGGTCAGAGGAATGCACATACAACTCTGTCATGCTCTGTTTCATAGACACGAGGTCTTCAATCACCCTTCTTGCTCTACCACTAAACTCCTGGTCAATCCAATATTTGAATGAACATGGCTACAACACTTGTGGGCATGCCAAGTACCTTCTTCCTGCATCTGAACCCGACCAGCTACAGCTCAAGATCGGGTACAGATCATGGTGGCATCTCAGCCCAGTCCTGACCACCATCCCCTCCCTATGCTCATCAAGTAGATGTTCAAGCTGCAAAATCAATAGGCAAAATGGGACATTCTCATCACAAATTGAACCATTGTACCCTCAATTTCAGTCAAATCACAAGCCCCCACCAAGAATCACAAACACTTACCTCCGAATCATTGCCGACGGATTCCAGATGAGCGCCCCACTGTGTCTGCGCGTCATTGAATGCGTGTGCTACTCTTCTCCTTCCTCGGGTTGAGCCTCCGCCTCGGCCTTGACCAGATCCTCGCGGCATTGTACGAGCAGTGACCTGCGCGGCGCCCTGCAAAGCAAGCGGCTAGGGAGGGGCCAGCGAGCAGGCTTGCTGCGAAGGGGCCGGCGAGCAGGCTTGCCGGGGACGGCGAGCGGGCTAGGAGGGGGGCAGCGAGCAGGCTCGGAGGGGGTGGCGAGGTGAGGCGCCGCGCTCGCTGGAAACAGCGGCGGCCAGACTGCGAGGGAGTGAGAGGGGCTGCCTGGGAGAGGGAGGGCCGATGTACTGAGAAAATAACAGGGGTAAAATGGACATTTCAGCGTTTGCTGTAAACCTAATGGGACGGAAAGTTAAGGAGGCAGTAGACGGTGTCAACGCCAGCTCGGCACAGGGACGAAACAGGACCAATGGAGATAGTTCAGGGACTAAATTGGACCTTTTGAAAGTTCAAGGACGAATTTGAGCCGGACGCGATAGTTCAGGGATGAATTTGGCTATTTCGCCTATTTTGAAATAGAGGTAGTATTTCTATTGCGACTGAAATTACTGACATAACGTCGTGTGCTCATGCATCCATCATCCTGATGCCTTGCCTGCTACCCCTACAAGCAGTGTAAGATCGAGTCACCTCCAGGGTTCAACTTTCCGGCGGAAAACCGCCGGAAAACCGGAAAATTTTTCGTTTCCGCTAGTAGCCGGGAAATGGAATTCCGGTATTTTTCGCCATTTTCCGTTTTCAAATTTAAAAATTCAAAAATATTTGTAAAAAATTGGGAAAAAATATGATAAAAAACTAGGTGTTCTTCTGAGCAAATAGGATTAGAACACACTCAAATCTAAGATCATTTGCTAGGCTAAAATTGCATTTTAGTTGAAAAACAAGGTTATTTGTAGTCTAATGAGGTAGGATTTATAGCTTTTTAATATCCGTACTATCAATGGGTTAAAAGAATATACCTTTTGAATGGAATGAGAGGTCTCCTTTATTTATCCTTACACTTTCATCATATCTTCATTAATTATTAAGTACTACGTGATATACATAAACATTGTTTATTGGATTGAACTTGGGTTTTTATATAGACTATGCAATTTATGTATTATAAACTTATATTATGGTCTATGCAATTTAAGTTATTGTGATAAATTTAGTTTTCATGCATTTTATTTGTGATTTCATGTGACAATATACTTTTGTTATGAATAATTTGTGTGTAATATATTTAATATGCATTGTACATTGCAATATACAATAGATACAAAAAAATATTCTATTAAATTATTTAATTCTTCATATGTTTGGAGCATTTGTAGTCAAAAAATGACATTTTCCACCAGAAAGTCCGGAATTCCGCCGGAAAGTAGCGGAATTTCGCTCGGAATTTCCGGAATTCCGTTTTTTAAATTTGAATTCACATTCCGTTCGGAAAATGCGGTTTTCGGCGGAATTTCATCCAGAATTCCGTTTCCGGTGATCGGCGGGATTCGTAAAAAAACGAAAAGGTGAACCCTGGTCACCTCAAGGCGTAACAGAAAATTCACAGCACAGGTAAATTAACAGAGCAGATAGCCACGAGCTCGTACGAGATCGAGCCGCACCCGTTTTACTGGAACAAACGGTGCGTGAGCAGCATCGCAGCAAACAGGTAGCATGCATCATCATGGCAGGCAGCTAGAGGATAGGAGCGGGCAGAAAGAAACAGCATGGCTCGTCGCCGATGGATCTGCCGTGCCCGCGCCCCGGCCGGGACCCAGGGAATCGGGATCGGGATGGGGATACGGATCCTCCCAAGTTGCGACGCGCTCAGGACCACGGCCCCCCCGGCAATGGCTAGCCCCGAGCTGTAGTAACCCCGAGTACGCCGGCTGCCGGATCCGGCGGGGATTTCGCTTCCGCTGTTCCGTTCTCGGTTGCCCTGGTTGCGCCGCTGGACGCGCCCGCCACCTCTGGCGCCTGTCGGCTGTCGGTACGGGCTTTCTTTTCTGGGACAGGGGGGAGCGCATATCATCCCAAATCGTGTCCGAATGCGAGTGGAAAATCTATTTATCGCTCTTCCCATCTCTGTTCATCTTCCTCCCCAAAACCACGGTTAGATTTTTATTTTTTAAGCCTCTCGTTTGGCTAAGGTGCGGTATTTCAGGTATACATGCACACTCATCCTACAAACGCACACCTCACTCACACCACACACGTACAAACAAACATACAACTATACTTAGAACTAAACTACGTTCATCTTGAGATCACCATATGGGTCCATAGACGACGGGTGCGTCGTATTCTTTTTGTGGCTCCACACGTGAGAGTGTGTAGACTTTATGTAGAAAACTATTATTCCCGCGTGAGCATCACACGCTCGAGTGGCACTCGAACGCAGGTGGGCTCGCTCGCACTCCTGGTGAGCTTGCCAATGGATCTACGGCTCGTTCTCAAACCGGAATTGGGGAACCGGGTTACTAGAACACCGGTGGACACCTGCAGTCTTAGTACTTAGAAGAGGGAGATGGGGCAGTGAAGAGTGAAGACCGACGACAGAGATGGGTTGTGAGGGTGGTGCGGCGAGGACTAGGGTGGGGGATAGACTCGGGCAAAAGGGCGTGCGGCCGCATAGGTCCCCCATTTTTTGGGGCCCAAATATTTTTTCGTAACCCATCACAATCGTCTATTAGTCCAACAATTACTGACTAATTTCTACTCCAATCCTATGAAGAGTGCAATTTCTAGTTTTTTTTCCAGACAGATGCCCTCATTTATTTGCCACATGGTTAGGCGTATGCAAATCAAATCTATTTTACTAGTCTATTAGGTTTCACTTTAAAATTTTACACAGAACCATGATTTATGAGCTCGACGTCGGACTGGAGACGAAGCGGAGCTAGATGGTCGGCGCCGGAACGATAGTCGAAGGGTGGGACGGGTACGCTCGGCGTCTGCAATTGGACAAATTCCAATTGCAGGCACCATGAACAGACACCCCCGATGCGAGAGCTTCTCTGCGTCCGATTTATTCGACTTTTCAGTGGTCAGCAACGGAGAAGATCAGAAAGAAAAACAAGGACTCGAGTGCGTGGTGGGCCACGGGCGTGCAGGCCCACTTGAGGTCGCGTGGACCAATGGGCTTTCTCGGTGGAGTTAGATCGGCAGCCCAGTTATGCAGGTGACGGGCCGCGTGCCATCGCGGCTTCCTTGGTGGCACAGCATGGCCCGTTTAACAAACAGGCCTAATGTACTGGGCCTAGTGGACCTTCCCTTTACTAGCCCAAAGCTGCTTGCTGGCGGTTGAAAGCGCGAAATCTCGGCCCATCAAACCTGTGTCACGGCGTCACGAGGCCAGCAGGTGTCTGAACCTGAGCTCCTCGGCGAAGTCCGGCAGGTGCCAGCGCAGGAGCTTCGGGATCGCCAGCCCGCCCGCCGGCGACACGCCGACGGCGGCCTGCAGGTACTCCCGCTTCGCCGCCTCCAGCTCCTCCTCCACGCCGGCCTCCGTGTAGACCCTCACCTGCACAGACATGAAAGGAAAATGAAGATGAGGGATGAGAGTGGATTATGCCGGCGGCCGACCGGCTTGTAGTACTACTCGTCAGCGATCAGCGCCACTGTGCCGCGGTTAAAAATCATTTGCGTCGCGACTGCCCGGAGGACAGACAAACCGCCCGCCGGACTTCCAGAGCACCTAAAAGTGTCGCCTGCTTTCTGCATGATTGCCTATGGCATGCCTGAATTCTTGCACTGAAACGAAGAACTAGAGGTGAACAAGGAGCTGGCAAGGGAAGAGTTACAGCAGGCGATGACAATTGGGCAGAGCAGTAATTCTTAGTACGTGCTTTGGAATAGTACCAAACTGCCATCCGTTGAAAGCCTGAAACGGCTTGGTTTCGCTGAAACCGCCAAAAAGCTTCAGAAGATTTTGCACGGCACGTTTGGGATTTTAACTCTACACACACTCAGTACATATCCCCGTAGTGGCGAACGGCAACGAACTTTCAAGCTTCAAGACCAGTAGCAGTATGGGCTGTATTGTATATTTGTGTTGTACCCTAATTAAAACGACCAGTAGCTTCAGTATGCGCAGTACTAAAATGCTGACTTGATCAACACTGGCACGTGCTTTGATCGTTAGCTATCACGTCCTGTCCCGTGAGATGATAAATACTAGAGGAAAGAGTTCGCATTGTTGCAGTTGAAAAGATGCACTGAGACTGCACCTTTCCTCCTGTCAGTCCTGTATGAGGATATAATGTTGTACAGTGCGAGCGAGCGAAAGAAAGTTCAGCGCCAATAATTGCTCAAAAAAAAAGTTCAGTGGCACGGTGCCGGTGGGGCCAAGCAAAGAACTCACCGCCGGCGAGGACCAGCTGCCGCAGGAGAGCGCCATGGTCACCAGCGGCTCCAGCCACCATGTCCATCCATGTCGGAATTCCACTGCCACAACGCGATCGTAGACGAAGACGATGATGGTTCAGAGTTTTTCAGCCCCCTTTTTTCAGACGGAGACACGGCAACGATGATCGCGGCCTTACATGATATGCGTCGTAGGGCAGCGGGCCATGTTTGGTTAGGTGTCACGTCACAATTTCAAAAAAAACGAATATCTGCGTAGAGTACTAAATGAAGTCTATTTGTAAAATTTTTTCAGGGATGAATGTAATTTTTCGAGACGAATCTAATGAGCCAAGTTTCATCATAATTGGCTACAGTGATACTACAGTGACCGCGCTCAATCATCCCCTAATCGTGCGGTCAAATGTCTCATTAGCTAGAGTAACTGCTACAGTACCATAGTTGTGGAGATAATTTTATAATTAGACTTTATTTAATACCTCTAATTAGTGGTCAAAGCATCAAAAAAAATTTCATAAAAACATTTTCACGCCAAACCAAACACGGCGGCGCTCATCACGCGGCCGCCCACGTTGATGGTCGCCTGCGGGGAAGAAATGAACACCGCCAGCGCCAGTTTCACTCGTGTCAGAGATCTCTCACGCAGTATCTCCTGCAAATGCTACGCGTGCATGTATCCAGAGAGGCCAAGGAAAGTGAACATGGGACGATGGGACCTTGGGCATCATGGCCCCCAGCAAATGGGTTTTTTTTTTGTTGAGAAACACCAGCAAATGGGGGTTGGTAGGTGCTCCGTGCTCGAGAAATGCCCGGAAATGCAGAGTAAACAGGCAAGCATCAGTGCCAGGTCAGGTCAGGACATGTCAGCAGTGGGAGCGCTATCCCACGCGCTACGCTGTCTTTCAGTTCGAAATGTCGCAAAAAATTGCCGCACCGGGCTCTGTAAACCCTGCGGTAAGTTAGTGCTACTCCTCCTGCGCGCGACTTCCAGTGCGGTACGGACGGCGCACTATCACGTCTGGCCCCAACCACCCCGCATTCGCGCGGCGACTCGGAAAGAAAGGAGCCGCCACCGTCCACTGTCGCCGCCGCCGGTCAACTCCAGACCCGTCGGAGGAGCACGGCCGCCACCCCGAGCCGGCCATGGACACGCACGGGAGGGCTACCATCCCCGCCTCGTCGCCGTCATCCGCGCGCCCCTGCTCCGAGCCTCGCCTGGGCTCGATTCGGGCCGCCTCGCCGACGCCCCAGCTCCCGCCGTGGCCGCACACCGCTCGTCCCGTCCCACCTCGTGCCGCCCGCCGGAGCCCCGCCATCGAGGACTGCCTCCGCGGGCCTCCGCCATAACCGCTGCCGCGGGCTCGAGCTCGAGGCCACCAGATCCGGCTGCCGCCACCATGGCCCGAGCTCAAGGCCGCCGGATCTGGCCTGCCCCGCCTGTCTCCCTGGCTCGGCGGAGGTCGAGCTCGCCAGTGGCTGCAGTCCCAAGCCGGGGATGGAGGCGCGTCGCCGGCCTGGGCCCGGTGCGGGCTGGCTCGGCCACGCCGCACTGCGCGGCCCCGCCACAGGGTAGAGGGTGGACAAGGAGGGCAGAGACGACAGAGGGGGCAGTGGCTGGCCGCCATGGCCCCGCGCGGGCAGCCGCCATGGCCGCTGGCTAGGGAGGGGAAGGACGAGGGGGGCCGCGGTGGAGCTCATGGCAGAGGAGGCTGGGGAGGGAAGGAGGCCGGCCGAAGAACGAGCTTGCGCGCGCCCGCCCACCGTCGCCGCCTCTGGGGTGGGAGGAGCGGCGTTCCAGTTGCCACACCGCGCACGCTCGGCGCCGGGCGGCCGTGGACGCACGCCAGCAGCCCCGCCCCGCGGTGCCGCGCGCCGGCTCCCCGCCGTGGCGCGGGCAGGCACGCGGGCAGGCGGCCGTGCCGTGCCGCGCCCCAGGCCCGCCGCCGGGAGGCCTCCGCCGTGCCGCGGCACGCCCTGCTCGCCGTCGGCTGGAGAGAGAGAATGGGAGGGAGTGGCGTCCGCGTGGGGGTGGGGGCAGAATAAAAAAATCTGACAAGTGGGCTTTGCTACTGGTTTTTGGTATAGAGTTGGGGATATAGAGAATGACGGGTGCAGAGAAACTGAGTATAGAGAAGAGAATCTCAATGATCACACAAAAATATTCTGTTTAGAGTGTGAAAATAAAGAATGACGAGTGCGGACAGCCTAAGACATCGTGTTCCAGTTGGGCTGTGAGTAGTGCCACGGAAGGGGTGCTGCGGTCAAAGGCTAATGCTGCCAGGATCGCAATTATTTAGGGCTTTGATCGTGATTAGGGAGACAGGAAGCATTTTCGGAACTGAAGTTTAGTAACTGATACTACTAACATGCAGGGCACAGACATGCTTTGTCTTTCGCTCAGTTTTCAAACAGAAATGGTTCAAAATTTGAACCTACACACATCATCAGAACCGCCTCTAATTTTACCCTATGTACAGTACAGGATGAACATGTTTGTGATTCACAAGTTGTGAATTATAAACACTCCCCTTCAAAAAAAAATTATAAACACACTTCCTGACAGAGCGAGTTGGCCAATCCAGGACAACGGCTAAGATGTGTTCTAAAGCTATGAATCATGGATGCTGAGGGGAGAAGCAAAGGGAGGCCTCAATCATGGGGGGGGGGGGGGGGGGGGGGGGGCGTTCATCATGCAGGAGTTGGGTGTTGATCCAGAACGCCAGCCTCTGCTGGTGGGAGAGGCCCACTAGGTCAACCGAGGAGAGCTTCCGGAGCAACGCCCTGATTTTTTTTTTGGCAGGTACACGACGATCATTCCATGATTCCATCAGCACGCGGAGTCAAACAGACTCCAGCTCACCACACCACTGCCAAATCTAAGCTTGCACCGAAAAGACTAGCAGTGGTAGTTACCGATCAATGGGAACTCACTTCAATCTCCGACCGAGAGCGGCGGCGGCGGCGGCGGCGTCGCCGGCAGAAACATTCGTGTCGAATGAAGCGGCGTCGACTGATCGGAACTCCTTGTACCGGCCAATGTCTCGCCATCCAAATTTATCTAGGACCCCGTAGGGATCTCCGGTGCCGGCGCAGGCGCCGTCTGAGCTGCTTCGCAGGAACCGGAGACCGACGGCGACGATGCTCGATCCTCGTCTTGGCCGCCGGAGGTGCTCATCTGCGAGAAGATGGCCAGCAGGCACGTCACTAGCTCCTCCGAGACTTTGTTCGCCGCCGTGTCTGAATCAATGCCATTGCTGCCGTCGATAGCTTTGTGATCCTCCACAGTACTGGTTGTCTGAAATGGAGGAAGATGAGCATGCAAGGACATCAGCCCGAATACTGAATTCAGATTCATTTTCTTTCTCGAACGAATTCAGTCTCAAATTCGGCTCAAAACCAAGTCTTGTACCTGAACACCAGCGCATTTCTCCGCTGGCGGTGCCCGGCATTTTGGCACACTACTCAAAGGCGCCCGGCCAAAATCTCTGCACGAGTTCGTGCCACACGATTGGTTCTCCTTGCCCGGACAATCACCTTGGCTCAGGGAACGGCCGGGCCTTCTCGGTGTCTGATTGACATTGGAGGCTCGCTTCAAAGATGACCAATCGGCGGCATCTTGATCGGAAGCCTCCTGACGCGTCGAGGTGGACACCTCTGAACTCTGCGCCTGGGCCGGAGTCTTGCGCCGTGCTGGCGTGCACCGGTCGCCGTCCGGGAAGTGGGCGCTCGTCGCCATGGACGTGATGATGGCCTCCTGGTACAGTCCCTGCCGGAAACTGACGACCTGCTCCTCGAGCCGGACGACCTCCTCCTCCAGGACCGCGACTTCGGCCAGAAGCTCCAGCGTCTGGGCACAATTCAGAAGAAGCGGCGATCAGGATGAAAATCGCTTCGAAACTGCAGAGGATTGTGAACAGATTGAAATTGCAAGCGAGCAGGGCAGCAAGCCAGTAAACCTGAGACGGCAGGTAAGGGGGTAGGCGAGGCAGAGCGCCCAGCGGCCTCGTGAACGCCCGCTCCAGAGCCCGGTGGACGTTCTCCTCGTGCCGCAGCTTCTTCCTTAGCTTGTCCACCTGCATCCATGAATGCAAAACGCTGGATTTCCTCAGCAAAAAGGCAATAGCTCAGAATCGAACACCATGGAGAACGAGAGATGGGATGCAGTACATCTTGCTGCAGCGCAATTTTCCTCTCTCGCCGCGACTGGCTCCGGTTCCTGATGCCCTGCGCCGTCGCGTTGGCGGAGGACGCCTTCATCGCCACCGGCGCCGTCCTCGAGACAGGCGGCCTCCTCTGCTCCTTCTCCATCGCCTTGAACATAAAACGAAGTTCGTGTCAGATAAAGAGTAAGGCTCAGACGCCGGCGGCGATCAAAGACGGAGTACCAAATTCGCGCTGCTCTCTACGGCGACGGATCCGACCGAGCCCATTTCAAACGGTTGCTAGAACTAGAGGGGAACAAAGCCGCCCAAATTTAGCTCAGAGAAGCATGGAAGAACAGAGCGCGGAGCACACAAGCGGCGAACTACCAGTCCTTGATGACAGCAGAGTGCAAAGCTCACATCTCGAAGACAGCAAAAGCGGGGGGGAGAAAAGACTCGAACGCGAAGAATTCGAGGACCCATCGCCATACGGGGAGGCTTGATTGAAAGCCGCCAGCTTTCCGATCCGAGGAGCACGCACGGCGCCGGGAAACCAAAAATACCGTCTCGGAGACCGCCCGGAACGGAGACGCAGAGAATATCATCATCGCCCGGGCGCTCAGCTCAACGAAAGGCGCGAACTTTCCCGACGCCGGAGCCCAAGAAAAAAATGAGGGACGGTGGCATGGCAGCAGCGCAAGGCTTACTCACTTTCTCGTTCCTCGGGGCGGCCCTGGCGCTGCCGCGCGCAGCCGCCGGCCGGCGCGCCGCCCTCCCGTTCATCGCTCCAGCGGCGCGTGCATCCGCCGCCTCCGCGACGCGGCAGGCAGCGCGGAACGCGAGTAACGGACCGGCGGGACGAGAGGCGGGCGCAGATGAGGAGAAGAGGGGGGACTAGGTGGCGGCAGGAGGCTCGATGGATGGCATTGATGGCGGGCAGGGCAGCGCGTCGTCCCTCCGGAGCTCCTGGGGAGAGCGGTTTCTATTCTAGCGCGGCGCCTGGAGCCGGACGGCCGGACGGCCGGACAGAATTTCGGCGGCGCGGGGTTGGGGTTCGGGGTCGGGAGGCGTGCCGCGGCGAGGAGGTGTGCGTGCGTGTCGGCGGTGGCGACGGCGACGGCGGCTTGGCGTCGTCTCGTCTCAAGCGTGTGGCGCGCCCTTTTGATCTGGACCGGACCGGACCGAGGCGCTCGGCGGCGGCAACGTACGTGCGGGGCTCGTTATCCTTTGCAATTTTTTTTACCGTGCCGACTTGCCCGGGGGCGGGCGATCACTCGGCGGGGTGGGGCGGCGTGGTCGGCGCGGGGCGCGCGTCCGCCTGCCGCCTGCGTGGGTGGTTCGGGCTAGAGCGGCCGCCGGAGCTTTGTTTCGCGGCGGCGACGCGTGGGGGCGGACGGGTCAGCGGTGGGCGCCCGGGCCGCGCGGCCAATGATGAGCGCGGCGTGCGCTCGTCGCGGCCGGGCGCGCGGTGGCTTTCCAACCGGCTCCCACCGTCCCTGCCTGCCCCTGGAGGCCATGAGGGATGATCAAGCCCGCCTGCCCAGCGCCCACCTCGCGGGGGTCTTTTCACCTTTTTGTTTCCATGGGTGGTGGAGTGGCAGCTCCTCCATTTGACTGTTGGCACGCTGTAAAAACACTGGGGGTGCTTTTCCTGAACAAGAAAACTGGGGTGGGGGTCTTGGAAAAGCTGACGCAAAGGATTGGTTCCTGTCGACTCTCTAAGGGCCAAACAGGGATTCCGCCGTCTCCGGCTCCGGCACTATAGCTCTACTGTAGCACTGAGCCGGTAAAGCCACCCAAATCAAGCTCTAGAGCTCCAATGAATAGTGTTGCATGTCAGTGAGAGAGGAGGGAACGGAGCCGCTCTAATAAGCAGTGTTGCTATAGTATTTTTACAGTGGAGCTGGAGCCGCTTGGAGCTCTCCCAAACAGGACCTAACAGTGTTTTAAGCTTAAGCAGCATGGCCCCCTAGTGTTAATGTCGTGTCATGTGAATTACCAGCTTATCACCCTAATATTGGGATCCAGCAAACCGAAAGCCAATCTCAAGCTGCCTAGAGATTCAGATTTGGTTGGTGAGATACTGAGATAAAATCTAATGAAGGCATTTTGGCGCACCGTGGCACCATATATGCACGCTTGATCAGCCCACAAACTCAGTTAAGTCCTTGCTCAAAAAAAAAAAACTCAGTTAAGTCCTTGTTTGGTTGCAAGGGAGAGGGTTAGGGAGGGTTGGGAGGGATTAAATCCCGAACAAGTCAAAATCCTCCTCAATTCCTCCCAATCTCCTTTGTGGAGAAGATTAACCGAACAAGGTCTTAGGAAGATATTCTAAAATTTCTTGGAGGTTCAAATTACTCTGTGATATGATAGAACGAGCATCAACCTATCGAGACAGTTGCGAAGGGGCTTGCGGTGCGTGGCAAAGGCCATTGGCCGGAGTGCTCCCGTCCAGGGTTCAAAGATGCTACACCTTTATGCTTTAGGGGTTTTTCTTGGAGTTTTCCAATAAAAAAAACCTATCGAGAAAATTTGGTTTACCATGCGCACATGTATGTATGATGAGGCAATTTTTTGTAGACTTTATGCAAAATGTAGGCAATTTTTTTGTAGACACGTGCAAAATGTAGCTCGTATGTCAACACGTCTTCGTCTTATAGTTCCAACACTTCACTAATCGCCAATCCAGTAAAAAAAATGAAGGGGAAAAAAACCCTTCAATCCCATGATTGGCAGCAGTGTCATGTACCCATATGTATTCTAGGGGACAAGGTAGCTAAAGTCTCCGAAAATCGGTTGGAGATTGGAAATATCTTCGTTCGCTCGAAACAGTTTGACCCACCATCCATGGACGCCATCACGCTTTCGACCATCGATCGGCGCATGTGAGGTAAAGACGCGTCTGTCGCCGGCCGGCCGGCCGGCCGGCCGCCGCTGCACGGCCACGTGAGAAATTAAACTTTTGGGCGTGCCCGCGGCGGTGATCGTGCAGCCGGTGAGCCGCCGGCCACCGCACCGCAGGGCCCTCTACGCCAAAGGCAGCCGTGGCGAAAGCCTGCACCACGTCTCCTACTCCGTCGCCATCTCTGCAAGAATAGAAGAAGCCGCCGGACAGGAGCAAGAGTGGCAGGTGAAAAGCGTCGGGTTTTGCATCGCAGAGGACGAAATTTTGGTCAGGGTCGACCGAGATCATCTCCTGCTGGATAAAATCTCAACAGGAAAAGATGATGAGAAAGCATGATTCCTGCCTAGATGCAGGACAAGATAAGGATCAGGATACACGCCACCGTACGTTTGGAAAACCGGTGCCTTCATGTGCTGAATTCATTTCTGGCTGCTGATCTTTGTTGCCTTTTCAGGCTTAAATTGGACTGCTAATTACATAAGTTTCTGCACCGCATGGGGGGAGCACATGACGGTCGCGGTGGTAGCAAGCAACCCCGTTTTTTTTTCTTTCTGTCGACAAAATTTCGTTACGCGCTGACAGAGCGACAGTGTCCATGTGACATGGTCCTCATGGACAGTGGCACATATCCTACTACTACCCGGGTCCAAGGCTTCAGCGCTGTACAAGGGCGTCGCGTTTGGAACTTTGGAATCAAGCGTGACCAATGTGGCACTGTTTTCACACTCTGTCATGTGAGGATTGGTTAGGATACTTTTATTCTGTAAGGATCTTCAATGTAACAGTTAGTACAAAGTTTGTTTTCTTCCAATCCATTTATACAAGTAGTGTTTTACAGCAGCTGGAGTATCAGATGTACAAGAATACTTGTTGGCCAACATATAAACAAACTCGTAGCCGTTAGGTTTAAACCAGATTCATGGAACTGAATCATGAGCCCTATCCTTCTGCTCTGTCAAGAGGCAGAGGATCCATGTCCAACTGCAACCGGATTAAACAATATCAGCACTGCCGATTAAACTGATGCACTCTGGCCGTCTTCTTCCGAGCCCTCCGCAGATGCTGCCTGTTTAAGCAGATTCAAATCGGGAGCCGTCCAAGCTTTGCAGCTGAAAGGTCGGCTGGCTGGCTTGCTTGACAGTGCATCGGAGAGATTGAGGAGCAGGAAGCCGACAATAATCCTTCTCCTAACCCCTGGAATCCAAAGCTTGACAATGCATCAGAAAGGCATTAACAAATAACAAGACCGCGTCAAAAGTATTTTACTGGTTCAGCTTGTTCAGAAAGTGCAGGGAAAGCACTGGCCGAGTGGCCGTACCTGCTAAGAATGCTGCTTGTCGTGCCTAATGACGCTTTTGCAAACGTGTGGGTCTCTGCTGATTGGACGGCTGAGGAATGTGAGTACTCTATCCTGTCTGTGATGAGTGAATTGTCAACCGTGCGGTGTGATCGTGCGCTTGGTCTTTGGTTTGCAGGTACACGGGCGTCGAGTGTCGACGGGGAGCTGCCGTGGAGGTGCTGTGCCCGATGGACCGTGCGATGGACGGCGGTGAAGGGCAGCCGGGACCGGAGCTCGGACCGGGCGGCAGCTGTGGCGTCCACTCCTGGATCGAGGGCGCAAGCGGCGACGGAAGTCGGGTTTCTTGGTTTGCATCACAAAACCAAGGAGGCGGACGGCGGTTGAAGACGCCAAGTCGTGGAGGTGACGGGCGTCGGTCTCGGGACTGACGGAGGCGACGGGCGTCGACGACGTCTAGGGCCTCGCTGCGGGCGAGGAGGTGACGGGCGTCGGGCGGCGTCTAGGGCCGTCAGAAGGCCGAGGCGGGAACGGCGTCTAGGGCCACGGCGTGGAGGCGGGAATCTTCCCGCGCGTGAGGTTTTGGCGGTTTTCTCAAAACCGGCCACCTACCCGGGTTTCGCGGACCCTCCAAAACCGCGGACCGGATCTTCATCGACGTGGCGGCATCGCAGCAAAGACTTCGAGTCGAAGAAAGAAGCTCCGCCGTCGATCGAGGCTGTACAGCAGGGTGCTGCTGACCCGACCGGTCTGACCGGTCCCCTGGACCGGTCTGGACGCAGCAGCCGGGTATAAATACCCCCCACCAGCCCGTGGCTGGTTGAGTCTCTTGAGTCTTTTGTTTTCTCTTCATTTTTCTTCTCCCAGCCTCTGCTCTAGGTTAGGGCCAAGGACTCCAACGCAATGAGAGTTTAGATTATAGCTATTCTCTTCAATCTAGTGGGTGGATGATGGGCGGATGGCACTAGCCTTTGTATAAGTGAATTCCTCTGAGATTAATGGATGAAATTTGTTTGAGATTCACTTGTGTGTGCTGAGCATCTCGTCCTCCCCTTCTCTCTTGCGTTTTGGGTTTAATTCTCCTCTTTTGGTGTGTTTCTTGTTTGGAGGAGACCAACCCTTAAATTCGTGGTTTGATGGACTCTTTGTGACGATTCTAATCCTTCTAGCCGAGTGTTAAACCTACTGGAATCGAGAGTTCTCACGAATTGGCGATTTTGTGTTCTTGAGAAAACCCCAATCCTCTTTGATCTTTCCTCGATTTCTCTCGATCCGTGAATCTTTTGGGGATATGTTCACGGGGTAGTTACGAAGCTTTCCTCCAAGTTTCGCTGGATTTGGACTTCGTTTGCTCAAGATTTGCCTTTTGAAGTTTTGGTCTCGGGCTGTCTGGAAGAGACCGGTCTGACCGGTCTCTGAAACCGGTCTGACCGGTCTGGATTTTTGAATCTCCAGCCTGACCGGTCTGTGAAACCGGTCTGACCGGTCTCTGCAGTTCAGTTCTGCGATTTGCATCGTGTTGGCTCTTTTGCTTCCGCGCAGCTACCTAGGGTTTTTCACTAGGAGATAGCTAGTCCATAGCTACTCTCTCATATCCTAGGTTTAAGGGCTTGCGGTGATTTTGAGATATAGGCCGACGGATCGATTTCGGAAGAAATTTAGATCGGCTCCCATTCACCCCCTCTGGTCTCCGGCTTCGGTCCCTCAACGGCAGACGGGCCGTGGTTTCAAATTTCCTAACCGTTCTCATGTGACCTCGCTTTGCTGCACCCAGTGAGCACTTAGTGCTTGTGTTAACTACTGCTGAATCGTCAGTAATCTGGAAGCAACTGTCGTGTGGCATTTGAACGAAAGCTGCCGATCAGTATAAACTACTAGTATTAGTTCAGAAAAAAAGGATATAATAATCATCACTCCCGGTTGTGACACCCTGGCTAAATGATGGATTACCTTTGCCGAAAAAAGCTTTGCTTAAAAAAATGCAAGAAAATGTAGTGTGTGTGTGTGTGTTTTTTTTTCTACTGTGAAACTTACAATTGCACCTGTAGTGG
This sequence comes from Panicum virgatum, assembly GCF_016808335.1. Taxonomy (NCBI): domain Eukaryota; kingdom Viridiplantae; phylum Streptophyta; class Magnoliopsida; order Poales; family Poaceae; genus Panicum; species Panicum virgatum. The sequence goes on along the minus strand of NC_053141.1, from coordinate 40,415,744 downwards.
CTTCATTTGGGGGGAACAAAGGGACTGTTTTGTAAAGGACAGGATGTCTCATGCTCATCGAATTGAATTATCGGTGGCCTTTTTTAGGCTTGATTACAGATCACAGAATTGCGTTGTGGATTGTTGGGTTCTTTACTTGGAAACTGGAACTGTTCATGGAAAGGGAGGTGACAATGGTAGAGACAGATGGCTCACTGCTGCTAGGATTTATTGAGCAAGTATGGATGCCTTTTGTTCTCTTCCTTTGCAGATAGTACAAATGGATCCCATTCATGCTTGTAGTTTTTCGCCTGTAGAAAAAAGACGTTAGTAATGGACATCGAAAAAACCCAGATAGCAGCGGGGGGCTGTTGAATTGTGTTCTGTTGTGTTGCTAACGTTTTCTTCAGACGCTGGCAAATTCAGAATTCAGCATCTGGCAACGACTGTTTTGCGAGAAGAGAAAGCTGCTTTTAGCACAGCAGCAGCAGCCTGACCCATTTTTTGTTGGGATAACAGTAGCAAATGGACCGGACCAAAACTACAGTAACCTATGCCAAGAATTTTTCAAGAATCGCCCTCAAATCCGCCACACTGATCCATCCGGAGCGTTGAATTTTCGTCGACCCCTCGATTGTTCATCTTGCAGCTCAGCAGATGGCTGAAGCCCATCCCTTCCTAGCAGTAGCATGAGACAGTGATAGGAAGGAAGAGATATCATTAGCAATGCAGCAATCAGAGCTGCAAGGACATGGCTACTCAACCATCAGGCCATCACCTACCTCACAGCTCGCCCAACACATGCAGAAATAACCGAGCCCTCCTAAGATTATTCACGGCCCACCAGACGCCTTTTCACCTGTCTCGACGACTTGACCTGCTTCAGCAGCATAGAAGGCCCGCAGAAGGTGGGCCAATGGCGGCCACAACGCAGCTGATCAGAGAAAACACTGAAGAAATGGAAGCGGCCAGTCAGTCATGTGCCCAAAAAAGTTGTTAGCTCGCTGCGTTGCCTTTGCCTGCATGCGTCTGCCTTGCTGACACCGTCGAGAGGCGGCTGAAATCTCGCACCTAAAAAGTTTGCATTGTCTCTCCCGCTCTGTCAACCTCTGAGGCTAGTCTGATACTCTGATGCAGTGTTGCTCAGTTCGCCGTGTACTGTTTTCCTCTGTGTTTAGCATGGCTGTAGCCAGGGGCGGATGCACACCCCGGGCCACCCGGGCCATGGCCCGGGGTTCGGCCCAATTTTTTTTCATTTTGCAGTAGCTTCTACCTCTGGACTTGGATCAATTGCTGAAGAAGGACTTGGATCAATTGCTGAAGAGGAATAAATATATTACTTCGCGATGGCGTTTTTTGTATGTTATCTATCTTTCCGTTTATATTTTCATGTATCTTTTGAACTGTGAGTTTGTGGACGTCTATACTTAAAACTTGGCCCGGGGTTCGACTCAATCCTGATTCCGCCACTGCTGTAGCCCTCAAAGTTCAGGACGACAATGTTATGATCAGGATCCAAAGGTGGCTTGCTCTCTGGATTCATCCGTTTGTCTTGGTAGATTGTCAGCCATCAGCAATCAGCATGCTGGTGCGATCCAGTTTGCTGCTTAAAATGTTTCTCAAATCATGGTGTGGCCTTGTGGTACAGACTTTAAGAATGATTGGTGGCGCATCTATCTGCTCCTGTAAAGGTTAGCAATGGGCGAAAGGTCACATAATCGTTGCACAAATTCAAATGATTCTGAAAAGGCAAAAGATGGAGTAGAACTCGTCGCGGATTTCCTATAAGTTAGTTTCAACATCGATCGGTGGAAGAAACCATGCCAAATCAAATAGTACTCTATCTGGACAAATAGAGTGTGATCCTGCTAAGAGCAGAGAGAAAACACCAGTCTTTTATTTCCAGGCCCATATCAAAAGTCTCGGTCATGGGTCATGGCCCAAAAGCCCATATTCAGGTCTGGATGAATCTATGATCTACCTCACACTTGGCTGGACCCGGCCATTGCGGTCAATGGTGCCAAGAGACCCGTGGAATGGTTTGAAAATAGGAACATATATCAAATACAAACTAAATTTTTCGTGCAAAGGCCACAAAATCAACATCCAAGGGGCATACAGTGATTGAATAATTTTTATTTGTCAGCCGGCTCCTAAAGTCCTAAGCTTAAGGAACTTTTCACTTTGCCCCCCTACCTTTTATATTCCTCTTTTCTCCTATATTTGCCTTCCACAGTGCTTCAACTAAGATCCCATCAAATTTCACTATTAATAACTTTTTCAAAATATGTACTTTGGAAAGCTGAAACCAGATTTCTTTTTGTTAGATTCTTTTAACTACATTTATAAGAAATAATAGTCGAAGTCGCATCTCGAGAATAGTAAAAAGTCGATAACATCGGGTATTATTTTTTTCCGACTTGTAGGGTCTTTTCCCAATAGATATCTATGAAAAAAAGGAATTCTTCGGTTTTCTAGAGGGTACGAGGTACAACCACATAAAGTCAGTCCACTGTGGTCTCTACCACAAACTGCGAGGGTCTAGTTTTACATCGACTCTAGAGCAAAGCACAATTATATGACACTAAATAGCAAGGTTAATTCTAACATTATTTTGTCCTTTACTTCTACTGTTCTACCTCACTGCCTAGTTCCAGCTAAGAGGGCCTAAAGAAAAAAGAGAAATTTTACAATGATTGAAAAAAATAAGAGTCATCCATTTGATAAAATCCTACAGTTGAATGTATGAAGTACCTAGAAGTACTTAGGGTAAAGTACCTGGTACTTCCAAAAGGTGGAACCGAATACTAATTTAATTTAATTTTTATAAATATTTTTCATAGACCAACGGCTAGAAAAAAATTCAAAGTAAAAGTACTTAAAAATATCCTTTGATACTTTACGATCATTGTAAAAGAGTTCAATGGAGGATGTCGCTCACCATCCGGTACTGACTGATGATCTGATATGTAAATTAAAATATAAATTAATATTGGTACTGATTCCATCTATTTTGATACCGGTCTCGCAGATTTGGTACCGTTTCCTATTTTCCTTCTTTATATCTCAACCACTAATTTTACCTCGTCACTTAATTTATTTCAATCATAATAAAATTTCTCGTATAATATCGTAGATTTGCAAGGAATTTTTTGTTTGGTTCTAAACTACTACTAAATAGGTCGCTTTATGCCAAAATAGCTACGAGATCAACACGCAAGCTTGTGAACTCCCTGGTGAGATAAGGACCCGTACAAGCACATGCACAACCATCTATCGCTTGCATTGCCCGCCGCCAGCTCCAGCAGGCTGCACCACTAGCTCACTAGCTCTATAATGGAGGCCTTCACTTGGCTTGTGCGCCCAATCATGCCGGGCTAGGGTTGCCCGCAGCACACCAACGGTCACCGAGAATCCAGCGCCGGCGGCCCGGGGCTCCTTTTACGGCCCTGCCCTCCTTTTCCGGCGGATGGAGGCGCGGGTCGGAGCTCGCCACGATCGCCGGACGGACGCCGGCCACCCACAGCCACTGAATGTTGCGACGGCCGGCGCGCGCTACAGGACAATCAGAGACGACGACGACCACTGCACGGTGTCAGGAACCGTACCCCAGAATATTCCGAGGAACACTGCGAGGTCGCCAGGAATCTTGGCGATCTCTGGTGCATCTGTCACATGGAACGGGAAGGCGGCGGTGAGTGCGCGGCAGAGAGGGGATCGATCTCACGCCTCCTCCTCTGAACTGCCGGCTGCAAGAGATCTTATCGAGAATCGGTGATCGCCATGCGTGGTGTCAGGGCGAGGTACGTGCATTATTGTGCGTGCGCTGCAGCTAGCTGCGCGCCAGCCTTGCGGCTTGCCAGACTACTGATCGGTCCACGAGCGGGGCATGTGCGAGGATGCATGGCGCGCTTGGTATCTTCTTCGTTCTGAAGATCCGGCCGGTGAACTGAATGCCTGATCCTCCCTTTGCAAAGTGCAGAGTGGTCTCACTCTCACGCAAATGGCAGGACACAGTGTCACAATAGCGCGGACCCAATGGGTTGCGAACCTGAGATAGTAGGATACATGTGGGGCTAGGTTTTCATTCAGTAGTTCGGATAAGTTTGCGTTTTTGCCGTTCAAAGTTATCAATAAATTTAAATTTGAAAATGGTGATACGCTCAAGATTCAGAAAGGTCCTGTCGCTGGTTGATGTTGCTGCAGTGACATTCTCCTTTGGGCCTACCGAGCACGCTCTGCTGCTGCTCCAGCTGGAGTCTTTTCTTCCTTTTTTTTTGTAGCTGGTTTTCTCTCGGTTGAGCGTGCAGTTCTTTTTGAACTGCTCTTATTTTTTCTAAGAGTTTAGCCAAATCTCACTCTCTATATTCCCATTTAGCTATCTGTTTAGTCAAGATTCCCTCTCTATATTTCAGTATACTCAGTGGCGAATCTAGCCTAAAAATGTAGAGGGGGATCATGTCCACTTTCTTCTTCTCTCTTCTCTTCTCTTCTCTTCTTCTTTCTCCCCTCTTCCTCTTCATTGTTTCATCCAAATAATAAAGGGGGGTTTAGGGGGTATCCATGGGTATTAGGGAGGTAGGGGGGCTTCATCCCCCCTAGCCCCCCATGTGGATCCGCCCCTGAGTATACTCTAAGGACTAGCAAACCAGACTCTTCATATATCTGACATATGGGACCTCTCCGGACATGTGAGACCTCTTCTTTGGATCTTTTTTTTTCAATCAGCCCTATCCTAACCCCCCTCCTTTTCCTCTCTGCGGGTGGGGCCGAGCCAAGACAACAAGGCCAACCAGCGATCGCCGGCAGCCCTCGCCCGGCGGCTGTCGGCGGGGCTAGCACCACCGCACAGAGGAGGTTCGTGGTGGGGTCCTCGGCGGGCGCGGGTGAACGGTGGAGGTAGGGACGGGCGTGGGTAATGGAGGTGGCGGAGCGCTGTGGCGGGGCGGCGGAGGCCCAGGTTGGGAAGGGTGGAGAGGCGCTAAGCGGCGATGGCGCGGGCACATGATAGCGTAGGATGATGGGAGCGGAGGGGCCAGCGGTGGCATCGGCCAGGGGAGCACATGATGGCGGGTCGGGAGCGCGGGAGGGCGACAGAGGGAGGGAGGGGGAGGGAGATGGCGAGGCGTCTGGGCTCGGTATAGTTGCCGAGCTAGGCCGAGGGATAGCTAGCGAGATAGATTAGCAAGGAGGATACCGATGTTGTTGGATCCAATTTTTGGTGAGGTTTCTCTTTTTTTAGCTAACTTATCAAGGATACAGAGGCTTTTGAAGATGCTTTGTTCTCCTTGTGCCCTCTCGGTTTGTACCCTTCTTTGTAACTGTTTATGGTTTGTAATTGCAATGGTTCAACCTGATCCAATGGATCCGCCGTAGTTCCCGTCGAAAAAAATGTTTCTGAGAATTTTAGTGGAAGTTTCTGAACATTTTTAGTCGAAAAAAATGTTTGTAATGGCAGGACACAGTGTCACAATATAGCGCGGACCCAATGGGTTGCGAACCTGAGATAGTAGGATACATGTGGGGCTAGGTTTTCATTCAGTAGTTCGAATAAGTTTGCTTTTTTGCCGTTCAAAGTTGTCAATAAATTTAAATTTGAAAATGGTGATATGTCATATGCTCAAGATTCAGAAAGATCATGTCGCTGGTTGATGTTGCTGCAGTGACATTCTCCATTGGGCCAACCGAGCACACTTTGCTACTGCTCGCCTGTGTTTAGATAGCTGGAGTCTTTTCTTCCGTTCCATGTAATTTTTCCTTTTTCTAGCTAGTTTTCTCTCGGTTGAGCATGCAGTTCCCTATGAACTGCCCTCCCTTTTCTTATTTTCGTCTGTTCTCCCTCTGCCCTCTCGGTTTGTATCTCCCTTTGTAACCGTTCCTGGTTTTTAATGGCAATGGTTCAGGCTGATCCAATAATGGATCCACCGTAGTTCCTGTCCAAAAAAATATTTCTGAAAATTTCAGTCAAAGTTTCTGAGATTGTTTCCCCTTGAGCACTATATTTTTTTCCTCAATACAGACCGGTAAACTCACCTTCCCGTCGAAAGTGGAAACCCTAAAAATGAGTAGAATCTAGAAAACACTCGCACACAATTAATGAATGCTTAAGTAGACTGAGTTGGTAGATCCTGGTAAATCACAATAGCCGCATCCCTACCATTAAGTATAATTAAATAGCCAAACTGCTGGTAAGACAAACGGTGCGTCAAATCCGAGTTTAGATCCCTCAACATGGTATAACCACACCTCCGCTAACCAACCTTTACATCGGAAGGGCATTCTCTTATATCTCATAATATATGATAGATGGAGAAGTGACGCCGCCACAGCATCAGCAAAGCAATGTAAGCACATGAACTTTTCTCAGATACGTCCTCCACAACCACAGCTGAACATTCCTTCAAAAAAAAAACCACAGCTGAACGTTGTGCGCAGTCCTTGTAAGCTAAACTGTACAGGAGCATAATGGATGATTAATGGTTTCTTTATTGCCGACAGCCATGCATGCAGGATAATTTTTTAGCAACGTCGAATCTGTGCGAATGGCCGAATGGGGGCACGCAGGCCTGCCGTCGTACCTAGCTCTTCTTATTTTTGTGATGTGCTGATTCCTGACTTTTGCTAGCATTTTTCTTAAAACTGAAATTGTGGCGACAAAGAAAACCGCAACTTGAGCCTTGATGGCCTTATGTTCTTGTCAAATTCGGCAATGTTTCACTCAGGATAGAAGAGAGAATGTGAGGGCAGAGAGACAGACAATGCCATATCTAGCTAGTTCAGGTTCAGAGCCTTGCTTCCAAGCTCCCCTCTTCTCAACAGCTCACTTTAATCTGCCGCATAGCACCAAATAGTATAAAACGTGCATGCAACACATCCTTTTGATCCTGCCCTTCAACTTGTTAATAGTCTGTTAGAGTTCAGACAGTTTTTTTCAGTTATCTCCTGAGAGGTGGTTACCTACCCAAGAATACAGGAGCCGTGCACAGTGTACGTGATGAGTCTCTGGTCATGACACAAAGGCGCTGCAGAACTTTATTTATGCGAATCATGCATGGTTACAAAATAGCAGTACAAAAGTTCACAAAGCATAGTGAACTGAACATTGTACACAGAGCAACGAAAAACAAAATGAAAAGAGAAAGTTATGTGTACCTGTGAACATTGTACACAGAGCAACAACATAATGATAGCACTAGCAAGTACCAAATTACAAACAAGTACAGTACTAGTACTCAGCTCGATTGGACGCTTAGATAGGAGCATCGATAGATAAGAGCACGGCACGCTAGTTGTTGATCTTCCCTCTGTTGCCGATGCCGGGGCTGTTCCCGGGAGCCGTCGGCCGGGAGTCCGTCGTCGTCATTGGCATCCCTTCGCCTGATGGTGTCTCCGTGCTCGTCGCGGAGACCATTTCTTGCTTCGGTGCGACGACGCTTCCACTGCCTTCAATGGCGACGCCACCCTTGCATGCTCCTTCCTTGCCGTCGCACGTCGCTGCCATCATCAGCCGCCTCGCATCAGCCTGGCTTGAGATGACAAGAAAGATCATAATGCAAGCGCACACAACCTGCTTGGAGCCAGCCATCCTAAGCAACCTAGATTGTATTTTTCACGTTAGCTCGGAGGGAGCTGAGAGAAGTGTGGAGCAGCTACAAAGCTGTGTGTCGAGCACTACACCTGCTGTGAAGTTTCTTGGGGGCGATTTGAGAAGGGTGTCTGCGACAATATATATAGGGGCCGAGCACTGCAAAGGGGAGGTTTGTTATGTATATGTATATATATATGTGCCAATTAGTGTACGTTAAGGCTCAACGGTTGAAGGAAAGAGCGATCAAGATCCCAATTTTTTCACATGCCTGCATCGCTGGGTTTGGCAAGGTTTTGAGTATCAACATGAAAAAAAAACAAGGCATAACTACAAGCACTAATATTAAAAACAAATAGAGTTAAATACACCAGCGGCCCTCGAACTTGTCCCCAGGTGCCATTTAGGTCTACGAACTCGCAAAATCGAAATCTTGCACCTTGAACTTGTTAAGTTGTGCCACTTAGGTCCATACCCCTTGATATGGCGCCACGTGGCATGAATATATGCAGAAAACTCCTCCAAAGTTGCTATCTTCTACATTCACCCCCTCCCCCTCCCATTCTATCTCTTTCTCTCCCCCACGCCTCCCCCTGCTTCCTCCGCCAGTGCGCCGCCGGCTTGGAGCTCGCGGCCGCCGCCGCCGCCGCCCCCTTGTAGCTCGTGACTGCCGCCCCCGGATCTCTCGGACTCCGCTCTCGCCGCCGCCCTTGGAGCTCGCGGACTCGCTCGCCGCCACCCCTAGAGCCCGCGACTCCGCGCTCGCTGCCCCCTAGAGTTCGCGGCCTCCGCGGCGTCCTCCGAGGAGTGCAGGAGGAGGAGGAGGACGAGGAGCGCTGGGCTTTCATCTCCACCGGCGGTTGCACCTCCACCGCGGGCCGCACCTCCGCTGCCAGCCGTCGCACCGTGCCTCTCCGTCGCAGCCCCCACCTCCGCCGCCGGTCGTGACCCCGGTCTCGAGCTCTCCGGCGCCGAGCAGGTCCCGCAGCCCCTGTCCTCCGCGCGCGGGGCGGCCGTGGCGCGCAAGTGAACGCGGCGGCCGTGGCGCGCAAGTCAACGCGGCGGCCACAGCGGGCATGGCGGGCGAGGCCGCCGCTATTGCTGGTACCGGGGCACGGCGAGCGGGCCGGCACGGCAGGCATGGCGGGCGTGGCGGCCACGGCGCGCATAGCGAACGCGGCGGGCATGGCGGGTGAGGCGGGCGCGGCGAGCGCGGCGAGCGGGCGGGCGCGGCGGGCATGGCGGCCCGTGCGTGCTCCGGCGAGAAGGCGGGGGGATGCCCAGATCCGCTCGAGCTCCGGCAAGGAGTAGGAGGGAGGAGGGAGGGAGGAGCACCGGTGAGAGAGTGGGCTCGGGGTTCCGCTGCCGCTTGTCGTCGCTGCTCGAAGGAAGTCGTGCCGGAGGAGGGAGGCGGAGGAAGCCGCATCGGAGGAGGGAGGACCTCGCGCCGGCCCTGCTCGCCATCGGTCCTCCCCCGCCGCCCGGATTTGCTCGGAGCTGCGCCGCAGGCGCCGCGAACGGGAACGAGGCCGAGGTGGCGGCGAGGCGGGCCGAAGCCCCCGCGGGGCTCGCGGCCGCGTGCGGGTTGTGGAATAGCGCGCGCGAGGAGGGAGATGGGACGAGCTCGGTGCGGCGGAGGGAGGAGGAGGAGGGAGGGAGGAGGAGGGGGCGGCGCGCCGCCGCCACCTCCGCCATGCCATGGCCTCCACCGTGACTCCTTTTCTGCCGCCTGGATCCGCCCCGTCCTTGGCGCATCGCGGCATCGAGCGGAGGAGCCGAGTCGGCGGGGCCGGCACACGCGCTCGGTGGTGGAGCCACCGGAGCAGTGAGGGGGAGGGGGCGGCAGAGGGAGCAGGGAGGGGTAGGGGCGGCGGAGGGAGCTAGGAGGGGGAGAGCGCGGCGGAGGGCGCAGGGAAGGAGATGGCGCAGGGGAGGAAGCGGCGGAGGGCGCATGGAAGTGAAGATGATAAAACTTAAGGGCATTTTTGCATATATTCATGCCCCTTGAAGGGGTATGGACCTAAGTGGCACAACTTAACAAGTTCAGGGTGCCAGATTTCGATTTTGCGAGTTTGTGGACCTAAGTGGCACCTGGAGACAAGTTCGAGGGCCGCTGGTGTATTTAACTCAAACAAATATTACGAACGTGAAAAAAGTTGAATCTGAATAATTGACAAGTAGAGTGATAGTGGATATGTTATATTTTTAGAAAAATGATGGCACCACTTTCATATTTTTTGATTTAAAATGAATTATTTATGATTTTTTAGTTTAAAATTAAATATTTTTAATTTTTATAAAAAAACACCTTCGAAACCACTCAAAGGGTTAAATTTATCCGGTTTCAATAATCGGAGGATCTTTGTTATCCGGTTTTGTAGTTGAAGGTTGAAAAATAGAGTTTTATTATAGTTCGTTGGTGTAAATTGAACTTTTCTCTTTTTCGCGACCGGTAAATTGAACTTTTCTATTAAAATAACTAATGAGTTATCCAATTTTCACCAACTCCCAAGTGCTTGTAGTATATCCTATTAGTTACTACTGGTAATTTTCTATGGCATATCAGACAAAAAAATGTGATGACAGAAAATACTCGTTTAAAATGTTATACCTTTCGAGTGACGCTAATTCGTTGCTTTGGTTGTTAAAAATGGAACGCATCGTACGGGGTAATCACCAAAGAATCCCATCGATTAGGGCAGAGGAGGAGCCTTTTGATGTTATGTCGTTTCACTCGCATTTTGCTCCACCACCAAAAATAACCATCTTTTGACTGGCCAAGGAAATCAGTCCTACATGTTCAGGAGATCACCTTAATCATTGCACAAATCTACCGAGAAAATCGCTGTCAACAACAATCTTCAAGAAGCATGGGCCGTGAATGGACGGGACCTCCTACAAGCTCTTTGCTTGATGGCTGTATATTTTTTTGCGACCATCCAACAAAAGGGCTAAGATTCCTCGGCCAATTGCCTTTGTCTCCTGAGTATTAAAACGCTCATATATGTTTACGGAAAGGACTGTGGTATTTTCTAAAGCAGCAAGTACACCTATGATCTGCGGTGAGGAGAAGTCATTTGCTGCAAATTTGTTAGGTGGTAGATTGTGATATGCCATTTTTTTCATCTCAAGATAAGTCTAGCACAGATGTTCGGCTGGCTTCACGAAGGAATGTTGAGCGTAGCATTAGTGTCCTTTTTTTTAGAAAAAAACTGAAACAGAGAATTGGAGTCAACATTAGCTTGTCTAATTTGGGACGCTCTTTATGTAGTCTTATAATATTCATCTTAGTTTGAAATCAGTGGATCAACCCTAGAATATGTTCAAATTTTAAAATGAGGCTTTCATACAGATCCCCTTGAATTGGAGTTCAATTTTATTACTACCTGTGATGAGTGGTCGTTTTCTGCAATTATTTTTTGTTTTAGAGTTCTGAATCTAGAAATTTGTTTGGTAACAGAGGGCCTTTCTTATCACAAGAAAATCATAGCATCTATGTTCATGTTTGGTCTCACTACGGACTCTCACACGTTGAACTGGAATCAACTTTATTTAGTTAGTCCAAATTGGGACAGTTTTTTTTTGTGTAGGCTTATGAAATTAAAATTAGTTTAAAAGCGGTTATGGATTAATTAATGAGAGGTCAATAGAGTGATTTGTAGTATAAGTAAATTTTTAAATGAGGCTGTGTCATATAGGACCTGAATATATATAGAGCATTGGAACCAACTTTAATTTGTATAAGTTAATCCTTTTAAGAATCATATCCAAATTGGAGTACACTTTTAATGTAGTCTTACGAAATTAGTTTTAGTTTAGAATCTTCAAAAAGTGGTTGATGAAGATGAGAGGTCAGTAGACCAACCGCCGCATATGCAGATTTTAAAATGAGACTACTCACGGTTGTTGTTTTTTCAGATAATGAAGCATTTATATAATTAATAATTAATATAATATGAAAAAAAGTCGGCAATCTCGGCATCCTGCACGCAACACGTTATTTGTTTAGAGGCACACGACAACAGCGTGCATTAGAGTAGGTTCAGAGCCATAAGACATAGTGTTTTACTATAACCCAAATTAGAGTATGTGTTTTATCTGGATAAATGAGGAGAGGGCATTGCTGCAAATTTTTTAGTTTTTCAGTTGCGAAGTATATGTTTATGGAAAATAACATTTAAAGTAGACCTACTATCTGTTGAGAGGGGAGGTCATTTGCTGCAAGGGTTACGGAGTTTTGAGATGCTGCAAAGTATTTAATGTTTTCATTTTCTGCAAAGTTGTTTGCAGATTGATTCTCTTCCTCATCGTAGAAAAGGCATATATGTTCATGGTTTGCCTCACTAAGCAATGTCATAGGTGGAATTGGATCTTTTTCTATATCTTTCTGAAACATAGTGTTGGGGCCAACTACTGTTTGTAAACAGGGACAGTCCTTTATATCTTAAGAAATTGAACTTGAATAGAAATCAACTGCTGATTAATTAGAGGTTGACAGATCTGGAGTATATCTCAACTCCTAAAATGGGACTCTATGGTACAGTACAGATACCCTATTTCGTGGGGAAATCATACAGATACCCTGAATATTGTAGCATTGGAATCAACTTTAGTGTCTCTAAATTGTCCCTTCCCAGAAATGTTGTCAAACTGGGTGCATTATGAAATTCAACTTGGTTTAGAATCTTCAAAAAGTGGGAGATGAAGTTATGGCCCAGTAGAGCAACTGCAGCATATGTAAATTTTAAATGCAACTCCTTTAATACTTCGTCCCTGAATATATACAGTAGCAGAAAACAATTGCCTCATTGCTTACGGAGTCTGAAAAGACTCAGCCTTTTAGCTGAAACTGGAGGAGTATCCATCCTTTTGTTACTGAGGTTTCAGATAATCAAACCAGTGAGCACCACTCGTTGTGTCGTCTCATGCTTTCATTATGCCTTTGCATATATTCTCCCAAACATGATTACTTCGTCAAAGATGAAATTGGGTTTGGATAGCTGTAGTTTTACATGATTTTTCTCATTACCAATTTACCACGTCTGCAGACCCGTAAAAACCCTGGTTCAGAAATCCTGTCACAGAATGCACTTTTGATTGAAGGAAAAGAACTGCTGATCAAGGTCTGCACAAAAAGTGGAATAAGCTGCGCATCTGTGGGAATGTTCGTTGAGGAAGGCCTTGCCTAAGCAGCTGTTGGAGAAAGTTGTTGCTCCATGCCTCCATCACAAGAGTTAGGGCCTTGTCATGCTTGCAAGATAGTGGGCGGCTGGGCCGAACCCGAGACCCTGCTAGATGGCTCTCCTGATAAAATTGAAGCCCAACTATCAAATACGAATGCTCCCACAAAAAGTCTCCTAGAAAGAATGAGAAAGCTTTTCTCAAAAGAAAGAAAGAAAGAAAGAATGAGAAAGCAGTTCAAAATTTAAAAAAAGAAAAGAAAAATGCAACAGCTGAAGACAGTTCTTTTTTGTTATCTTGAAGCTTCTATAGCATCTCTGAAACTAAAAAAGATGGACATAAAATGGTGTGCAAAGCCATTGACTTTCGGCCTTCATTAGTAGTGTGTATCCTTTCAACATAGGCTAACATGGTGCAACATGGGAAGCAGAAGATGAGGCCTAGTTGACAACATAGGCTAACATAGGGCGCACTGAAGTTGATGCGAAGGCATCTTACCATGTGAACCGGCCTAGTTGACAAATGTATGAACAGGTGAACTTGTCAATTCTTTTCTTTTGTTTGTATTGTTGGGGTATTGTGAGAGTTTCTTAACAATCGAACCCAAGCCAGCATTTCTACCCAAACTGAGAAGCGATTCCAGAAGCAATTGCGGCTGCTACAATCAATCAACAAAGACGTATTTTTTTCAAGTACAATTGAAGATCGAATCGATGTTCAACAATTTCTGTGCGTCCAACAAGTATAATTCATCTGTATGACACTATGACTGTATCACCGTCCCCCTAATTTCCAAAGCAATACAACACCAACAATGGCGATCCCCCTTGAAAGAACAGAGACACAATTTCTGAATCTGAAATAGACTAGCAATAAGTAGTGTAGCCCAGCAGCATTCATCGGCGATGAAGCTGCAGTTATTATTCAATCCGATTGCCGCGTATACGCCACCGCCGGCGGTGAGACGATGAGGCGAGTCAGCTGTTGAGGAAGTCGCTGATGACCTTGTCCTGCGCGACGGCCTCGGCGCAGCTCGGCTCCAGGAGGTGGAACGTGTGGCCCTTGTTGGGCGCCTGCCAGATCGCCGCCTCGCCTTGCCAGCCGCTGGCCCTGAGCCGGTCGTAGTAGGCGCCGCCGCGGTCGCGGAGCACGTCGCTCTCGCCGACGCACACGAGCACGCGGCCGCAAGCCAGGGACGCCAGCGGCGGCGCGCCGTCGACGAAGGGGTTGATGAGCGGGTCGTCCTCGCCGGTGGTGGCCGGGCACATGACGCGCCACAGGGAGCCCAGGCTCTCGCGCGCCACGGGGTCGAGGTCGTCGGAGGGCACCTTGTCGGTGCCCAGGAAGTAGGGGTGGATCATGACGAGGCCCCGGATCTGGGCGCCGTGGGGCAGCCCCTCCGCGGCGACGCGCATCGCCATGTGGTGCGCGATGTTGGAGCCCGCGCTCTCGCCGCCGAGGTAGAGGCGGCCGAAGTCGGCGTGGCCCGCGACCCACGGGTCCCCGCCGCCGCCGGCGAGGTGGGAGACGACCCAGGCGAGGGCCTCCCAGGAGTCGGCGTAGGCGGCGGGGACGGGGTGCTCGGGGGCGAGGCGGTACTCGACGGAGACGACGAGGACGCTGGCGAGCGCCGCGAAGCTGTTGAAGTAGGCGTGGAAGGTGGGGTTGAAGGCGGAGCCGAGGCAGAAGCCGCCGCCGTGGTAGTAGACGAGGACGGGGAGCTTGGCGGCCCCGTCGCCGAGGCGCGGGAGGTAGAGGCGCGCGGAGACGTTGGGGGAGATGACCACGTCCCCGGACGCGACGCCGGTGGCGGCGTCGGTGGAGGCGGCGACGAACTCGGAGCCGAAGTAGCGCTCCACGCGGTTCTTGTAGATGCGGATGCAGGGCATGGACTCGTAGACGATCTCGTCGTCCGCCGCGGCCGGCGGAGGCGCGACGGGGAAGGCGGCCATCGCGCGGCGGGGGCGAGATCTGGGCTGAATGCAGCAGGCAGCGGTGGTTGGGTGGACCTGCTGTTCGAGGGGAGGACCCTGCACCGTCTCGGAATTAGGTGGCTGCACAGGAAGGGATCGAGAAATTTGTAGAGGAGAGGGCAGTACTAAAAAATCTCACAAGTTGCCATGCCTCTCACAAGCTGATCTATCTTCTGCATTGGTATGTTTTTTTTTCTTCCTCTTTTCAACGTTTTCTTCAAGCTAAAGCATCAAATGGGGGTCGATGATTGAGCAGGCAACAAGAAGCAGTCAACACCTTTGTCTCGTCAAACTGGAGGCCACAACTGACTACGTGCACGACACGAACCAGCTGACAGCCTCCGGTTCACATGATAACATCACGTTGAAAAATTCCATCAAAAACTTTTTCTTCCCCTCCATTTCTCTTCTGGTAACCGAGGATTCAGCCATTCAGGCGGCAACCGAAGTTTTCATTATTCTCAGCTACATCAGCAAACAAGGGAGGATCATATCGTTTCCATGAGAAGAAATGCTCTATCGATGATGCCAGTGCAGGACACTGCATACGACTATCCGCGCTCGTCGTACTCCAAATTCTACTCTAAACAGAATATTTTTGTCTGGTCATCGAGATTCTCTTCTCTATATCAAATTTCGCTGCACTCGTTCATTCTCTATATCTCTACTTTATATCAACTACCAGCCACGGAACCCACTTGTCAGGATTGTTTTATTTTTTTTTCTTTCCCCTTCCCTCCCCCACTCCCCGTCTCTCTCTTTCCCAATCTCCCCGCCGGGCCCATGGCGGTGGCGGCGCTCCGAGCTCAGGCCCATGGCCATGGCACCGGCGGCGGGTAGCGGGGCGGCGGAGGCGACGCCGTGGAGCAGGGCGACCAGAGCCGGAGATGGAGAATCCCCCTCTGCTCCCTCGGTGGCCATGGTGAAGGCGAGGCAGGGCGGCACGCCCGCGCCGCGGTGGCCCCGCGCCCTCTCCCGTACCCACAGGCGGACGCGCGGCACGGCGCTGGCTCGGCGGGCCGCGGCGGCGTGGAGGGCGGGCCTGCGTGCGCACGGCGTGCCGGGCTGGGCACGCGCGGCGGCTGCGACCCCTGCTCCCACCTCGGCCGGCCGCGGCGGCCGTCGTGGCGAGCCGGGCTGGGTGCATGCGGCGGCCGCGGCCCCTACTCCCTCGTCGGCCGGCCATAGGCGAGCGCTCGCGGCGGCCATGGGCGAGCGCCGCGCTCCCTCGCCGTACACCGCGAGCTGCGGCGGAGGGCGGACCGAGCGGCCACAGCGCGCGCGGGCTCCGCTCTCCTCGCGGATCTTGGCAGTCAATGGCTCCTTCCCCTGCTCCTCTGCCGCCCGGCCCGCCCCCACGGCTCCTTCACACGGCTGCTCGGCGGAGCCCACACGGCTGCGGAGGCCCGTGCACTGGCGGCGTGGTGGAGGCCACACTGCAACAGAGGCTCCGAGCTCGGCTCCCCCTCTTACTCTCTCTCCCTCCTGCGCGGGCGGCGAGACAGCACGAACACGGCGGGCAGAGGCATGGTGGGGCCGCGCGCGGTTTTGCGGACGCTCTCTACTTCGTTGCATTTGGCGAACGGAAGCCCGCTCTCTACTATAGCGTAGGGTTTGGCGTATACCGCTGCGGCGTTTTCTGCGGTAAAAACGCACTGCTGGCAGCTATAGCGCATGGGTAAAGTATCCCACTGCGGATAGCCTTAGGCTATCCGCAGCGGGCTTTGTAAGCCGCGCGCTACCCGATTTTGCGTTTCCATTTAGCGCGAAAACAGCCGCAGCGGCACTCTGTAAACATCGCGCTACCATACAAAGCGGCGGTTCTCGCTCCAAATATGGAGCGATAGCGTTCGTTCGCTACCGCCCGCGCCGGCCCCACCTCGCCTCCGCTCGCTGCGGCGCGCGCCATCTGCAACCACTGCGCCGCAACTCGGAACCGGAGGAGGAGAAGCACTGCGCCGCTGCCGCCGCACACGCGTGGAGGGGGAAGGGGATCCGCCTCGCCATGGCGGCCGATCGCTGCACCGCCCGCGGCCACCCCGCCGCGGAGCCGTGGCTCACGCCGGCCGTCCCATCCCATGGCCGCGCTCCGCACGCGCTTGCCGGCGACGCTCCAGGCCTTGAGCTGCCCTATGCCGGTCCGCGCAGGGGAGGAAGGTCCGAAGGACGGCCGAGGCCGCCTCGCCGCGGAGCTCCCCCGCGCCTGCTCGCCGCTCCGGTTGCCCGCTGCGACGGCGGCTTGGCCGCGCCCTCTCGCCGCCCGCACCGCGCAGCACGGGAGCTCGGGCCGCGCCGAGTTCGCGCCGACGCCGCGCCGAACTCGACCGCCGGCGTCCATGGCGAGCCGTGCGGGCATGGGCGCGCGCCGCCGAGCAGGGAGGGCGAACGCCCGCCGCCATGGCCCCAAGGCGAAGCTCGGCCGCGCGCTGATGGAGCAGGGGAGGGGGTGGTGCGGGCCGCAGCCCCTGTGCGCCGCAGCCGTCGCCCCTGTGCAGCGGAGGTGCGGAGGCCGCCGCCAGGGGACGGGGCCACGCCGCACGCTGGCCGCCCCGCGCCCTCGCCGCCATCTCGCCGGGGAGAGAGGGGAGAAGGGGGGGATGGGCGGAGGACGGCGCCGCCCCGAGGTCCGTGGGGGCGCGGCTTGCCGGCCACGACTCCCCCCCCACCGGCCGTTCGGCGCGCCGTCGCCACACAGCCCGCGCGCGCCCCCTGCCTCGGCGAGCTCGGCGCCGACCGCCGGGAGGAATGCCGGAGGGGACGGGTGTAGGGAGAGGCAAGCAGGGGAGAGAGGGGACGGGCGGAGGGAGCCGCGGCCGCGGCGGCCGCGACGCGCGCTCGCCGCCGCTCCGCTCGCTCGCGTGTCCATGCTGGCGGCGAGAGAGAGAGGGAGAGGGGAGGGGGAGAGGAGGGTGGGGGTAAAAAGATAAAAAATACTCTGATATGTGGGCCCCGCAGCTGGTAGTTGGTATAGAGAGTGATATAGAGAATGAATGGGTGCGGAGAAATTGAATATAGAGTAGAGAATCTCAATGACCAAGATATAATATTTTGTTTACAGATTGAATTTGGAGTAAGATAGTGCGGATAGCCTTACGGCGCTGCGCCAGCACCGGCACTCGGGCACGCGCGCGGTTCTACCGGTCGCCGGCGATGAGCGCGACCAGGCGGTCCATGAGGAGCACGGCCTCGGCGCTCTCGGGCTCGCGGAGGTGGAACTCGTGGTCCGCCGGCCTCGAGTCCAGCAGCTCGGCGTCGCCCGCCGCCCACCCGCTCGCCAGCAGCGCGTCGTAGTACGCCCTGCCCTCGGCCGCCAGCGCGTCCTCCGCGAGGCACACGAGGACCCGCCCGCACCCGAGCCGCCGCAGGCTCGGCGCGCCATCGGCGAGCGGGTTCACGCGCGGGTCGTCGGACCCCGCCGTCCGCCCGCCGCACGCGAACGCCCACATCTCCGCCAGCTTGCCGCGCACCCACGCGTACTTCTCCTCGCCCTCCGCCGCCTTCTCGCCCGGCGACGACGACAAGAAGAACGGGTGCAGCAGCGCGGCGCCCTCCACCCGGGCGCCGCGCGGGAGGAGGCCCGGCTCCGAGCCGGCGCGGGCGGCGAGGCTGTGCGCGACGTTCCCGCCGGCGCTGAACCCGACCGCGAACACGCGCGCCGCGTCGCCGCGGTCGCGGACCCACGGGTCGGCGGCGGCGGCGCCCCCGGCCGCCGTCGCCCACAGGAGCGCGGCCCAGGCGTCGTCGTAGCACGCCGGGACGGGGTGCTCGGGCGCGAGGCGGTACTCGACGGACACGGCGAGCGCGCCGGCCCGCGCGGCGAGGCGGTTCACGAAGGCGTGCTCGGGGGCGTCGGCCGCGGACCCGGCCACGAGCCCACCGCCGTGGAAGTAGAGCACGACGGGGAGCCGCCCGCCGTCGCCGTCGCCGGGGCGCGCGGAGGGGTCCGGGAGGTAGAGGCGCGCCCGCAGGCCCGTGGCCGCGTCGATGGTGACGTCCCGGGAGGCGACGCCGGTGGCGGCGTCCACGGAGGGCGGGACCGGGTTCACGGGGAGCAGGCGCTCCACGCGGCCGCTCCTGTACTGCCGGATCACTGGCACGAACTCGAACGTGACCTCGGCGTCGGGATCCATGTCGAGCGCGATGGTGCGGTGGCAAATTCCGGCGAGGTGGTTATCGGGTTTGTGCGCGCCAAATCGACGCGCCGGGGCGGTAGTGGTATCTGAAGACGGACCAGGCGTGCGTCGGAAGATCGATGACCCAAGATCTTGACGCTCCTTCGGACAGGGCAGCTTCGCATCTGTCTGCTATTGTATAATTGGAGGCTCAGGTGCCGAGCAGCTAGCATGTGAACTCCCTGGGAAGACGACAATCTTGTGCTCCTCGCGAGATAGCATTGCAAGAGTAAAATACACAGTCGTGATCGAGGAGATAATGAACCTGTGATTGTTAATGTGATGATGACGTGGTGTACTGGCGAGACTGGACAAGGGCTGTGCGTGGAAGGTCAGTACTGGGCCGGTGGGCCGTGGCTTCGATGCTCGAGACCAGGAAGAAATTCGGGCGTGGCTAGTGGGCCGTGGCTTTGATGCGGGAGGCTAGTTATGGGTTGAGGTGATGGAATTATGGACATCACCGCAGACAGGAGCCTAAGGCCTTGTTCGGCAGGCCTGTTTTGATTCCAGGCCCGGTTTAATTCCAGACCCGATTTGCGTGATTCCACCGACACTCAATCCGGCCAGGATTAAATCCAGCTCACACTCAAACCGAACAACACAAATGGAATCAATCCGGCCAGGATTAAATTCTACTCATCCACTCAACAGCAGAGCTATTCGACAGAATAAGTACCATAAGTTTGCACCGAATGAACATCCATTGATTACATGCCACCGAATACACTCCAAATTCAATCACGCCGATCTGGCAATCTTAGTGATACCAGCAGGACGAGTGAATACTACAATAGTCAATAGATCATGTTGCACAGGTGACTAAAGACACAGGAGTGATTTTTTTTTCAAAGTGTTGATGACAGGTCAAGCAAATCACAGGCGACCACAACTATCAACTGCACAAAGATTTTTTTCAAACATGTGCCTGTTCTTATAAAGAAAAACGTCCGTCTGCATGGCATGACAATTTGGAGCACAACATTGAGATGCATGCTTCAACAGAATAATGGATCCACTGGCAGAGCTAGGTTGAGGCCAAAGGGGGCCATGCCCCCCCCCCCTCTCCTGCCATTGAAAAGCTCCATTAGATGAATAGTAATTTTGACACTCACCGTGTTCGGCAGGCTGGAGGCTGGAGCTGGAGTGGTGCGAGAGAAAAATACTGTTACCTGGCTGGTGGCTGGAGTGGTGTGAGAGCGAAATAATGTAAGGCTGGAGGGCTGGAGACCAGCCGAACACGGTGACTGTTTATTAGTTTAGCACCTCAATTACCAATGCTGGCCCCTTCTGATTCTCTAGTCTGGCTCCGCCACTGAATGGATCCTTCTACATCAGAAACCATCACACAACACAACATATAATTGGCAGAGTACATCATGGACCGTGGTAATACATAACATAACAGCAACCAAAATTGGATTCAGTCACCTCACATGGGATACCAGCAAGCCTGCATGCACATAATCACCTCAGATAAATGGAGGGAAGATCTCATGAAAATTATCGTGGCCTGATGTCAGTTAGATCAACAACAGAATAGATTATCAGTGACAAAGAGTTTGCTAACCATTTGACAGTAAAAGAACATTAGACGCATAAAATGGCATTTCAAGAATCATAGAGAGAGTTCACACTGATTTTCTACTGTTCTATGATGTCGTAGTCAAAGAAATAGCTAACAGTATGCTACGAATCGTATGCAAAATGAATCTAGAATATGATAATCAGTCAAAGTGTGCTCGGATAAATAGAGTTTGCTAACCATATTTGGGCAACATAAGTACAAAGTGTGCCGCCAACTGAGGAACACTACTCACATATAAACTGAAATCGATGTGCCTCTGTAGAGAAAACTCAGCAAAAGAAACAAAACAATTCCTTTCAATCATTATCGCGGTTACTAGTCAACTCTGCTTAGCATAAACGTGAGCCAAAGCCAGCAGCCAGGGGAACCAGAACGCACCCCTATGAACACCTGCACGAAGGCCAGTAGATCACAGCAGAATTGCTGCGAGGCCTCCCAATATGGCAAGGTGTGTGTATGTGTTGACTGCTACTCCATGTTGCAAATGAATACTACACCCCCCTCTGCTTTGATCACTCCTCAAGCAACAGCTCGGCTCTTCCTCCCCTGGTCGTCACCTAAACTTGCCAAAACCACGCACCTATAAACACCGCCGCGCCATGGCATGCCACTGCGTCGGAGCACCTTGGTGTTGCATCAAGAGAATGGGGAGGAGCATGGACTACGACAACGCCAAGAAGCCCAGATCAGATCAGCAGCGACGGCGGAGGTCTAGGGCTGTGGTGCTGCTCCTCGTCCTGACGAACGCGGCCTCCATCCTCGTCTTCTTCGGCGTCGGCGCCGCGCTCCACGCCCACGTCGGCCGGCGCTACCCGGCCCTCCACCCGTCACATGGATCCTAAGAAATTCCATCACCAGCAAGATCCAAGAACGCTAGAGGGAGAGAAGAGGAGGACGAGGGGATTACCGACGAGAAGGTGGTCGCGCCGTCGCTAGGAAGCCGAATTCGCCGGCCGCCGCCGCCAGGACGCGGAACGAATCCTGGAGGGTTGAGGTCTAGATCGACTCCGGACTGAGGAGGGGATGGAACGGCCTGGAATGGCCCGTTTTCGTTCCGGACCGGACCTAAACGAACGACAATTACGGGCCGGACCTGATTTCGAACCGGGCTACTTCATTCCAGCCGGATTGGAGGCCATTCCAGGCCGTTCCGGGCCTTGCCGAATGAGGCCTAACGCGGCCCATCTTTCTAGCTATCGCCGCCAGCCCGCCACCTCGCTATTTTTCCCTGCTCCAGCTACGCTGCTATAGATCTGCCACCACAGTCCAAACCCAATTCCCCCATCAGTGGTCAATTTAAGATACAAATTTAGCGAGTTTATTCTTCTCCTCTTGTTCCTCTTTTTCTTTTCTTCTTCTTCCTCCTTTTATTTTTCCTCTTCCTCGTTCATGGTTAAAAATTATTTTGGAGGGCTTCATGGGATAGGGGGCTGGAGCCCCCCACCCCTGTATCCGCTCTTGCCCATTGTTGTATTTCCTCTACTCGCCCCCGCACCGTCCTCCTCTTCCGTCTCTGGCAGCTCCCACTGCCGGAGCCATCACCACCGGCCACCGCTGCCCAAATCCACCACGGCCAGGTCACTTGCCATAGTGCCCTACCACCTCCGATGCCCACCGGATATCCGCCAGTGGCCGCCGATGCCCGTGCCGGCTTACCACCCCCACCAACCCATCGCCACCGCCAGCAGCCGCTGCCTAGGCCCTCCTACACAGTCTCACCGGAGAGCTCTGCCTCCAGCAGTCCGAACCTTGAAACCCCGAAATTCTGGCTACAGCGTGAGGAGGAACAGCGGTGGCGGCAAGACGGAAGAGGAAGAAGGCTTTAAATGGGTTGGGCCGCAAAGGCCGAAATGAGATCGTGTGAAACTCTTCAGGCGATGGATCTGGCGCGAATTTGATTCGGCGGCGGAATCCAACTTGGGCTTACTTGCGGTTGAAATTTCGTCGCGGTGTTCGCCTGCTACTTCCCCGTCGCTCATGTCCTGGCCTGTGCGTGAGCTACTCCTGACCGAGCTCTTTGTTTGCGTGCGAAGAGAATCCATTTGGAGGACCTCCCGCTTCCGGTTAGCGTGCGCTTTGAATTTGGTGGTGTTTCGTGCAGCCGTTGATCATGAATTGGATGAGGACGAGCTGGTACAAGCGCGACTTCGTGGAGACGTACCTGCAGTTCCCGTTCACTACCTCTTTCTCGTGCGAGTATGCTCGGCACACGGTGTCATGGTTCGAACCAATTGAGCGTGTGTGATGCGTGTGAGAATTCTCAGGAAAAACTTATAGAAGCCAGAGTCCAGCCATGGACTCAGAATTAAGGTAAAAAATATATGATTTCTGTAACATGTAGCCTATTTAGGGACTACTCCCCCCCATTTAAAATTATAATTCGTTTGACGACCACTTGTCTTGTTTAAAAATTTATACAAAATATCACTTTTTTTTGTTATGATCTGCTTTATTAATAAAAGTTTTTAAAGAATTATTTAAATTTAACTATGTTTGCACAAAATTTCTGAATAAGACGAGTGGTTAAATTTAAATTAAAATTAAATAAATTATAATTTAAAATGGAGGGAGTACGTAGAACTTAAAAGAGTAGAAAGAAAATCTGTTTTGGAGAGCTTAAGTAATGTATAAGTTGTTCATAACACTGGATCTGAAAGTGAAAACAGAGCAGGGAAACAAGACGGTGCGGTGCTTTCACCTCGCGTTCTCACGCCTTGATGCTTTCCAGTTTCCAGAGGATGGCAGCCGGCAAAGTTTGTTGACATTTATCGCGCGGCAGGGCAGAACCCATTCCCATCCCTTCCCCTGTGCACACCAAAGCAGAAATCCGTTGGGTACCCAAATCCGTTTAATCGCATCCAGAGATCCCAGCACGGACGCCACGGCCGGCGCTGCCGTTGAGGCTCGCGCCCGCCCCATCACGCGTCACGCTAAAGTTCCCGTAAGCATATGGGTCGGTACCCACACGCGGGGATAACCGTCCGATCGGCTTTGAGATTCGCACACCGCACATGCGGTAATGTGGTTGCTTTTCGTTTCGGCAGGTGTTTAAGTTAGTTAAGTTAATTCGTGTTCGCACTTTTCTTATGTGGTGGTGGCTTTTTGTTGGGTTTTGGGCTGGACAGGCCCTGTATGGTGGGCCGTCGACTGAGCAGGGGGTAGGAATGCATTTTGCTGCTCCCGCATTGACATCAGTCTATCTCAAGCTGTGGCCGCCGCTTCTTTGGAATCACCAGTCGGTGCTCTAGGGTTTCCGGCGATTTTTGTGCGAACTGATACATTTGCGACTCGGAGTTCATTGGTTACCATCTCGTTCTTTGTTGGTAAGTTCTAGATCCAGCCGTATCTTTGGTGGTAATTTCTTTTAGCGGTTTGGGGCGGGGGGGGGGGGGGGGGGGGGGGGGTGCGGGGCCGCCCCGACCGTTGCTGTTCTTAGATGGGATAGTCTCGGATCTGTGTTTTTGTTGTCTTGGTAGTGTAAAGGATGTTCTTGCTCTATTTTGAGGTGAAAGAATTTTTGAAAAATTGCTAGGAAACCTTTTTAAGCCAAATACTGAGACATGTATTGCATCTCTAAAAGAGGCACCCACATTGGGTATGTGGGTGGCAAGCAATTGGTTCATCTTTTGATGGGTCTTGTTCCCTGTGAGCCTTAACAGTACTTCAGTTGTTGTTGTTCAATCTGATTTGTGCTGTAATCGTGTGTGTGTGGCGGCGTGGCTCAGTGTTTTGGGTTTTTTGTTTTCCAGGTTTTTGTGAAGATACCAATGAATGAGGTCGGGGTTGCAGCATGTAGATGTTCTATCAGGCATCTATATGATGTGATTACTGCTTTTGACGATGTGAAAAGGACTTTAGTTGAAGCAATTGGTTTTGGGGGGCTGCTTGAATTCCCAGCTGTGAGGCAGATAAACAGGCAGTTTTCTGTATGGCTAATGAGCAAGGTGAATCATAGCTCTCATGAGGTAGTGCTAGACCCTGATAGATTTATTAGGTTTTAGTAAGGATGATGTAGCTGTGGTATTTGGCATCCCCTGCACGGGTAATAAAGTTCTTGAGAATGGTGTTCCATCGATAGAAACTGTGCAGTTCATTGCTTCGGAGTTTTTAGGATTTGCGGCGAGGGATTGCCGAAGTATTAGGATGGTGAAGGAGGTCATTGTGAAAGACTATGGAGGGGTGATGTCAGCTCGGGAACAGGATGCTTTTAAGGCTGCATTTGTTGTTTATGTTATGTCCACTCTGTTAGTGCCGGGTGCTAAACACGACTACGCTGGTGTTAATTACTGGAATGCCATAGTCGATCCTTCGAAGATAAGCTGCTATGACTGGGGTGACTATGTGGTTCATAGATTGATGGATGCTGTTGTCAAGGTAAAAGCTGATATTAGGAAAGGGATCAAGGCGTGCAATATCACCGGCTGTTGTCTTTTCCTGCATGTATTGCTGTATATGTGTTTAGTTAAATTTCGGTTTGACATTTTACTGTTTTATTTTGCGTGGTTGGATTTAGTGAATGGTGGAGGTTGTGCTCTTTATACGTCAACTATACGTGATGTGTTTTTTTTGTGAAGGTTCTATACTTGGATAGTATGGATCTTGGTGTGTGGAATATGGAGCCAAAATTTTTCCCTCGGATTAGGTGTTTTTCGGCGGACCGTATTCGGTCAATGATTCTAGCCGACACACTTTTTCCTGGCGATTCGTATCGGTTGCCTGAGTTTGGGAAGTCTCAGGTGTTTCTTATTACTCCTTTTTTCCTGCTCGGTTATTCTAATGATTACATATTATCTTGAAGATGGTTGTTTCATGAATCGATATGTTATAGGAGCTTAATCTAATTGGTTTATGTAGTTACGGAAGGCCGATGGTGTCCCTTATGTTTGGGCTAGGATGCGGAGTGAGCAATTTAAGCTTGCAAGTGCCTGGGAGGCGGCTATTTGTGTGTCACGGACTCTTCTGGTGCCTATGGAGGTAATATACAGGGCTGTGTTATTGTTAGTTCTGGTTGTTGTTTGTGGTGGGTGCGGGTGTCCTCACTTATATATGTTTCTTTGCAGGCGACTGGGCCAATTTTCTTCGCCATAGCTGTTTTTCCTCACTTATATATGTTTCTTCGCAGCTATTGAAGGTTATTCCTTCAGTAGGGGAGAAGATTGGACGGCCACTCTTGCTCCCCGCGGTCCGCAATGCCCTTGACAGTGCACTTTCTTCCCAAGGAGCCATTCTGGCATCTGGCCCGCAGATAGCTTTGTTACTGCATTTCAATAATAAGAATGGTCGTTCCAGGCTATATGGGGGTTAGATAAAAATATATTTTTACTGTTGTACTCTCCGGGGGGGTGGGGGGTGGTGGTGCCGAGTCGGCAGGGCGGGTGCTGTCGAAGCTGAGATCTCATTTATCAGATTAATTTACCTTAGTCTGGAAGAGATTGATGTAGGGGGATATGAGATTCGCGGTACACCATCGTTACAACTTGTATTTTCAACCAGTCGTGTACGCAGCATCGTTCCTGTAATACAATTTCATATTGAGATTAGTTATCTTGCCCGGTACACTTTCTGTCATTGCTGGATCCGCTTCCCTTTTTCTCGCTTCCGAGATCAAATAATAAGAACGGGGAATTTGCAGCTCTTTACCTGGTGGGATGGAATCGGATGTTGCGACGATACAGGGCGGATGTTGCTCGTATTGTCGGTGATACGAGCGGCTGCTCCACGATGTAAAAACTGTCGCGCTGCGGGGGTTGTTTCTGATCTTTTTTGCTCATGCCGGCATGGTCCCAGTTCGGATCGAGGAAGAAGAGGACTGTGCAACCGACAAATGGTAGCTTCTAAGGCAATACATCGCAGCCTGCGCTTCGCGGACCTTTTTTGGGCCCGTTCACATTGCACCCGAGGCCCATTACCATTCGAGCGGTAGAGCTCGTCTCTTCCGTTGACCGTTTTCGAACTTTATTTATACTTAGATCCCCCAACCTTGACTGCTTGCTAAGCAACCGGGGGGTGGTCCTCGCTGCTTGATTGGATCCTGGGCGTCCGCTCCGTGTGGGTACGAGTCCATATGCCGACCATATCCGCGTCGTCACTCGTCACGCTCAAAACCGCCTAGCACCAACAGGAGCTCAGGCTTAGGCACGCATGAGCATGGCGTGTGGCCATGGATGGCTGACCCTATCATCAGGCCTTCCTCCTCTTCTCCGGCAGGAGGCGCGGCTCCGGCTCGCCGCAGCTCAACTGTTTCATCATCATCCCAACGGCGGCACCGCTCGTAACTGAAGCCTGAAGGAGAACCTAAGGCCACCCGCATCGGTCTGGCGATTTGGAGGAGAGAGAGGAGGGCAGCAGCGCTTGGAGGAGAGAGGAGGGCAGCAGCGCTTGGGAAGTGCGTGCGTGAGAGCGAGCTCTCTCGGCGAACTAGCGACAAACTCGTCGCTAGCGACCACTGTGCTGTCACTGTTTTTCGATTAAAAGAATGAAATCGCCGGAGAAATCGTCAACGCCCTAAGACCGTCCACAGCGATAGGAGGAAATGGAGAAGTAAATCTACTGTTTGGCACTGTAGACAGAGAGAGCGTGAGAAACGAGGCAAGAGCAAATTTGCTTTTGCTCTTGCCATTGTGGACAGCCTAAAAGGAGAGGGCGATGGTACAGGACGATGTACGCGGCACTCTCACTGACCGGGGAGTGTCCTGCTCCTGCAGCTCTGCAGGCTGAACTGCTAGTGATGGAGCCGCATTACAGCAGCAGTAGTGTCAGTCACCTATACGTCGCTGCCTTTCGGCTAGTAAATGAGAGTACATGGGCCCGTGCGTCTTCCGGTAAAACGCCAGGCCTCCATTGATGGCCGGGCGCCATTAGTACGGCGCGTTCGATCGGCTCCGGAAAACGGCCGGCACGGCCTGCTGCGGCGTCGCAGGCGGCAGGCCGCGCTCGATCGCGCGGCGCAGGGGTGAGGGGGCGTTTAGTTTCCAAAACCAAAAATTTTTGATGTCTCGTCGTTGTTTGACCAGATGTCGGGAGGATTTTTCGAACACTAATTAAAAAACTAATTTCAGAACTCACTTGGAAATCGCGAGACGAATCTTTTGAGGCATTTGACCGCATCATTAGCACATATGGGTACTGTAGCACTTATGGCTAATCATGCACTAATTAGGCTCAAAAAATTCGTCTCGTCATGTACATCAAAACTGTGTAATTAGTTTTGTTATTTAATTATATTTAGTGGTTCATATATGTGTTTAAAGGGGAGGTGAAAATTTTTGGGAACTAAACGGGGCCTGAGTAGAACAAACCGGTGCTGATGGGAAGTGCGTGGCCCCCCGCCCGCCCCGAGCCACAGGCGTCAGTGGCACCTTAATGCCATGCTGGATCTGGGCTCCAGAGCCACCGCCGGCGCACCGGCGGCGGAGGACGCGACGACGGAGGCGGCCAGCGCGACACCGATACGTCCACGAGTACGGGCACGGCGAGACGCTCCAAATCGACCTACCGGCCAGTACCGGTCTCCGGCAGCGGCGCAAAGCCTACGCCACGGGCCATCATGGACCTCTCTCCCCGTGACGCTTGTACGACCGTCCGTCCGTTCGTGGAGGGATTGATGGAACGGCATGGCCGCTGCGCATGACCGGGAGTTAACTGCGGCGCCGGTTACTGCGTGCCTGCAGGATCGGCGAGGAGAGACAAAGCCCGATGGCTCCGGCCACCCGGGGCACTCACTGACCGTCCGATGGTTACGGATCACTAATTCACTAGTGGCCAGTGCTGCCGCCACCCCCACTACCGCCCCGGCGACGCCCCCCCCCCCCCCCCCCGGCGCATTGACCCGGCCGTCGCGACGGTGCGCGGCGGAAACTTGCCACGCCGGCATTGTCACGCCCGCGCACGCCACCGGTCGCGTCCCGCGCAAGCGCCCGTGCCCGTGCCCGGGCGCATTAGTGCGCGCGCGCGGCCCCATCGCGCCGGCCCGCACTGCCGGCTCGGCGCGCATATAAAGCGCGGCGCGGCTCGCCCCCGGGCACGGTGAGCACTTCTGCTGCGGAGCGCACACGGCACACACACAGTGCGGGGTCACTCTCGCTGCTGCCACCGCGCGCCGCGGCCATGGCGTACCCTGTCCTCGTGCTCGTCGCCGCGCTCTGCGCGCTGCTCGTGGCGGCAGGGGAGGCGAGGGAGGAGGAGGCCGCGGTGGGGGCGTCGGCATTCCGCAGCCGGGCCACGGACCCCAACATGGAGGTCAAGTTCGACTTCTCGCCGTTCCTGATCCAGTACAAGAGCGGCCGCGTGCAGCGGTTCATGGGCACGGCGTTCGTGCCGCCGTCCCTGGACGCGCGCACGGGCGTCGCATCCAAGGACGTGGTCGTGGACGAGGGCACCGGGCTCCGGGCGCGGATCTACCGGCCGAGCCGCCGCGCCGTCGTCGGCGGGGGCGGCGGCAGGCTCCCCGTGCTCGTCTACTTCCACGGCGGCGCGTTCGTGGTCGAGTCGGCGTTCGACCCCGTGTACCACGGCTACCTCAACGCGCTGACGGCGAGGGCGGGCGTCGTCGCGGTGTCGGTGAACTACCGCCTCGCGCCGGAGCACCCGCTCCCCGCGGCGTACGACGACGCCTGGGCTGCGCTGTCGTGGGTGCTCGAGAACGCGCGTCCCGGCGCCGGCGGCGGGGAGCCCTGGCTGTCCAAGCACGGCGACGCCTCCCGCCTGTTCCTCGCCGGCGACAGTGCCGGCGGCAACATCGCGCACAACCTGGCGATGCGCGCGGGCCAGCAGGGCGGCGCGGCGGCGAGGGCGGCCATCAGGGGCGTGGCGCTGCTGGACCCCTACTTCCTGGGGCGGTACGTGTCCCCCGGCGCGGAGCGCGCGTGGGGGTTCATCTGCGCGGGGCGGTACGGGACGGGCCACCCGTACGTGAACCCGGCGGAGGCGCTCCCCGCGGCGGCGTGGCGGGCGCTCCCGCCGCCGCGCGTGCTGATGACGGTGTCCGGGCAGGACCGGCTGGGCCCGTTCCAGCGCGCGTACGTGGACGCGCTCCTCGGCAGCGGGTGGCGCGGGGAGGCGCGGCTCTACGTGACCCCCGGCGAGGGCCACTGCTACTTCCTCAACAACCTCGCCTCGCCCAAGGCCGCCATGCACATGGCCACGCTCGCCGCCTTCATCAACGGCAGCTAGCTAGCTACCTCCACATACCTCGCCGGCCGGCCGGCCCCCGCCGGCGGCGGTCCCCCGTTCGTTCAGAGACCTGCATCCATCGCCGGTGGTGGCAGCCATAGTATACCACACACATAGCGTATACGTACTTGTACTACTGTATTTTGTCAGTGGCCGAGTTGGCCAGAGCCATGTACTACGTGGTGCCTGTTTTTTTCTCCTTTTTTCCTCGCTTGTGTTTACTGCGGCGGCTGGGGAATGTACACGTCGGTTTCACCGGAGCTTGTGAACGGAAAAAGGGCGCTCCGTACATGAATGCCGAGGGGGCCGGCCGTTGGCTCGTGCTGCATCTAACGCTTGCCCGAACTAGTAAAGGCAGTGGCGCCCCCTCGCGGCTGGCGGCAGTTACGCCGGCGAGCGGCACCAAATCCACTCGAGGTGCGTCTTGGCCGCTCGGTCCGCGGCGGAAATGACGCGCCACAGCGGCCGGCGGACGCAGCCGCCGCCGCCGCCGCCGCCGCCGCGGCTTCCTGCCGGTCCACCGGCAGAAGGGAGGAGAGCCGTGACTCGCCTGGGCCGGACTGTGCGTGCGTGCTCGGCGGCAAATCAGGGAGGCCTTGTCTACCCTGATTTCCCGCAGCATGCATCACTGGACGAGCACGACGGGCGGTGGTAGTGCTGCCTAGACTTTGGTCCTGGGTTGCCAAAAGCTCGGCGCGCTGTCGAGGCCCGTGGAGGATTAAGGGCCATCGAATGTGTCACGCGCTCGCGTTTCTGAATTCTGACACTACTATGCTATTGCTTGCAGCACGGGGAAAAAAATTGCAACAGTCGACAGGCGTGTTGTTGTGGTAGGGTGTAGGAGTGTCATGGCCGATGATGATCGATCCCTTATTCTTCTTGAATTAATTAAAAGGCGCCGGCGGCTTTTATCCCTACCGGATGGCACGCACTCGTAGGCAATTCATACGGCTTTGAACCGAGGTCGCCGCGGGTGTTTGTTTATCGTGGTTTGTGGACGTCGCGCTCGCTCTAGTGACGGCTTTGCCGCACGCCACCATGGATGATCATGCTCGCCCCGTTGGCCATAGTGGCTCACTGGCCCTGCCTCTGACTCCTCCCGATCTTGTTTCGTCTCATGTTACTGATGGAAGACAGTAGAAGCACCACAAGTTGATGTGAACTTTACAGAGCAGCGTCGTCGCCGGAGAAGAGGTTGCTGCCACCATGTTAGGCACCTCCGACCTAGAACAGGTCACAAGAGGCGAGGCGTCAGCGGTAATGGCCTTGTGGACTTCACCTCGGCCCCCAACCTTCTTGGTGGTCCTCCTCCCCTGCAGAGGCTCGTGACATTCTGGATGCTTCCAAATGCGGTGTTCTTTCCGTGAATTTGATGTTTCTGTTGCTCATGTGTTGCCTCATTGGTTGGTGATTTCGTACCGAATCGAAGCAGGTGAGGCAGTTGCCAAAAGGGCGCGCAGCTCGTGCTCGTGGCGAACGCTGGACCAGCGTATCATTTTTTTTTTACTGCCAAAAGCGAAGGCTCAGTGGGGCCGTGGGCAGCAGGCAGCCAAGGATCCGAACGCCGAGGTCGACTTCGACTTCTCGCCGTTCCACTTCCGCTACAAGAGCGGCGAGAAGTCGAAGAAGGAGAGAGAGGCCGTCGCGTCGTTCATCAAGCAACAGGACTAGATGGGTACATGTGTAGCATCCATCTGCGCCGTCCATCAAGCAATGCTTTCGCAGCTAAGCTCTCAACCATTGTTGAATGCAGGATTAAGGCATCTAATTTCCCAGCCAAGACCCTGGTCGTTGTCTGAATCCAAGCACATCACACGAACGAACCAATTCGATCAAGCCCTGTGTGACAGAACCGCCAAATTAAAACTCTAATTAAGTGTAATGACCATCATTTGAACACATCGGGCGCATTAGTTTAACGGCTTAATTTGGCGATCCTTTCTCAACCCACAGTCCGATCGAAACATCACCGGTAGTCTCACGCGAAGGTGAGCGCAGATGGTATAAGCACGATATAACACTTAAAATATAAGTACAAAACGATTATGAAACATTAAGTTTTGCATACCGTTTTATAGATATTTACATAATTTATAACTTTTTACAACATAAGAAGCCCAAGTTTGGAAATAAAGGTCTACCCCTCCACTGACCAAAAGCGTGCACCCCGCCAACTCCAGAAACTACTCCTCAGTCTCAACTACTACCCAACCTTCTACACCTCGACGGATAAACTTGGCACAGCAGGGACAGAAATCGACGTGGGAAGTACCTGTAATAAATTTGCAGCAAAGCCCTGAGCAACTAATACTCAGCAAGACTTACCCGACCAGTGGGTATAACTTAGCCCACATATCTAGACATGCGAGACTTTAGGCTGGTGGTTATTTTGCAGAAAAGCGACTAAAGTAATTCCTTACTTTTAGTATTTTAGCCTCAGATTATATATGAATTCAATTAACTCTATTAACTCTAATCTAATATTTGCAGGGATCAACTATACCAAATTGGTGGTGCAATCCAAATATCTCAAAGTGTCCAAGATTATATATATATATATATATATATATATATATATATATATATATATATATATATATATATATAACTTACATTCTAACATTTTGCTACGATGCATCAAAGAGATCAAGGCCCTCATAACCGCGAGACACGGCGAATCGATCCGATATATATATATATATATATAACTTACATTCTAATATTTTGCTACGATGCATCAAAGAGATCAAGGCCCTCATAACCGCGAGACACGGCGAATCCATCCGATTTAACCTTGCAAGGTGGACCTAACCAACACGGCACGCTAAAGCCCCGTCGGACCCCACGCACCGACCTTTTCCCTCCCCGCCTCGAACTACAGGACCGCCCCATCATCATATGGTCAGCCGAGCTCAACGTGAGACCACCAAAAGTAATATATGCATCCCCGTTTCTCCGCGACTACTCGACCACCCCAGGAGGTGAGATGGAGTCATGTACTTTCGAAGCAAGGCAGTACTCGGCTTACCGGTTTCGACTACCTCCTACTCCCGGCATGCGGTTAGTACAATTCAATCCCCGATCAGCACTGTCGACAACGACCGGTCCTTAATCGACACAGACGGGACTAAGACATCCAGGAACCCTGTCCTGTTGCCATTCCTATGTATCCTCATCATTTCCCGTCCGGTCTCAATTTTCCATTTATTCCATGTCAAATTCAACATCTCATGTACTGGAATATAATTATATCTCATATCTCGCGAGTAACCGGAAATTACTCGACTTCTAAACATCCTATATCTCGCGAGTGCAAGAGATCACTCGTCTTCTACCGGAAAACCATTAAGCATAGCACTTCTATCGTCCTATACATACTAGTATAACTCAGGGAATCCTAGGGATCACGCAACTAGAGTTCCAAACAGTTCCTAAACTTAATGCACAAGTAATTAAACATATATAGGTGTCATAATTTGAAATAGTAGGATGTGCACCGGGGTTTGCCTTCGGGCTGCTGCTCGACACTGGGCTCAGCTGGGTCTTGGGCCGGATGCTCACAATTCTCCTGCTGAACTTGCCCC
Source organism: Panicum virgatum (assembly GCF_016808335.1). Classification (NCBI taxonomy): domain Eukaryota; kingdom Viridiplantae; phylum Streptophyta; class Magnoliopsida; order Poales; family Poaceae; genus Panicum; species Panicum virgatum. The sequence goes on along the minus strand of NC_053141.1, from coordinate 40,382,514 downwards.
CGCTGCTCCTGTGACCCAGCGATCACCTCATACACGGCTCCTCCGGCGGCGGTGTCTACACGTATGCATATGACATGAGAATGTATGCAGTATGATTTGCAACTTTGAAACAAGCCTAAATCGTATACACGCACCACTACCCGAGACAACCCGACGTCCTCAATTCTGCAAACCCGGAATATCCGGACTTCAATCCGGAACATCCGGAAATTTCTGGAGTATCCGGATTAATACCCGGAGTATCCAGATTCCCAAGTCTGGAGTTTTCGGGCCTATACCCGGAGCTTTCCCCGGAGTGTTCCAAATCCGGAGTATCCGGGCTTATACCCGGAGTCTCCGGGTTTCCTACCATTTTCGCCCTCAAAAATTGAAATCTTGATTTTGGCAAAACCAACCCACAAAATTTGAAACCCATTCAGGCCCTAGTAGAGTGATTCATAAGAAGATAATTGACCCAAAAGGAATTGCTTAAAACATCCTAGAATGATGAATCCATTTAGCCCTAGCTTGGGTACCTTGAGTAAGCTTCCCTTGCAAGAAAACTTGAAGACGAAACCACCCAAAGGTGGAATACTTGGAGGAGAGGATCCCCGATGCCGATTGGAGCTCCCTTAGGCCTTGGAATGGATTTGGAAGGAAGGATTTAGGGTTTAGGGCCAAGGGGAAAGGGAGAGCTTGTGAGGGAGAGAGGAAGGAAGAGAAAACGGTGTAATAACGTTTGGGAACAGTCACAAGACCCAAAACACGTGATATAGCACTTCAGGTCCGGACTATCCGGATGAATATCCGGAGTATCCGGGTAAATCCGGAAGTGCTGGATTCAAACCCGGAGTATCCGGGTTCCTCTGGCTCCAGAATTTGAAATCGAGTTTTGAATCGATTTGTGACTCGACTTGTAACCGAGAGAATTGGATCACTAGTTAGCTAGTTAAACCCAAGTTTAACACTCAGGTGTTACAATCCTTCCCCCTAAAAGAAATCTCGTCCCGAGATTTAGGATGCGAGTGCTAAATTAAAAAGAATTTGGAAATTATATACCTCGATAGATCTGTAGCAAATCAGGGCATTTAGATTGGACAAATTCCTCCGTTTCCCATGTAGCTTCTCGCTCGGAGTGATTACTCCATTGCACCTTATAGAAGTTGCTGGTTTGATTTCGAGTGACCCGGGTCTTGTGATCGACAATTTTTACTAGATGCTCTGGATAGATAAGATCGGGCTCCAGTTGCAATTTCTCTATGTCAATCACCTTTTCTGGAACACGGAGGCATTTCCGGAGCTGAGAGACATGAAATATATTATGAACCGCGGATAATTGGGCAGGAAGTTCCAGGCGATACGCTACCGGCCCACATTGCTCAATGATAAGAAAAAGCCCAACGTAGCGAGATGCAAGTTTTCCTTTTACGCCGAATCGCTGAACCCCTTTCATGGGAGACACCCGCAAATAGACATGATCTCCCACTTGAAACAGGACGGATCGATGTTTCTTATCCGCGTAACTCTTTTGTTGGAATTTTGCAATCTTTAAATTTTCCTGAATAGCCCGGACTTGTTCTTCAGCTTCGCAAACAATATCGGGTCCGAAAAAGTTCCTTTCTCTGGCTTCTGACCAGTTCAACGGAGTCCTACACCTTCGCCCATATAATTCCTCAAAAGGAGCCATTCTGATGCTCTCCTGATAACTATTGTTATAAGCAAACTCGGTTAAGGGTAGACATTCATCCCATTTCTGGCTATAGGTGAGCGCACACGCTCTGAGCATATCCTCCAGAATCTGATTTATTCTCTTGGTCTGGCCATCTGTCTGAGGATGATAGGCTGAACTGCGGATCAATTGTGTACCAAGAGCGGCGTGAAAGTGTTCCCAGAACCGGGCAATGAATTGAGTACCCCGGTCCGAAATGATTGTCTTTGGAACCCCGTGGAGACTCACAATATGATCCATATATAATTGGGCATATTGTTTTGTCGTATGTGTTGTCTTTACCGGTAGAAAATGCGCCGACTTGGTGAGACGATCCACAATAACCCATATTGAATCATAACCCTTGGAAGTTTTGGGTAAGCCGACAATAAAATCCATACTAATATTCTCCCACTTCCAGAATGGAATACTCAAGGGTTGTAAAAGGCCGGCTGATCTCAAATGGCTCGCTTTAACCCTCTGACAAGTGTCGCACTCCGACACATATCTGGTGATTTCCCGCCTCATCCTTGTCCACCAGAAGCGCTGCTTCAAATCTTGGTACATTTTATTACTGCCTGGGTGGATTGAATACCTCGAGAGATGAGCTTCATCAAGAATTCGCTTCCGTAGCTCCAAATCTTTAGATATGACCAGGCGATTATCAAACCACAAAACACCCTCACTGTCCTGGTGAAAACATGCAGCTTTAGGTTCATTCTCCATAAGCATCTGTCTAATCTTCTCCATGCCAGCATTATTTTTCTGAGCATCCACAATTTAATCCCGAAGTGTAGGTGTGAGGGTAATATTAGCAAGTGTGCCTTCAGGTACAATAACTAGATTTAATTTCTCCATCTCCTGACATAAGGTGGCATGCACCACTGTGGCTGAGACGCAACTGCAGCTGGCTTTGCGGCTAAATGCATCGGCCACAACATTAGCCTTGCCCGGATGATAATGAATCTCCAGGTCATAATCCTTGATTAGTTCCAACCACCGTCTCTGGTGCAAATTCAACTCACTCTGGGTAAAAATATACTTGTGACTCTTGTGGTCTGAGTATATATGCACAGGATTGCCCAGAAGGTAATGGCGCCAGATTTTCAGTACGTGTACCACTGCCGCCAGCTCCAGGTCATGAGTAGCATAATTCGCTTCATGTCGTCTGAGCGCTCTGGAGGCATAGGCAATCACCCGATGGTCTTGCATGAGGACACAGCCGAGACCCGTACCTGATGCATCATAATACACATCAAAGGGTCAGGTAATATCTGGCTGAGCCAAGACAGGGGCCGACGTTAGGAGCTTTCTCAAAGTCTGAAAAGCCTGCTCACATTTGTCGTCCCAAATAAATTTGACCCCTTTCTTAAGTAATTCAATCATGGGCCTAGCAATTTTTGAGAAATCCGGTACAAACCGGCGATAGTAACCTGCTAGCCCAAGGAAACTCCGAACCTTGGGAACAGAGGTGGGAGCCTTCCAATTCAGGACATCCTGAATCTTGTTAGGATCAACAGAAATCTCCTTGTCTGAGATGATGTGACCCAAGAACTGAACTTTCTTGAGCCAGAAATCACATTTGCTGAATTTGGCATACAGCTTGTGTTCCCGCATGTGCTGAAGCACAATGCGGAGATGCTCTGCATGCTCTTCTTTGTTCTTGGAATATATAAAAATGTCGTCAATGAAAATCACGACAAACTTATCTAGCTCAGGCATGAACACTGAGTTCATGATATACATGAAATGAGCAGGGGCATTTGTTAGCCCAAAAGATATGACCAAATATTCATAGAGCCCATATCTGGTGGAGAAGGCCGTCTTGGGTATATCCTCAGCTCGGATCTTGATCTGATGATAACCCAAGCGGAGATCAATTTTTGAAAATACCCGGGCCCCGAATAGCTGATCAAATAGGATGTCAATCCGGGGAAGCGGGTATTTATTCTTGATGGTGATGACATTTAAAAGTCTATAGTCCACACACAATCTGAGGCTTTGATCTTTCTTCTTAACGAAGAGTGCAGGACAGCCCCAAGGCGACGTGCTAGGACGGATATAGCCTTTATCGAGCAATTCTTGCAACTATTTCTTTAATTCCGCCAGCTCATTGGGTGGCATCCGATAGGGTCTTCTAGAAATCGGCGCGGTTCCCGATTGTAACTCAATGACGAATTCAACATTCCGATCTGGGGACATACCGGGTAAATCATCCGGGAATACATCCGGGTACTCACATACTACTGGTATGTCAGCCAGGCTCTTGACCTCAACTTGGTTCAGAGTAAGTGTCGAGGGCATATGGTCCCTCAGATTTAAGGACATAGAACCCTGAATAGAAGTTTTGATGTGCACATAATGTGAATTAGTGTCTAAAAGTACTCCTTGTTCCTTCATCCAGTTCATGCCAAGGAAAATATCCACTTTTTGAGTTGGTAGAACTACAAGGTGTGCACTGAAATATTTCCCTTGTAACTGAAAAGGCACTCGTCTGATAACTCGGTTGGTAATTAATTGCCCCCCAGGCGAGTGAATATTGCACGAACTTGGCATGTTTTCTATTTTCAATCCCAGCCTATCGGCACACTCCTTACTAATGAACGTGTGTGACGCACTAGAGTCAAATAATATAGTAACGGGTTGATCGTTTACTGAAAACGTACCCGCCATCACTGGAGCTCCTTCTGGGGTACCCTCAAGGGTGGTATAGTGTACTTGCCCCGGCTTGAAGTGAGCCACTTTGTTCTTCTGATTCTGTTGACTTGATTGCTGGCATTGCTTGGGTGGCATCTGGCAGTCACGTGTAAAGTGACCCACTTGCCCACAGTTGTAGCACGGATATAAATTTGGGCGCACCCCCGGCTGTTGCACCCAAGTCTTCTGTTCATGCTGCTGAGGAACAGGGGGCCTAGCTACCCCCTGTAGCTGTGATTGCTGAGGCGGCCTATAACCCCATGGTTGCTGTGGAGGCCTGTACCCCCATTGTGGCTGATATGGGGCACGCTGTGGGCCCGATTGCACCAGACGAAACCTCTGCGGAGTGCTGCAAGAAGATCCTGCTGCCGGCATCTTCCTCTTTTTCTCTGCCTTATGAGCTAGATGGGCGTCCTCCTGAGTGATAGTACCATTAACTAGCTCACTGAAGGTGTTGAACTGAAACATTGCCAGGCGATTTTGGAGCTTACTACTGAGCCCCTGCCTGAAGCACGTCTGTTTCTTCTCATCCGTGTCCACATGATACCCGGCATACTGAGATAGGGTGTTGAAAGCCTGGGAATATTGTAGCACACTATTATTGCCCTGCTTCAGGGCCAAGAACTCTGTGAGCTTCCTTCTGATCACCCCCGCGGGAATATGGTGTGCCCTGAATGCTTTCTTGAACTCTGCTCAGGTAAACCGAGTACCCGCAGGGAACATGGCCACATGGTTATCCCACCATGTGCGTGCGGGACCCCGGAGCTGCTGAGCTGCAAATCCTGCCTTGTCCCTCTCATTGTATGGGTATAAAGTAAATTTGGACTCGATGGTCTTGAGCCAACTGTCGGCTTCTAACGGCTCGTCCGCTTTGTGAAACAGTGGCGGTTGAGTGCTCAGAAACTGCTCATATTCGGGGACAACTGGCTGGTGGTGCTGCTCATGCCGCTGCGCTCTGCCTTGCTCAACAATCTCCCGGAGGAGTGCCGTCTGCTCGTCTCGTCCGGTAAGCATAGCCGCAATGGCCTGAGCCAAATCAGGAGGGTTCGGGGGTGCTGTCATTCTGCATTCAACCATGTTTGATTTAGTCATGATATCTTGATTACCCAAATTAATCAACCATGGAAGAATGCAGAAAGCATAAATTACATAAAAAAGGCCAGAAGTTTTGCATAGCCCCATCCGGAATATCCGGACTCTCATCCGGAATGTCCGGATACCACACCCGGACTATTCGGACCTATGTCCGGAGTATCCGGATACACCCGTAGTGTTTCACTTCGCTCCCACCCCCAAGATGCATGAATTTTTAAAACAATGAATGACATGATGCCTGATCGCCCTACGGTAACCTCTCAACCCAAAACCAACCATCTACCCGCGACTCTAATACTAACTATATAGGGCTATAGCGAATAACTATCCCACCCGATTTATTTTAAGCCAGAAATTTACTGTTAACTTAAGAAATTTTAAAATTGGTCATACTCGTACCACCCCCAGTGCGTTTCGGCTCTGATACCAGCTATGACAGAACTGCCAAATTAAAACTCTAATTAAGCGTAATGGCCGTCATTTGAACACATCAGACGCATTAGCTTAACGGCTTAATTTGACGATCCTTTCTCAACCCACAGTCCGATCGAAACATCACCGGTAGTCTCACGTGAAGGTGAGCGCAGATGGTACAAACATGATATAACACTTAAAATATAAATACAAAACGATTATGAAACATTAAATTTTACATACCGTTTTACAGATATTTACATAATTTATAACTTTTTACAACATAAAAAGCCCAAGTTTGGAAATAAAGGTCTACCCCTCCTCCACTGACCAAAAGCGTGCACCCCGCCAACTCCAGGAACTACTCCTCAGTCTCAACTACTACCCAACCTTCTACACCCCGACGGATAAACTTGGTACAGCAGGGACACAAATCGACGTGGGAAGTACATGTAATAAATTTGCAGCAAAGCCCTGAGCAACTAATACTCAGCAAGACTTATCCGACCACTAAGTATAACTTAGCCCACATACCTAGACATGCGAGGCTTTAGGTTGGTGGTTGTTTTGCAGAAAAGCGACAAAAGTAATTCCTTACTTTTAGTATTTTAGCCTCAGATTATATATGAATTCAATTAACTCTAATATAATATTTGCAGGGATCAACTATAGAAAATATGGTGGTGCAATCCAAATATCTCAATATGTGTCCAAGATTATACACACACACACACACACACACACACACATAAATAACTTACATTCTAACTTTTTGCTACGATGCAGCAAAGAGATCAAGGCCCTCATAACCGCGGGACACGGCGAATCGATCCGATTTAACCTTGCAAGGTGGACCTAACCAACATGGCACGCTAAAGCCCAATCGGACCCCATGCACCGACCTTTCCCCTCCCCGCCTCGAACTACAGGACCGCCCACCATCATATGGTCAGCCGAGCTCAACGTGAGACCACCAAAAGTAATATATGCATCCCCGTTTATCTGCGACTACTCGACAACCCCAGGAGATGAGATGGAGTCCTGTACTTTCGAAGCAAGGCAGTACTCGGCTTACCGATTTCGACTACCTCCTACTCCCGGCATACGGTTAGTACAATTCAATCCCCGATCAGCACTGCCGACAACGATCGGTCCTTAATCGACACAGACGGGACTAAGACACCCAGGAACCCTGTCCTGTTGCCATTCCTATGTATCCTCATCATTTCCAGTCCGTTCTCAATTTTCCATTTATTCCATGTCAAATTCAACATCTCATGTACTGGAATATAATTATATCTCATATCTCGCGAGTAACCGGAAATTACTCGACTTCTAAACATCCTATATCTCACGAGTAGGGTTCCAAACAGTTTCTAAACTTAATGCACAAGTAATTAAAACATATATAGGTGTCATAATTTAAAATAGTAGGATGTGCACCGGGGCTTGCCTTCGAGCTGCTGCTCGACACTGGGCTCAGCTGGGCCTTGGGCCGGATGCTCACAATTCTCCTGCTGAACTTGCCCCCGCTGCTCCTGTGGCCCGGCGATCACCTCGTACACGGCTCCTCCGGCGGCGGTGTCTACACGTATGCATATGACATGAGAATGTATGCAGTATGATTTGCAACTTTGAAACAAGCCTAAACCGTATACACGCACCACTACCCGAGACAACCCGACGTCCTCAATTTTGCAAACCCGGAATATCCGGACTTCAATCCGGAACATCCGGAAATTTCCGGAGTATCCAGATTAATACCCGGAGTATCCGGATTTCCAAGTCCGAAGTTTCCGGGCATATACCCGGAGCTTTCCCCGGAGTGTTCCAAATCCGGAGTATCCGGGTTTATACCCGGAGTCTCCGGGTTTCCTACCATTTTCGCCCTCAAAAATTAAAATATTGATTTTGGCAAAACCAACCCACAAAATTTGAAACCCTTTCAGGCCCTAGTAGAGTGATTCATAAGAAGATAAATGACCCAAAAGGAATCGCTTAAAACATCCTAGAACGATGAATCCATTTAGCCCGTTGGTGGGGCGACAGGCCCCCCCTTTTTTTCCCAGGGACTTTTATTTTTCCAGGGACCTATTTTGAGCTATTCGAGCGTGTATTCGTCAGCATCGTCGGCAAGATCTTGGCCGCTAACTCCTACCGCACGTAACTTGTCCTTCATTAAATCACGGGAAAAAATCGCAAGAACTTCCCTTATTTCACGAGCATTATGGAACCCACAAACATAATAAGTTCACATCAATAATATCTATAGAAATAAATGACAAGTAACCTACCACAATCATAAACATCGGATACAAATAAGCGGTCCACAGCTATCTCATTACAAATAAACATCATATACATCTAACCACCCCTAGGGCGTCGGACCCTCTTAGCCCTCTGCTGGGCACGGACATGTCCCTCGGAGTAGGTGAGAACATCCGGAGACCTCACCTGTCGCTCAGGACGCGCAAGGGGCTGCGGTGTCTGCTGCTGAGAGATCCCAAGTGGTGCTCCTCCTAGCTGTGAATACTCCAAGACATCGGGGTCACCTTGCGCGGCAGGCTCTTCTGGACTCAAGCTGTCGAAGTCGTCTAAGGTGAATGTCTCGTTATCTGGTCGAAAGGAGGAAGAAGAAGGTCCGGCGCCCGCATCGGGGTAGAATCCTACGCAAAAAATGTGGATGTTAGCGTACGCTCGTATATTTCGTAATGACATGTAGAAACCGAAATACGAAACATAAATTAACCTGTGTACGCCGGTATCTGTGGCCCCGGTACCATCCCTGGATACGGTCCGCCAACTGGTGCTGTCCCTCTAAACATTCCAGTATGGCCGAACGCAGTAGCTGGATCGTATCCTGTATGTGATATTAGTAAATATGTATGAACACTTGATGTAATTTTAAAGAGATATGTACGTTACCTGCACTTGGGAAGAACTGCGACGTCGGCCGGTGCATGGTCGACGGACACGGGAACGACGACGAGGCCTGAGACGACCCGTGGCTGTCTTCGTACTGCACACGGCTTCCGAAGTTGTGCGCTACCTGACGCAACTGATCACGCTGGCTCGACCATGCCTCTGTCTGCTCAAACTGGGTCATTGGGGATCCGGCACGTACCCTCGTCAGGTAAGTCGAGCAGTCCGTCTCCATCATGTTGCAAAGGCCAAGCTGCATCAATTCAGTAAAGTTACAAACACATGAATTATCTTATGAATATGATTATATATATATGCAAATATGATCAAGAGACTCACCGCGCCAGCTAGTGCCTCCACGTGGTGCCGGCCATAGCCATCCTGAGGCCTCGCCTGGTGTGGCTGCGGGTGAGTGGTGAGTGTCAACAAAAACCAGACGAGCCCGAGTCCGGGGTAAGTACCAGGTGAGGTAAGCCCTAAAGGAGCTGTCTATGTGTGGTCCTGTTGGATGGACCAAGAGCTCGTCTGCCTGTTCCCATTGGTCCACCTACGGCTGGATCTTGGTGAGCCAATCATCAGAGCACGGCAAGCCACTCCTTGACAACCTACAAAGTGGATTACGAAGAATCGTTAGATTCGACACGAATGTATGAGCCAAGTTCATTCATAATTCCCTGTGGTCCTGGCGACTGACACGCTCCAACGCGGTGGGCACCGGAAACTCCTGGCGCTGCCCAAACTGTCTCCTGACTCTCCAGGGGCAATATGCCTCAACCGCGATGTCATAAACCAGGACGGCGGAAGTAAGCCACAGGCTCGCATTCGCGGAGCAGTGCGAAGACAGGCCTGCTGGTGCACGTCTAGCCACAGCCTCTGGGGCTGTAAGGCTCCCAGATAACGTCCTCGGGCGTCAGCATGTCGAGCTCCGAAACAAACTCAGGATATGCGCGTCTAACCCGCGCATGTGCCCAGGACCTCTGCATTCCGAATAAGTAAAATTAAAATTGCGCTAATACATCATGTAACAATGAATAACAAAATTAGATTTGATACGAACGTACCTGACGCCAGATCCAGATAGTTCCCATAGTGGGCCTCTCGTCCTCCTCGTCGCCGTACATGCCTCCGTGGTAAGGCTCGTGGCTGACAAAGGGCCGACCAACGGCTAGCCTCTCGTACGACCAAAGCTGTAGCAGTAGTGGGCACCCTGACAGGATAGCGTTCTCATGTGTCTTCATGCAGCCGTCACAGAGTCCACGGTAAGTGGCTGCAAGTACCGCCTCACCCCAGCTGTAGGGCGGTACGTCCTCGTCCCCATCCGCAATCTCCCGTGCATACGGAAGGAGAATCCTATCGACCGAGTTGCCATGAGTGTTGTTGAACATGATGTAACCAAACAACCAAAGTAGGTACGCCTCCAGCGATCTGGTCACACTGTACTCGTCGGCATCCGCAGCCAAAAGGGCGGGCTGCATAAACAATTAAGATTAATGGTTTCAACTATCAATGGAACATGTGAATTGTAACAATTAAATTTATATTTAGAATGAATACGTACTGTAAACTGTAGGAACCAGGTCTTCGAAGGACCTGCTGCTCGCGGGTGCGGGTTGATCGGACCTGCTTCTTCCACGCGGTCAACCAGGGCAAAACGGGCCTCCAGCTCATCCTTCCATGAGGCCGCCACCACACGCGGACCTACAGCCTCCCCGACGATAGGGAGGCCGAGGAGGTAGGCCACGTCCTGCAGCGTAGGAGTCATCTCCCCACACGGGAGGTGGAACGTGTGTGTCTCCGGCCTCCATCTGTCAACGAGCGTCGTCAGGAGGGATCGGTCGAGCTGAATAGGCCCAACCTCGACAAGACGGCTCAGAGTCAGTAGGCCGGCCTCACGTAACCTGCAAAAAAACAAAAAATGTCGAAACAAAGGAATACCGGCGAATACATAAGTCATAAACAATAATATTTCATTACATACCGGTCACACCAATCGTGGTGTATAGAGATCGCCTCGCCGGGTGGACGAGGACGTAGCACCTCTAGGGCTCGGTGCTCAACAGCTGCAAAGTAAGACCTGTGGCTCGAGTCGATCACTGGGTCTAGCAAGGAGTCCATCTCCATACCTGCATTCAAAAATATATGAGAACACATAGGTAAATATATATTTCATACAAACTGGACACATAAATACAATAATACTTCATTATATACATGCCATATTTCATTACTACATATTACAAATAATGAAATACAATTGTGGATCATGACACCGAATGCCTTCCACGAGCAATTCTCGCCGATGCTCGTCTGAACGTAGGAGGTGCTCCATCTCTGGGATTTCCGGAAGGACCGACGTCAGCAGCATCGTGAAGTGCATTCTGAGGACACTTCTTGTAGTTGTGACTCAATGATGCACATTGGCTGCAACGCTTTTGTGCCTTGCTTGCTTCCGACTCGTCCATACCATTCCGAATACGACGTGTCTGACGGCGGCCTTTGCCTTTCTTAGTGGCTGGATCAGGAATAAACATCTTATTCTCATTATCCTGAGTGAAAGGCCCCACAATTCCAATCCCGTATACCTCATGTCCCCATGTGGATACAGCTGCTTCCTTGCTGAAGTACGGTGAAACAAATAGTCCTGGCTGTAACGCAGACTCTGCACATGCCGCAATGAGATGGGAGCATGGCATATGCAATAACTTAGGCTTCATGCAGGAGCAGAATGCTTTGCCATCAACTGTAATCAAACTCTCCTGTACCACTCTATCTCTACGGATACCACGACCACTTCTATCCTTACATAGAACCTCAAATCTATGCTCCATTGTACCTGTGGATATGACGCGGTGCAGTTTGGCCTTTTCAATCTTCTCTTGCATATATTGTGTCACTCTTTTGCAAAACTGAATTTGGGGGTTGCTGATGTTTATGCTTGCAGCCGTGTAACGCTCTCTGAAATACTTCATGCACCCATACATGATGAACTCAACAATTCCCACAAGTGGAAAGGCACGACAAGAACGCATAACCATATTGAAACACTCTGCATGGTTCGTTGTCTGAATACCATACCGTATTCCGTTGGTATCATAAAGGAATGACCATTTCTCCTTAGGTGCACCTCGAATCCAGTGTGAAAATGGCTTCTCAATTGAATCCCTAGCCTCTGCAGCCTGACTCGTGCCTGCTCCTGATGCCCTTACCTTCACTAGCTCTGCAGTCAACTGATCAAGCATCTGCCATAATGCATTGAATTTTCTCTGTTGATTTTGGGTGCACAATCTCTTAAACAGGTTCTTAAGATCCTTGTTCTTGAAGTGTTCATAGAAACTTGCACCCATATGCCTAATGCACCACCTGTTTTGGACATCAGGCCATAATGGAGGCGTTATCGCAGTTCCACGTTGCAATTTCAGTATTGATTGCAGGATACCTGCATGCCTATCACTAATAAGGCACACATCTGGACGTGCAGCAACAACATGATTCTTCACTCATTCAAGGAACCAATACCAACTGTCTATGTTCTCATTCTCAACAAATGCAAATGCGAGCGGAACAATTTGGTTGTTGCAATCTACACCGATTGCGGTGAGTATCTGACCTTTATACCTTCCAGTCAAAAATGTGCCATCAATGCAGATCACCGGAAGACAAAACTGAAATGCTCTAACAGAAGCACCTATGCAAAAGAAGGCTCGTTGCATAATTCTTTGTCCCCTAGTCACGGCTGGTAAAAGATATGTGTCATAAAAGCTTCCAGGATTTCTAGCAGCAACCTGGGATAACATACGAGGTAGGTTATCATATGATGCCTCGTATGTGCCGAACCGCATCTCGAACACCCTTTGTTTAGCCCGCCATGCCTTCAAATAACTGATGGTGTACTGGTAAGTCTGCTCAATGTGTCGAACAATCATTTTTGGCTCATAATTTAGGTTGTCCATAATAAACCCATACATTTGCTTTGCAACAAAGTCGCATGATATATTGCGATGCGAGGGAAGAACTTCTGACAGCAAACAAGTGTGCTCTGTGACAATGGAACATTTCCAGTTTGACTTCCATTTTCCCTTGAATGCATGTACTCGCCATGGACATCCAGCATTCACACACTTCACCTCATATTCTTTACTGCCAGACTTTACGACTCTGAATTCTCGTTTCAATGAGATTGCCCATAGTCTCACAGCATCTTTTACGGCTTCAATGTTTGGATATGTTGCACCTTGCACTACCTCATTCCCTCTGTACTCCCACTCCTGATTTCGTACATCTTCTGCGACATGACTGCCAAAACCATGCTCTTTCCACTCTTTTGGCAATGAGTACTGCTCGTCATCAGATGAGTCCTCATATTCTTCCATCTCTATTGCGGTTTGGTCTTCTGCCTCCATCTCGTCCAGAATGCTATGTATCCTCTCTCCCTCATCAGCAAGGCCCTGTGGTCCCATGTTTTGGTTCTCTGTCTCTTCTGACTCATCTTGCTCAACATAATTGGTCTCTCTTCGAATACTCGGAGTTCCTTGATCTGCACAATGTTGGATTTCATTTTGTGTCTTCTCCCGGATTTGAACAAGAATGGCCAGAGGCCACCCACGCTCTAGAGCTGCTTGCATGTACTTCTGCCAGTCATCAGTGCTGTGTATCATCATTAATTCCCATAATTCACTTTCTACCTCCCAATTAACAAGAGACTGGACAGTGATCACATGTGTCAACGGATCAACATGGAAGCCACGCTGCAGCCACTTACATATGGAACCAAAACTCCTTTCCAGAGGTTTATCTATGCCGCTAGATGTGCGCTTAAAGGCAGAAAGATCTACTCCATTTGGCCCATACATAACATTGTATTCACCATAAAATACTTGAAACTGCATCTTGCTCGACATATCTGTATATCACATAATACTTATCGAGTTATACTCTTTACTTCACTACCTTATTCAATAATCCGTAAAAACTAAGTATGAAATTCAATTACAACGTATAAGTATTCATAACTACGTGATGACACTCAAATTCTATACTGCATAAATGGTTCTACTAATTTTCTAAACTAATTTACTACTACGTAACTACAAACTAAAGTATCATTGAACTCCTACTTAAATGGTTCTACTATAGCACTAATTGAATCAAATTACTCATATTAAAATACGTAGTACTTAAATATAACAATATTTAAACTAAATGTACTAACCTGCAGATCACAAGTGCTGAATCCGGCAGGGCTTCGCCGCTTTCCTTCTCCTCACTCCTCTCTTTTTTTCTGGATTTTTGGTGGAATTTTCGGGCTCAAATGAGGAGGGAAGGGGAGGGCTTGAGCTTATATAGGGGGTACCCCTGGTCGCCCGCGGGGGGGGGGGGGGGGGGGGGGGGGGGCGACAGGCCCCCTGCCGCGCCCGTGGGCAGGGCCCAGCGGCGGTCGCCCGTGGGCTGGGCGACAGGCCCCTGTCGCCCCCCCAACGGGCGACAGGTTTTTTTTTTAATTTCCAGGGACCTTATTGCGAATTTGAAAAAAAAATTCACTTAAGGTCTGTCGCCCTATGGGGGGGCGACCGGGGGGTATTTTTGAAATATTTCAAAACGGACATATATTTTTGAAATTTTAATTTTTAAAAAATATAAAAATGAAAAAATTTCCAGCAGCCAGCGAGTGCTCGTCGCTGCCCCAGCTGAAACCTGAAAGATTTCCATGGGCTCGCGCAGCGCACGCAGCTGACGGCTCGGCCCATCTCTTCTTTTTTCAGAACCTCGCTCGGGCCGGGCCTTGCCGAGCGGGAATTTCACGAACGGGCCGCACATGCCGTGGCATGGGCCCACTAGCAAAAGCTGCTGCTGACCACCCCTCCGCTGGGCCCCCGCCGTTGCGAAAGTGACGAGTTGTTTGATTCTAGAGGCTAAATTTTAGTTTATGTCATATTAAAGAGAATCTTAATATTTAGAAGTATAAAATAAAGGTCAATTATAAATCTAACTGCAGAATTTTAGGGCTAAACTGCGAGATGTATCTAATGAGGTATATTAATCCATGATTAGCGGATGGTTACTGTAGCATTACGGTAGCAAATTATGGATTAATTAGACTTATTAGATTCTTCTCGCGAATTAGCACTCAGCTGTCAAAAAAGTTTTATAAACATATTTTATTTGATACTCTAAAATAGTAAAATTCTTTTTGATGTGACAGGACTTAAAAAAAGTCCCTGCAAACAAACAACACCTAAACCTCATTAGCATATATGTGTGGAAAAAGTCCTTTTTTGCCTTCCTGAACTTTGGGCCGAGTCCGTTTTTCCTCTCTAAACTTTGAAACCGGCCGACCAGCCTCCTTGAACTGCCGAAACCGGTCGCATGATCTCCTTGAGCGGGTTTGAGGGCGGTTTTACTATTTTTCTTTTATGTTTATTTTAAATAAATCTTTAAAAAATCATAGTAAATTGTAAAAAAAATTATAAAATAGAAAATCCAATTTTGATGGACTCCACATGAGTAGATATACGCAGTGAATATATTATATAGTATACTTTAGTACAAGTTTTTTGTTATATCTTTAGATATATCCTTTCCTGTAATTAATTTATAGCTACAGTTTCTGTCATCCAATTGTTGTGAAATTTTTATAGTTGGCTAATCATTATATGATTGAGATGTAGTAAAAATTGTATGATTATTTGATCATGTATGACTGAGTCATAGATTTATCTAGGTGTATTTATAGATTCGTCTAGATTTTTCTATAGATTTATCTAGTTTATATATATAAATCTATAGATCAGTCAAACAATATCCAATAATTATAAACTTTTTACTACAGCTCAATCATACAATTATTAGTCTGCCATAAAAATTTCACCATGATTGGACGACGAAAACTATAGCTATAAATTAATTACAAAAAAGTATATATCTAAAGATATAGCAAAAAATTGTATTAAAGGATACCATATAATATGTTCACTACGTATATCTACTCATGTGGAGTCCAATAAAATTGGATTTTCTATTTTATGATTTTTTTGTGCCTTACTATGATTTTCAAAAAAATTAGTTAAAATAAACATAAAAGAAAAATAGTAAAACCGCCCTTAAACCCGCTCAAGGAGGTCCTGCGACCGGTTGCGGAAGTTCGAGGAGGCTGGCCGGACGGTTTCAAAGTTCAGAAAGGAAAAGCGGTCTTGGCCCAAAGTTCAGAGAGGCAAAAAGAACTTTTACCTATATGCGTGGGCTTTCATGATGCTTAACCTCGCTGTCGATTGGGCAATCCATTTCTGTCTGGGCGCAAAAAGGTTAGACTATCTCAGATTTTATGTTAGATTTTCTGTGCGAGCAAAAATTTAAAAAATTAATGGTGTTGTGCTTATAGATATAGGCGACGTCGCGCGTATCAATTCGGGTAGGATTTGCGTATGTATACTTATAAAGGGTATGTATACTTATAAAGGTGAATGTACGTGCGTCGCGAACGTCTGAGTTGTGTATAATAAAAATTTCTTTCGTTTGGGGCCAAGCTGTTCGTCGCGTTGCACGACGTCTGCAGCAGCGTCGCTGTGGACGCACCGGACCGGACCTGTGAAAATAACAATGCGCGAGTCGCGCGCTCCGATGTCTACGTGGGATCGCACAGTGTCTGCACGTCACCACCAAATGCGTAGCCGTGGCCAGTGGCCACCGGCGTCGCCGAGGAGACAAATCGCCGCCGGCATCGTTGTCGTTCCCCGGCGAATTCTTGGAAGTAGCTACTACTACTACTACTAGTATAGTAGCTCATAGGCCTCGACCAACGAAAGGATCGATCAGTGCTACTGCAGCAACTAGACACGGTCTGTCGTAGGCGTACCAAGCTCATAGGCCTCGATCGAGTTCGACGAGGAAGCTTGCGGCTTGGCTTCACTCATGGCGGCGGTGGGGGGCCGCCTCTCGTCCGCGGTGCTGCTCCTGCTCAACATGGCGGGCGCGCTGCTCGCCCCGCGCGGCGCGCTTCCCCCGGGCCCGCCCGCCGCCGGCGCCGGCGCCGAGGACGACGTGGACTTCTTCTTCTTCCCCTTCCTGGTCCTCTACAAGAGCGGCCGCGTGCAGCGCTTCATGGGCACGGACACCGTGCCGGCGTCCACGGACCCGGCCACGGGCGTCGCCTCCAGGGACGTGGTCGTCGACGCCGCCGCCGGCCTCGCCGCACGCCTCTACCTGCCGAGCCTCGCCGCCGCCAACTCCACGGACGGTGGCGCCCGGCTGCCGCTCCTCGTGTTCTACCACGGCGGCGCGTTCGTCACGGAGTCCGCCTTCTCGCCGACGTACCACCGGTACCTGAACGCGCTGGCGTCCAGGGCCCGGGTGCTCGCCGTGTCCGTCGACTACCGCCTCGCGCCCGAGCGCCGCCTCCCCGCGGCCTACGACGACTCGTGGGCGGCGCTCCGGTGGGCGCTCGCGAGCGCGCGGTCGCCGCCGGGGCCGGGAGCGGGAGCCGCCGACCCCTGGCTGTCGCGGCACGCGGACCCGGCGCGGCTCTTCCTCGCCGGCGACAGCGCCGGCGGCAACATCGCGCACAACATGGCGATGCGCGCGGGGCGGGAGGGCCTGCTGGACGGCGGCGCCGCCGCCATCCGGGGCCTCGCGCTGCTGGACCCCTATTTCTGGGGGAGGCGCCCCGTGCCGTCGGAGACGAGGGACGAGGGCACGCGGCGGTGGCGCGAGTGGACGTGGAGCTTCGTGTGCGCGGGGCGATACGGGATCGACGACCCGGTGATCAACCCGGTGGCCATGCCGCCGGAGGAGTGGCGGCGGCTCGCCTCTGCGCGCGTGCTCGTCACCGTGGCCGGGCTGGACCTGCTGAGCGCGAGGGGCCGCGCGTACGTCCGCGCGCTCCGGGCGAGCGGGTGGCGCGGCGAGGTGGAGCTGTACGAGACGCCCGGCGAGCAGCACGTCTACTTCCTCGACAAACCCGACAGCGAGAAGGCGGCCAAGGAGATGGAGGTCGTGGCAGACTTCATCAACAATGGCGGCCAAGGGAGCTCCGCAGCTTTAAGAATGGACGCCTGAAGAAGCTGCTTGTTTCCAGATGACAAGAACCACGCAAGAAACCTAAGACTTGTTAGTTGTTTCCAGGCTATCCTGTAAAACTTGGTTGAATATGTGCATCTAGGTCTGGCCTTTCCCAAATCACAGTCAGCTTCTAAAGAACGATTAAGGAATGCCTCTGGGCATAGCAAGTCTCTCATTGTAATGCCATCCATAGTAAAACGGGCAAATTCTTCATAATATGATGCATGCTCAACAGATTCGCCTCTGCCGTTGACATTAGAGGTAAGTTAAGTCAGTTTGACCTGGACAAATTCTTCTTCCACTATGCGCAGATTTGCACTACAGATTTTACAGAAATGTAAAACTCTGACGCTCGCTACAATTGACTCTGCTTCTCCAGAATAATAGTAACTATTACCAAAATTAGGGATGGAGCTGTTCCATCCTACAACCAAACACTACCAAGTCCCTGGCTCCCTGTTAGAATAGATAAACCGAACATGCATTTTAAGGTCAATCGCACTGCAGGCTACACATTGAGAGAGCAGACCTGGTTCGGAACTTTAGCATTAGCAACCTGAAGGTTATGATACCCTATTTACAGAAGAGTAAAGTCCATTTTTGGCCATCCAACTCTTGCCCGAGTTTGATTTTGGCCATCCAACTCCAAAACCGGATAACCTTGACCATCCAACTCTCAAAACCGGTCACATTTGGCCATCCTAGTGGTTTTGAGTGTGGTTTTGCTGACGTGGACGCCACATGGCTATGGGGCCCACCTGTCAGCCCTCCCCTCCCCCTCTCTCTCTTCTCTCCTCTCCCTCACCCTCCCCTGTTCTGTGCCGCGGCAGAGGCCGCCGGCATTGGTGGCCGGCGATGCCTGACGGCCAGGCCACGCCAAGGACGACGCCCCAACCAGCCTGCGCCCGCCACCGCCCCGTCCCATCGCCTCGGCCACGTCTCGGCCATGCGCGAGCCCTCCCGGCGCGCCGCACGCGGCCTTGCCGGCCCCCACGACGAGCGTTGCGCCCTTCACCCCGCGCCCTCCCATACCCAGCTCTCCCCTCCCTCACTTGCTTCGCGTCGACGCCTCCCGCTTCCCTCTCCACTCCTCTTCCCTCCCAGAGCCAAGCCGAGCTCCTCTCGGAGCCCAGAACGGCGCCGCTGCCCGCTACGCTGCCGCGGGAGTAGTGTCCGGCCAGCGAGCGAGCGCGGCGGCCGGCGGGGGTAGGCGGCCAGGAGGCTAGTGGAGCTGGCCAAGGGCACGGTGAAGCTCACCGGCCAAGCTCAGCGTGGGGAGCGGCGGCGAGGAGGCGGGTCGACGACGTCCGGCGGCGGCGGCGATGGAGCTCCGCTGAGGACGACCTGCGGTAGGGGAATCGACCGGGTGAGGACTGGAATCGGGCGAGGAGAGGACGGGGAAGCTCCCTGCGCAAGAAATTGAAGCGAACCTCACCGGAGACGACGAATTGAGGGCGGCCGGTAGTGGGGGAGAAGGTTGCGCCGCCACCGCCCCCTGCTCTCCCGGGATCGACGGCGGCATAGAGGAGCAGGGTGGCCCGCGGGGCAAGCAGGGGCAGGGACGCATGGACGGCACCCCGAGGTCCTCGAGGAACGCACGGGAAGGCGAGCGGGTGGCCCCTCCGAGCGGCGGCGACGGGGCAGCCTCGAGCTCAGGCCATGGCCGGGGCTCGGCGCGTGGCGGCGACCTGCCCTACCAGCACCGCTCGAGCTCCGCCGCGGGCCCGCACCGCCGGCCTGGCGAGCTAGAGAGGCGCGCGGGGGCAGGGCGGCGGCTGATGCAGGGTGAGAGGAGGGGGAGAGGAGAGAAGAAAGAGAGAGAAGGGCTGACAGGTGGGCCCCATAGCCATGTGGCGTCCACGTCAGCAAAACCACACTCAAAACCATCAGGATGGCCAAATGTGACCGGTTTTGAGAGTTGGATGGTCAAGGCTACCCGGTTTTGGAGTTGGATGGCCAAAATCAAACTCGGGCAAGAGTTGGATGGCCAAAAATGGACTTTACTCTTTACAGAATATATAATGGTTGCTCTTGAATCAGAAATCTGTCTATGATCAAGACAATGTATAATGTACGGAGACTACGACGGCATGTCAATTTCTCAAGGCTAAAATGTGGCAAACAGCAGGCGAGCTTAATACACGATAAAAGAAGTCCCATGCTGTACAAAATTTACAAAATCGCTGTGCATTGTGAAATCACCATAATTTACTGAACCGCCAAGCGTTGGAGATGATCCATGAAGACCTGGAAGCTCACGTCATCCGTGAATATGACATCCCCTCCTGGCGGTGGAGGATTGTCGGAGTTATACGAGACAGATGGATTAAGCTTTGCAAGTAAAAATCGAGCCTGCAGTTTTCAAAAGAAAGTAAATTCAAAACAGAAATGGCACTCCCTCAGTTCTCGTTTATTTGATGTTAATGCATTTGTACAGATGCTGAGACCTGAGATGCAACTTTAGCAAACACCTCTTATAGCTTTATCTTATTAGAAACTAAAACACTCAGTTTACGTAAGTAACTTTGACAACAGATATAGTTATATAGTTTTCCTCGGTCCAATCAGTTTTAACATGTTGATGGTTAAATTTGATGGAGGTTGACCGCATGGATATCAAAGGGGGAAAACAGAGGGAAGGGAAAAATTCATCCTTTTTCAGTTAGTTCATGAGCAACCCCTGATATGCTGATGGGCTATTGGGACTAAATTGCAGTTTTCAACTGAAGTTTGAACCACTAGAAAGTAAGGTGAATTTGTAAATCTTATCCATTTGGAGAAGAAAGTTTGCAATTCCATAAACAGATATGCAGAGAAATTTCCAGGGCATGTAGTGTGTTGAAAACTCGCAAAAGAAAGAACAGCTTAAAATAGTAATAACCTGAGAACCATATTGATCACACACAACCAAACGAGGCACAGGAAAGCGTTCCTTGATTATTGCATCAGCTTCCTCTTGTGGAGCTTGCAAAAACTGGGCAAATGCCTGAACATGACAGAAGGTCAGTTATCGGTTTGCTAATGTAGCACGTACTGTATATAATGAAGCATACTGTTCTTAGATCTTAGAACAGCCTTACAGTCTTGTGCGTAAGGCTATGAACCGCAGAATCTTAAGCTTGGATTTTTTTTAACATAAGAAGATTGGAAGAATTTCAAAACATTTTGATTCAAAAGGCAAACTGTTCAAGAGTTTAGACCAAGTATATAAATACATATAAGTTTCGGTTGACAAAATATTACCTCATGGCCTTCTTGATCTTGGTAACCAGCCTTTCGCCACTGTGCAATTGTTATTCCATGGAATATGACAACAGTAAAATAAGAGTCCAACAAAAGGATCCTATCAGCTGCAATTGCAGTTACATCCAACAGAACAGGCTCTGGACCTGATTGGAATGAATAAGATATAAGTGATGGCTGTATCATCACAACTGCATTCGCTACACTCTCTCTGTTTAACATCATTGCGAAATATGCAGTTTCATCTGGACTATTGTTAAAAACCTGAATGAGAAGTAAAATAAATTAGTGCACAGGGAGCAGAGAAGTAAAATAACTGATCAATGAACCAGGGAAAATGCTTTACCTGAACAAACTGAGATCGTCTCAAATTGAACATAAACTGGGGGAAGATTGACAGGCGAGGGGATAAACTGAAAGATGAGGGTGTTTCTTTGTGATAGTCTCCAAATTTCGAACATAAACTAATCAATGCTCGGTCAAGCCATCTTATCGGGTCAAAATCAGCCTGAAAGAAACACAAAGATGATTATACAATGTGTATATTAAGGTTCCAGAAACAGAAATGGTCCAAACTGCAGCAAGCTGGCAAAATTTTATTACTGGAAAGGTAATCATACTTCTGTGGTACTGTCCTCTATCTCAAGAGACTAAATTCATCTATCATGTCATGTATGCTCTAATGGTAAAATGTTAAGTATTATTGTGAAATACCTCAGCTTCCATCTTAAATGAGACCAAGCGTGCCATGACTGCAGCAGACGCCTCTTGATCAAATCCAGCTATTAGCTCCTGAAGCACATGCATTCCAAGTATAATACAATATTTGTTTCCAAAAGAAGGGAAAAACTGGTGATACCATTCAACAGACTAAAAAGAAATGATTAATTATCATAGCTAGAAGAAAACTTGCCTGCACACCACCAGAACCAGCAACCCATTTTCTAGAAAGTGTAGTGGCTCGTAATCTCATCTGACCCTCATGATGCTGGTAACTGCATAGAGCACCTCCAAGTCAGTTACATAACATTCTTCCAACAGTGATAGCATTCTAACTAAAACTCTAAAAGTGATGGAGGAGGCCAAACAGATTCCTTACTAGGTTAAGAATTGGAAGTAGAGCTGATTGCTAACTGATTGACCAATCGATTCTGGCCCATCCTTCTTTGCAATATCAAATATTAAACACAGTGATGTTTTCCTGTCTAGACCACACATCTTCCAAGCACTAGTGTTTCCCTGACCTATGACTGTATCTGAGGATAGAGGACCTTTCTGCACAAACAACAGCATGCAAAATATTCAGATGTATAGTGTCATGATTCCAAAACATTGATAGTATGCAAATGCAATACCTTCTCCAGGGAAGTACAAGGTCCAATAATTCCTTGGATTTTGACGTCCTTTGAGCAGTTAATCTCAAATATACCACTGTAAATATAATAGATATACGCAGATCAGAACAGTTGAATAACTGATATGCTAAGACATGTTATTAAATACCATGAAGAGTATATTTACTTGAATGATAAATCAAGATCATTGTCACTTGACTGAAAGATTCGTCGAAGTGAGTCTTTAAAAACAGAATGACCAAAACTTTCTGCAAGCACAACTATTCCACCAGTTCTCTCCACTGCAACCTTCATCTCAGCAACACCTACCTGAGAAAGAATATAAACAAGAATTTTTAATTAAAAAAAGCGGCATGCACATATTGAATACTGAGATGTTCTAGCTACCAGTAATTTTTTATTACTATATTTCAAATGACAATCATTTAACTATTTTTGTTGCACACACTACTATGATAGAGTTAACAAAAAATAAAAAATACTATCACCAAATTTAGCAACTAATTACTTGGTGGGTGAATATTCAACTAATTACATCTCCAGAAAAATATATGTCAGTTACTTTACCAAGGGTTCGAGTTCATGTGCCAGTATGCACATTGCACAAGCTGACAAGCCTACTAAGTTTCTGTTGAATGGTCATTATACCATGCATTACCTTGGTGAGACAAACGATTGTGTGATATGAGCCCATGAATAATTGCATAGCAACAATTGCTCAATTCCTAGCTAACAACAAACAAAACCAAGAAAATAAAACAAACTTTCCACCAAAATTTAAAGGAACAGAACAAGGGCCTTATTCACCATCCTAAAGTTCGATCCAAACCCAGATTTCAGAAGGAAAAGAGAAGGCATCAAACCTGGTCAAGCGCACAAGCAAATAAATCAAGTACATGCCCTTGATTGACAAGCTGCTTAGAGATATCCTCATAGAACTTAACAGCTTTGTTATAAAGTGGAGCTGAACCTTTATCAAGGTCTTTGTGTGAGCGAATTGGTTCTGATAGGGACTTCGACACTATCTGAAATTTTAAAAAAGAATATCATTATAGATTTATAGTACATTAGAAAGCATACACAAGAAATGGCTCATGTCAATTTTTTGAAGGAAAAAAAATGATGTTTGAGACAATCTAACTCTCAGGCTCTCAGAGATAATCAACACCTACATATGATTAATGCCATGGTCATACTTGTGCCAACATTTCCCAGATGGCATATCACTTATGCACAAGCAGAGAGCTATAGCGAGGAAAAAGACAGGATAAAAATGGCATTCGACTTTATATGGAAACAAATCCGGCCTTGTTTTCGCTTTTTTCTTTTTTCTTTTCCTGGTTATGTCCTCCCAGGGGCATAATCTTGTACTTTTTTCTGCTATATTAATAGAAACACACTCGTCGAGTGTCGTTTGTTCAAAAAAAATTTTATAGTACATACAAAATTGGAGAGGTTTAATATACTTCCATTACAGATAAGATCATAAGAAACAAAAATTATATCCAGAACAGTAGAACATTGAGTTCAATGTGAACTCTAAATATACACAAGCCTATAACAACCTTAGCCATATCGGTCATATCTAAGTCTTAATTAATCCACTCGATTTGGATGGTTCAATGAGGTTTTCATACAACTAAACTAGTCATATGGAGTTAAATATCTAAGGTTTTCATACAACCTTAGCCATATCGGCCATATCTAAGTCTTAATTAATCCAGTCGATTTGGATGGTTCCATGAGGTTTTCAATTTTCATACAACTAAACTAGTCATATGGAGTTAAATACAATCTGTCCCAGTACCGACCCAATTAGGATAGGGTGTACAAGTAGTTCCAAAGAGCGTTGGATGAAAAATACTGTATTACTTATAGAGAGAAACGCGGCAACAGTACCACAGGTAATGTAGCAGCAGGCTTGTGTGGCTCGGATTTGGAAGACATCTTTTTCATGGTAAAGATTATAGCTTTCCCGATTAAAAAAATATTATAGTTTTTGTCGTGGTGTGCAAACCCACAGCCAGGTGGCGTAGTGCACCCGCCTAAACCCAGAGGGTGAGTACTCGGCGGTTAGCTAGGATTAGCCCAATCTAGATGCAAGAACACGATGAACACAGCAGGTTTAGAGTGGTTCAGGCCGCCGGAGCGTAATACCCTACGTCCACTGTGTGTTGTATTGCTTGTGCTCTCAAGAGGTTGAGAACGAGATTGTTCGGAGTGAATCCGAGCTTGTGTTGTGTCTGCCCTCGCATCACTTGGCCTGGCTTGTGTTAACCTGTGTTCTAGCGGGCGTGCTCTCCCTTTTATATGTCCAAGGGGAGCACGTACACTGAGCGGGGCCCCGACAGGTGGGCCCGGCGATATATTTGATATTGTACACAGCGGAGCCTTAAATGCTACAGATCCGGAGATCTTTGTCGTCGGCTTCCGTGCGTAGCTTCTGACCAGGGATGGTCTTGAGCTGTCTTGTCGGAGTAGAGTTTAGCCTCTGGAGCCGCGCGTCGGGGTCATGATGAAGCGCCGAACTACTGACTCAGTCCGCTATAGCAGTGTTGACGCAAATCTCGGTCAACACACGAACGCACTAGATCGTGCGGCGCGAGAAAGAGCTCGATGCAGCTCTCTGCGTGGAGCGGTCAGACCGGTCTAAGGAACCGGTCAAACCGGTCGCCGGTGAGAATCGCCGACGGCCGACAAACGCGAACCCGGGAGGGACCCCGTCAGGGTAGGCGCACGTAGGGTTGTTTTAGGATCGGCAAGCCACCTAGAACGCCTTCAAACGTCACGGAGACGAGGGAAGAATAGCAGATGGGGTTGGAAAAGCTAGGGTTTTGAGAAGATAAAAAGTAGAGTTTGTATTGATTTTGTTCGATTGGATTCTCTAATCGGCCGTGACCCTTTATATTTATAGGGTGGGGTGGACTTATCACGCAAGAAATCCTGTTTACAGATCTAAATCTATAAAAATCTCTAGTTGTACTCGGACTCTACCTGGGCCGGTCAGACCGGTCGGCCCCTGCCGGACAGGCCACAGTGCCTTGACCGGTCAGACCGCTCGGTCATACCGGTCAGACCGGTTAGTGCCAATTTTGGCTGTCAACATATGCCCCCCTGTTTTTTAGTAAAGCTTGCTTACCAAAAATACATTCTTCTGAGCCAAAATTGTCTAAGGGCGATGATTAACACTACATCGGCCATATTTTGCTCAAGTCAAAGTTGAAACAACTTGTTTGAGCCGCCACACCTTCTTCATTGCTGTTGACGTCTTTGGCACGGTCTCCACTTGTAGTCCCATTGCCTCCTTCTTGCGCATACGTTGCAGCCTTCGCTTCTGAGTATGAGACAAACCTGAGGGACACCACCTCGGCTGTAAATACTTTGAATCTTGCTCCTTGCTCTTCCCATTCTCTTTGCTGCAATCAACATCTTGCTTGACCGGATTATTGCTAGCAACAATCGGTCTTTGTAATAATGCATGATTTGGATACATAGGAGGATATTGAATATAATATGATTGCATATGCATCCTACTATAATCCATAGGTGTATAAAAATAAGGATACCAACAATACCATGGAGCAATCGGTCCACTAGATGAAGTATAATTACTTTGACTCGATTGCTCTTGATGTCTTGACGATGATCCCGTATCCTTGACTTTGCTTGGTGGCCCCTTCTGTCTCTGAGCACTCCCTTCCTTCTCATATTTAGCCAAGAGTTCTTTAAAATTCGGCCTTGTCTTAATTTTGGAGGAGTTCCCAGATTTACTGGGCGCACCGGTCAGACCGGTCCCATGACCGGTCAGACCGCCGCTGTGGCCGGTCAGACCGGTCGACTTGTTGTCGGCCTTCTTCTTGTCTTGCCCCCCGAGTGTTTTTCACCTTGAGGGATCTCATGTGTCAGCTTCTTTTCAGGTCTTTCATCACCAATAACTACATTCTTCCCCTTGGTTGATTCGGCTTGACTCGGCCGAACTAGCACTTTAGGATTTTTCAATTCCAACACATGCACTGGGAAAGGATTCTGATCAACCTGCATATTAGGAGTAACCAATCGTCCTTCATTAATGGCCGATTGAATTTGTCTACGTAACACATTGCAATCATTAGTAGCATGTGAAAAAGTATTATGAAACTTGCAATATGCTCGCCGCTTCAACTCTTCAGGCGGCGGTAGAGTATGTGACATCTTAACATATCCAATCCTATATAACTCATCAAATATTCTCTCGCACTTGGATACATCAAAAGTAAATCGTTCATCTTGCCGATTTTTCTGAATCGGCTTAAGAGCAGAACAAGTAAATGGTTTATTTTGAGATGGCCAAGCAAACTCAGCAGCATACACATCATTAGATTCATCGTCCGAACAATTTGAATTGCATTCTAAAGTATGCACACTAGAACGATAATGTCTTTGAGACTCTTGAGGCTCTTTGCTTCGGCTTTCTATAGCCAAAACTCTTTGATGCACCTGAGTAACGGTAAAGAAATCATAGCCCTCTAATCTTTCTTTAATATGAGAGCGCAAGCCATTAAAAACCAAATCAGATAAATCCTTTTCTGCAATATTCACACTAAAGCATCGGTTTTTTGTATCGCGGAATCGTCTTATATAATCATTGACAGATTCATCAAGCGATTGTCTAACCGATGTTAAGTGAGACAATTTAAGCTCATCATGCCCACAGAAAAAGTGCTCATGGAACTTCTGCTCTAATTGTTCCCATGAACCAATAGAATTAGGTGCCAAAGATGAAAACCATGAGAAAGCGGTTCCAGTTAGAGATAAAGAAAATAAACACACTTTCAACTCGTTTATTGAACCAGCTTCTCCTAATTGGGCAAGATACTGACTAATATACTCAAATGTACTCCTAGTATCTTCCCCACTGAATTTAACAAACTCAGGCAACCTAAAACCAGCAGGGTATGCAACCGAATCAAACGAAGTAGGATACGGCTTTTGGTATGTGCGGGTTTTACTTCTAACATCCACTCCAAAACTTTCCCTAAGCAGATTAGCCAAATCATTCTTATAATCAGTAAGCATTTTATCGAAATTACTCGAAGAATTTGGCTGTGTGGATGTAGATACCTCTCGCTGGTTTGAAACAAACTGACCGGATGGACCGGTCGGACCGGTCGGTACGACCGGTCGAACCGGTTGGGGGGAACCGGTCTGACTGGGCTGATATACCGGTCTGACCGGTCTCTGCCGGTTTTGCCAACGCTGCACATATCGGTCAAACATCTCGTCGGAGATAGGACCGGGGTGTGGCACTGAATTCCTGGAGATTTCTGGTGGTGTGTACTGAACAATCTCGTTCGTTCGGCTAATGTTGGCCGAACCAAGAATACTCATAATAGGATCAGTGTATGTGGGTGTAACAGTTTGACCACTGAAATAATTTATCAGCATCCCATATTGAGGTTGACTCGGAGGAGATGCTGCCGATGGTTGAGGATCATAAAATTCAGAAGTAGAAACAGATGGAGGTTCATCGGCTGATTCTGGTTTCTTACCAGCCGATTCTCTTTCCTTAGAGCTAAGCCAATTAACCCAATAAACATCACGCTCAGCTAACAATTTCTGAATTTGTTCCATAGTAACACCAGAAGGTGGAGCAGTTGCAGCAGATGTTACCTCAGTAGATGCATCCGAGGAGGTAGAAGTGAAGTCGATCTCTTTGATCTTGGTGACTTTGCCGCATCGACCGACCTTGATGCTCGCAAGCGCCGCTTGTAGATCTTCTTCATCACGCTTCTTCTTGCGCTCCTCCAGCAGCAAACGAACGTCCTCCGGAAGATGCTCATATGAAGGGATGATGTTCTCCTTGTCGATTTCTGTGTTGGAGCCCATCTTCTTTGGAGTAGATTAGATCGGTTCTATTAACCAAGATCTTTCTTCCCCAGCGGAGTCGCCAAAAAGTATGTTGACGCAAATCTCGGTCAACACACGAACGCACTAGATCGTGCGGCGCGAGAAAGAGCTCGATGCAGCTCTCTCTGCGTGGAGCGGTCAGACCGGTCTAAGGAAACGGTCAGACCGGTCGCCGGTGAGAATCGGCGACGGCCGACAAACGCGAACCCGGGAGGGACCCCGTCAGGGTAGGCGCACGTAGGGTTGTACTAGCATCGGCAGGCCACCTAGAACGCCTTCAAACGTCACGGAGACGAGGGAAGAACAGCAGATGGGGTTGGAAAAGCTAGGGTTTGGAGAAAAAGATAAAAAATAGAGTTTGTATTGATTTTGTTAGATTGGATTCTCTAATCGGCCGTGACCCTTTATATTTATAGGGTGGGGTGGACTTATCCCGCAAGAAATCCTGTTTACAGATCTAAATCTATAAAAATCTCTAGTTGTACTCGGACTCTACCTGGACCGGTCAGACCGGTCGGACCTACCGGTCAGACCGGTCGGCCCCTGCCGGACAGGCCACAGTGCCTTGACCGGTCAGACCGCTCGGTCATACCGGTCAGACCGGTTAGTGCCAATTTTGGCTGTCAACAAGCAGCGTGCACTATTGCTCCAGTTAGTAACCGGTCATCATGACCCGTCGCCCACGCGCGCGGCGCTGAGACACTGCTGCATGCCTCGGTAACAGACAAGCCGCCTCGGTAACTGGCGATCCACAGTGTGGACTGGCAAAAGCTGCCCCGTGCCCAACGGCAGCAGAGCACGCCTCAACCACTCGCACTTAATGCGGGTGGGTGAGGGAGCTTCCAGCGGAAGGCTTGCGCCCGCGCCCGCGCCCGCGTCTGCGTGACACGTGGCGGCTCCGGACCCCTCCCGAGCAGCTAGCTGAGCCGAGAGCTCACGGGGGTCCGGATAGTCACGTGGAGGTCCCGGACCCATCTGCGGGAGTCCGGATGACACGTGGAGGTCCCGGACCAACCTGCGGGGGTCCGGGTCCGCGGCCACAGGTGCTGAGCATTTCCACCTCTAGGACACGTGGTGACACCGGACCCGTCCCCGAGCGGGAAGCGGGTCCGGGACCGTTGGTTCGGTGAGATGGAGTCGGACCCCAGGGGTCCGGCTGCTCAGCTCCTTATGGCGTAGTTACGAATAACTACGCGAGTCTTTCCACAGTAGGAGTGGGTACCCCAGTTGCAGGGTACCGACAGCTTTCCATCCCACAATAGCTAACTAGTTTCCTAGAATATCTACTGCTTTGTATCTTATCTATTGGTTAGGATGGTTATTATAAATTGATTTTATCTGTATCAGTTAGGAGAGCCTGAATATAAGGAAACTTATTGACACAATTGTTATTAAGCAAGAAGAAAAACAAGGCACCTGGTCTACCTTTCTCCCTTACCCCCGGGAGTGCCAAACTGACCATCCTAACATCTACATTTACAGCATCACTGTAGATAGAAAATGTGAATGAAGCGTAAGAACGTGGTATTAAAGAAAAGAACTTCTGACTTACAGAACCAGGTCCCTCCGTAGATGGGCCACCTACAAAGGCCATAATTCTAGCACCTGATCCAGGAACGCAAACCCCCAAGAGACAAGCAGCAACACTTAATGCAACTCCAGTACATCTTGATGAACGTTTATCAGCTGGAACAGGCCAAGGGTCCTTTTGCAGTTCTTCTATAACCTACAGAAAAAGGAAAAGTGTCAATATCATAATGATGGAATAGAAAATTTAAATATGTTCATCTTGGTCGTGGCCATTCCACGGTGTTCTGCATTTTGATCGGGCAAAGAACTTTGATACGTAATGGTTTCATAATCAAGCAGAGCTCTTAACTGAATTCAACACAAACTCGCACTCAGAAGCAGGCAGCAGGAACCTAGCAATGCTCCTTGTCGAAAGGCCATCCCTTGCGCCAGCGATCACCCCTGTTGTGGGTTTAGTTTTCCCCGCAAAGAAGCTCATTTGGTCCAGAATTTGCTCCTTTGTCACTTCTTTGGTCCCTTTGAAGACATATGACTTTGGCAACAAGCCAAAACCCAACTCATGCACCTATACGGAATTATGGATCAAATGTAATTGTTTTAGTAACTGGCCCGTGCATTCAGCAACGGATTATCAAGGAGATAGAGATGATAAGAACCTGCACATATGTCCCAAAAGTAATAAATCCAACAAGGGATTGATCTGGCAATAGTTCAATAGCTTGTGCTAAAGCAGACTTCAAATAGCCAATCTCCTCCTCAATCATACATGTATCAACAACAAAGAGGAAGACAGGAGGCGCCACAGGACCCGTTTCAGCAGTGGATGCATACTCAACGGTGGTATACTGTGGAAACAGTTCGGCAGGGAGGTTGTTTTCTGAAATAGAGGAGTAATGTTGAGGGAAGTGGTTGCGCTGAAAGCAGAATGGACAGACCCAAATCTTTGAGACAAAGTCAACTATGGAGAAGGGGTTTAGGATAGAGCGGCACATGCGGCAACGGAGGGGGGCATAAGGAAGAACAGGAATGGCAGGATTTGGCTTTAGAGGAGTAAAAATGGCGGAAACAGGGACCACACAGTTAGTAGCATCCTGCTTTGTGCCTGGTATAACATTCCATGTCATTCTTATCCCATCCTGGGCCTCAAGGTCCAGAAACTCTGACATTTTCTGCAATCAAGTCGCTATAGTGATAGTTTCTTCAACAGAACTCTGTTTCACAACAGTATCTGGCCTCTGCCAGCAGCAAATTCTCCAGCCTGTAACAGCCAATTCAACATTGGGTTAAACTGATGAAAGCCGAAACCAACAGAGAAAAGGAAAAATAGTAAGCCAGTAACCAACAGTTGATATAAGCTAATAAAATATAACTAGCATATGAAGACAGTATCAGTCATTGTGAACTTCTGAATTTTCAAACCACTGCAGCATACACGCCAAGTCAAGACTAATGACCAAACTGATTCTATAATGAATTGCATTAGTCTCTGAGAAATCCCTAAAGTTTTATTGCTAATAACAGTATTCACAAGCTCACGTGTTATAAGTGGAGGTCTCTAATCTCTACATGGGTAGCCATCACCATCTGCCGATATCGTGAGGTATTATGAGTTCAGTTAAACCCCAATTTTGAAATTAAATAAAAAACATGAACTGCGAAATTAGTATATACCAGATCACAGCAAACCAATTCGCAAAAGCCTGGACGGAATGGAGCATCAAACCCAGCAAACAATTGGGCTTGCTTGCTCGCGATAATTTTCCCGCAGATCAAAACCCCACACCCAGAACAACTGACCCAAGCAAGCAAGCTAGGGCTTTCTTACCAGCAGAAGACGAAATCAATCCCAAGTTCGGATGGATCTCCACTCCAGAGGGAGGGCGGGAGCGACGAGGGTAACTAGAAAAGGTAGAATTCCGCCGCAGCGCTGGCGTGCTTCGCTTAGGCAGAAGGACTGGAGGGTTCGGCGATGGTGTGAGGTCGGGAAGCAGGGGGAGGAAATTGACGGAAGGTGTCGGCTGTTGGCGGTGGACTCGCGCCGCTCCCCCGACGAGAGGGTGAGGGGTGGATGAGGGGCCGGCAGGAAGCAGGCAAGGCAGGGGACGGCGATTGGTCGCGTCGCCTCGCCTCGCCGGTGAAGGGGGAGAGGAAGGATTCGATGTCTCGAACACGACCCTCCTGTCTGTCCTCTGCGGGTTTCCGACTGCTAAACTTGTGAGCTCCCGAGAACCGCGCGTAGCGCGGGTGGCAGGAGCCGGTGGGTGGCTCCCTGCCCACCAGGGTTCGAGCCTCAGGCTCGCTGGTGTCTCATCGGGGTTTTCCCCAATTTCTCTACCAGCTGTTGCCTCACGCGTGGATGTGCCACAATGATCAGGTGACGTGCCCGTCACGTTCGAAGCCTGGTTAACTTCGGATACATCTCAGCCACGTGCAGTCTCTTCGTATAGGGGTAGGTCTAGCTTGCGCACTAGGGCGTGAGTGTGTGAGTGTGATACTACAACTTGTATTGAAGAGTTGAGGCATAAAAAAAACTTGTGAGCTCCCGGCTCCGAGACTGGATGAGACCTTCAGTACAGGCCAGCCTGGTTCATGCCTGAACGGTTGTACTAGTTCCATACTTGAATACTTCAATCACCAAGAATATTGAGCTAACAAATTTATAAGAAAAATTGAGTCAATGAAAAAGTGGTGAACAACATTTCCTGTGAGAATGTTGAGCCCACAAAGCTAACATCATCTTCTCACTTCTGTTTTTTGATCCATCACCAGCTCATAATCCCTCACAAGTCACAAGCTAACAATTATTATAAATAAAAGGATTTGGGCCGTCCCACCAAAATTTATAGAATGAACTCAATGAGGTGGTTCCTCAAATCAAATATTGAATCAACAAAAAAGAAATGGGAATGCACCTTCTAAGAGCATCTCCAACAGTTTCTTCAAATCACATTAGCTAAATTCTATATAACTAACCATTTAACTAATCATTTAACTATCCAAAGAGTAGAAAATCCAACAGCGTCTTCATTCATCCCCCTCCACTCCATCACCTTCTCACACTGAGACTGACTTCAACAACGGAAGAGAAAATGAGAGAGGCATTGGTTCGTTTGCCTCGCGCACAGTCAATGCATCACACACGCAAAATTTCTTGTCTCCAACGGCGGAGGCAAAATCGCGCGGGGAAGGAGGGAGGCGGAGCGAGAAGAGCGCGAGGCGGACCGCGCGCCGGAGGGCCGGTTCCCGCGTCGAGCCCCACGGCCGGCGGAGGCGGGCTGCAGCACCGGCGGACGCGGTGCGGAGGAGGCCACCGCGGCCACGTTCCGGGGCCTGGGCCTGGGCCTGGAGCCGCTCCGGCTCCCTGACAGCGGCACCCACGCACGGCTCGAGACCATCCTCTCGGGCAAGGACGGCCACGCCGCGGCCACGCCACCGGGGGCCGGCGGTGGCGTGCGCGGAGGTTGTTGGAGCTGGAGTTCGAGAAGGTCAAGGGCCTGCGGGACCTCGGCTTCACCTTCTCCGACGCCGAGGTGGACGCCGAGTAGGAGAACCGGGCCGCCGCGTCGGCTCCCGCGGCGCCGCGGGACGCGCCGTCCTCCTCTGCCCCGCCAGAGGAAGCCGCCGCGGCAGCAGCCGCCGCGGCATCAGACGCCCAGGCGCTGCCGAGGGCGGCGAGGAGGAAGCGGAGGTCAGGAGGCCGTGGAGGGGCCGGCGGCCGGCGGAGTAGCACAGCCTCCTCCGCGCCTCCTGCCCCGGTGACGAGGTGGAGGCCGGGTACGCCGTGCCGAGCCGCCGCTCCTGGAACCCCTTGTGCGCCGACGATGCCCCTAGGAGGGAGCCTGGGGAGGAGCCCCTTGCCCGCCGCCGAGCTTGCTCGGCACCGATTCGAGGCGGGGCACGGCGGCTTCTCCGTCCCGGCGGCGGCCGAGGCGAGGCGGACGGGCTTCGCGCGGTGGCCCGACCGCATCCTGCTCCCTGCCTCCCTCCGCGCGCGCAGGGCTCAGCCTCCGCCTCCACCGCCGGGAGGCCCCGCCGTCGCAGGGGTCGCCCTCTGCCGTCGGGAGGCCGTGCGCGCCACCTCCCCTGCATCCCCGGCGTGGTGAGCGGTACAGACCGCGGCGTGGCGAGTGGCAGCGACGGCAGTTTGCATTTGAGGAGAGAGGGAGCGTATATTTGCACCGTCTCTCTCCAGCGACGGCAAAATGCCTCGCGTGTTGCCTCGCCTGTTGGAGGCGGCGCCGCGCGCGCACAGTAGCGACGAAGATGCATTTTGCTTTTGACTCGCCGGTTGCAACGCCTGTTGGGGTCAGTCTGACAAATGCCCGCATCCTCCACCTCCTGCCGGCCGCATCCTCCCACCCAGGGGAGCTCGCGCCGGAGCTTCGTCCGCCCATCGCCGGAGGTCCGCTCGCCCAAGGGAGCTCACGCTGGAGCTCCGCCCGCCCATCACCGGAGCTCCCCCTGCCAAGGGGAGCCCGCGCCGGAGATCCGCCAAGGGGAGCCCATCGCCGGAGATCCGCCAAGGGGAGCCCATCGCCGGAGATCCGCCCGCCCAAGGGAGCTCGCGCCGGAGCTCTGCCCGCCCATCACCGGAGCTCCCCCCGCCAAGGGTGGCCCGCGTTGGAGCTCCGCCCGCCCAGGGGAGCCCGCGCCGGATCTCCGCCCGCCCATCGCCGGAGCTCCGCCCACCCAGGGGAGCTCACTCCGGATCTCCGCCCGCCCAGCAGGGAGGCGCGGCGGCCGGCGGAGCTCGCAGTCCACGAGCAGGGGAGCGCGGCGGTGGCCTGAGCGGGGAGGCGCGACGGCCAACAAAGCTCGAGGCGGGGGTGAGGCGAGGTCGCTGGCGGGGCCGGCCTAGCGGGATGGAGGCGGGGCTGGCGGCGCGTCGGGACTGGCGATCGCCATGACGGGGCCGGCAGCGGGCATGGTAGGGCCGGCGCAGTGCGGTCGGGAGGAGAGAGTGTGGGCCCAGATGGAGATAGCGAAGCCATCTGTCGAGGTAAAAATAGATCACGAGGAGCGCGGGATGCCTATCCAGATTGAGAAGATGGGCAAATAAAGAAACTGTTGGATCTCGTTTTTACTCTTGTTTAGCTATTTTTAGCTATTCAACTTCATTTAGTGAAGCTGTTGGAGTTGCTCTAAAAAGCATACAGCAGGAAGCTAGCTCGCAAAGGAAAGAGTTGTGAGGAAATAGCTAATTTTAAAGAAAGAGGTGAGAAAAAATTGGTAGAAAAAAAAAGAAATTGACCACTACTTAGCTAAATATTAGTGCAGCACAAAATAGAAAAAAATATGCCCGTGTGGCATGTGGTATGGCACTATGGCTTAATATTATTTGCTAACTTTTAGCTATAAAATAATTTGTTGTCTTCGAGTCACTGACATCTTTTATCAGGTAATATGCAATTTTAGAATAATTTTACATCAATATATCTATATATGTTCATGACTCATATTATTTTTTTGAAACACAACACAAATGTAAAGATTCACAAAATCTCACTCCTATAAACGCACACCCTATTTTCGTGAGCATCTCTAATAGATTAGATGGTAAATATTGATTGACTAAGTAATCACATGTATCTCATTGTTAACGGGCACATCGTCTATCACTGACAGAATAATAGAAATAAATGCCGGCCCCTGTCCAAAGTTGAGAAGTCAGACATTACAGGACAAGTTCCACTAACCTGACCAACGGAGCTATGCTAATTTTACTTTTATCAAGTTATAGCTGATCCTTTGTATTTGTGAGGTTCCCGTGTTTATTTTGCTCTCCAATATAACAAAAGGCATTACTAGTTGATAAATAGTGGAACATAATGAGAGAGAAAAAAATTTTAAAATCTAGTTGTAATGTAAACAATTTCCACTTAATTAAGATCGATGCCTTGTAGTTGTGCCTATAATTGTTACCGAACATATGGTCCACTTCAATTGAAAGTATTTTCAAAACATCAATGTGCATTGTGCATACTTGAGTTCATAAATAATGCATGCTATTTATTTTACAAATATTTTGTTTGTGAACTATGCATGTAGATGTAGAATACTTGCAAGCTAGCTTAGCATGTTATTTACATCTTCTAGTCTTATATGATTACTACAAGTTAATTACATTATAGTTAAATGTCAAGTATATTTACTTGGAAGTTTAAATTGACTCTATTTAGAATTTATTCATATATAATCATGAAATGCACGCCTACGTTTTATTTGGCAAAACAAAATCAGTATTTGCTCTGATTTACTAAAGGGCTGGTCAAAATATATCAAGATTGATTTTCCCAAAAATAAATTACGCCGTGTTTAACCCATCCACATTGCCATGTTGATAGCAGTAACAATGTTGCTCATCCACGCTAGCAAAGTATGTGTGATTCGCACATTCCCATCCTGGTTAGAATATTTTTTTAATACGTGAATAATAATTATTGTTGAGAGAATATCTTGTGCGGTTTCATTTTTGGAATCTGCATTAGTAATCAGAGAATTTTTACAATGATCGGAAAAAATAAGAGCCTACTTGTAGCACAACAGCAATATAATAGACTGGCCAAAGTGTAAATGAGGAATTGAATTTCGGTACGGGCCTCTTGCTACAATATCATCGTGTAATGTAATTTAGTTTCTGTTTGAAATAATCCACGCATGCACGTGGACATGTCGTGTGTGTGTGTTATATAAAACAATTGCATCAGGACGTACGTGACCAAGCTACAGCCATTAGTTGTGGACTAGCTTTGTGCCCGTGCGTTGCTACGGGTATCAAAATATTCATAGTGCATTACAAATAGCATTCAATGAATCTAATTCCAATACTAACAATCTAGAATGCTTAATTTGACAATATAGTTCCCAAATTAAATCAAATCTCAGCAGCAACCAGTGATCGATCAAAAACACCAGCAACTCACCTCATGATAAATCTTACAAGTACCTCCAACTGCTTAATCACATGTTTTTATATATATCCCACCAAGTATACAAACAAATATACAATAAATTGTATTATATATCCCAGCCCAGGGGCGAAGCTAGAGCGGAATGGAGGGTGGTGCACTGTCCATGGATTTGCTGCTTGTCCTATTATTTCTATGGTGAAAATTTGTTGATCAACACTGAACTTGTATTTTGGTGTGGGTGCATGGGCACCCATGGAGCTCAACATAGCTCCGCCCCTGTCCCAGCCTATGATGTGGCTAAGATAATAACATCATGTACAATATATGCTGAACATAAACTTATTAATTTGTTAGGAACCATAGATCCCATGATCTCATCTAATCCATGTTCTTTACCTTAACTCATTGGCAGAGTCGGTCTGCACATCCTGATCGGCCGACAGTTCACTGGTCATAGTTATTGAAAAAAACTCATATTGTGCATATCATTAATTAACTATCCACAATGAGTTCCTGCTCGATTGATTCAACATGTTTCTCCTTGTTAGCATTGACTTTATCTGAGTCAACCGTGGCACCCAGTTGGTCACCATGTTATGGTCATGATATCATGAACAGGAATCCATATTGAAGTAGCTTTAATGTAACTTCCACGGAAAATGAGATGGTTCAATCTCTTTCCCATCACCACTCTCCTTAAGCATTATAGGCATTCCATCACCTTCTGAGGTTGCCATTTCAGTTGGCTAGCTTGCACGTCTTGATTTTATCCTTGTCAGCCATATCGTTACCGTATTGAGTGCCGCTGTTGGATGACCACACAATGTTTTTTTGTAAATGGAAACTAAAAACAACTAAAGCATATCAAAGAAAATTTACCAAAAGAATAGACATAATGGGGTGATACACCTTTTACCTGTCTTGCACTGACTCTTCATTGCTCTTGTCTGCGTCGCTACCACTTTCCATCGACTCCTAATGGCAACATTTTTCACTATGAATCTCGTCCCTTACAGAATCGGTCGTGTTGTCGTCGACTGGTCGTGTCATCACTGTATAGGTCACACAGTTATATACCTTCATGAGCGTTCAATTTTCTTGTGGGTCAGAAACTCATAGCCATCCAGGAAGCGTTTGACTCTCTGAATCTACACATCACCAAATCATAGCAATGAGGCACATGAAAAAAAAATTAGAAAACGGCTCTGTATAAGGTTCAGGAACTGCACGTGTGCTAAAAATATGTGTTTCATCAGCTGCAACAATTTGTCAGATGTATGGTTGAGAGAAATTGGATCTCATGGAGGAACAAAACCATTCATATATTGAGAGCTCACAACACACCTTAAATGAATATTGCGACACGGGGATGAGCTTCTCTGGCAGCAGGGCTGATGACGAAGTCCAGGATGGGCATGTCGTCCAGCAGGGGGGCTGACTTGCGGCGGATGACATCTTTGCGCTGCACACCTGCGCCATGCTGGTCCACTACCTGACGGCGGGTGGCCGTGGCCATGCCTCGGCGACGGCGTCCCCTGCACCCTCAACATAATCACGAAGCCGGTGGCGTTGGAAGGAGACGCAGTGAATTCGTATCCTAAACACTTAAACAGGATCACGAAGCCGCCAGCGGTGGAATCGCCTCGAATAGATTACGGAGCAATTATATGGGGTGTCGTGCGCGTGATTTTCGGCCACGGGTCACGTTCGCAGGGTGCGGAGCGAAATCGGAGGATGCGATTGGAGCAGTTGAACGCACGACAGACGATAATTTTTGGCAGACCGACGCGTCGTACGACGTGAAGAAAAACTTCACACTTTTTAGTAGTATATACTCCATCCGTATCCTAATTAGACGTCCTGGAGGCCAAGCTAGTTGCGTAAAAAATTGATGTTGTGGAGGCCGAGTTAAACTTTGGACGGGATTGCCCCTAGCCAGGCACGCGGGCCGCCCGCCCGTTCGCATGGCCGCCCGTTCGCGTCTCCTCGTCATTAATCGCGGACTCCTCGACTAAAGAGATCACGCGCACGCAGACTACTTCATCTCCCTCACGCGGAATACTACTACTTCGTTTCATCACTATGGAGACCGGCGGCGCTCGGGTGCTGGTCGCCGCGGACGGCGTCGGGCCGGAGTCGGAGGTGCTCGCCGCGGAGGACATCGGGCCGGAGTCGGAGGAGGTCGCCGTGGAGGACGTCGTCGACCCGCTGCTGTCTGTGGACGACTCCGACCCTCTGCTCTCCGTCGCGCAGGATTCACAAGAGCCAGACGAGGTCATCGTGGTGCTCGCCGCGGACGGTATGGTGCCGGATTCGCAGGAGGTCGCCGCAGACGACGTGGTTCTAGACTCGCAGGAGCCGGACGAGGGCATCACGCCGGAGTTGCTGGAGCTCCCGCCGGACTCCATGGAGGTGGTGCTGGATTCGCAGGAGGTCGCCGCAGACGGCGTGGCGCTGGACTCGCAGGCGCCGGACGAGGGCATCACGCCGGAGTTGCTGGAGCTCCCGCCGGACTCCATGGACGTGGTGCCGGATTCCATGGAGGTGGTGCCAGATTCCTTGCCGCCGGGGGCATTTGTATGCGGTCACTGTGGTCTCATTCATGAGGATCGCGAAGCATGGAACCGTGCACACTCGCGGTTCTATCCATGCCCTAGTTGTGGTCTCGTCCATGCGGATATCGCCATCGGCGATATGCTCGGCCGCATCAAGATGGAGTACTGTGAACGTTTCAACGAGCACTATCCTGGCTGGCTACCGACAGAGGATGCATCGGTAAGATAATTTAATCCATGCATCATTACAAATTCAGTCCATGCAACAATCGGCAACAAGAAAGGATGACGTCTCTACTACAAAAGCTAACAAGCATCAATCAAATTGTTTCATGCACCAAGAATGAGTACTCCTCGGCAAGACTAGCCTCGGCTTCATGAAGCACTGATGGATCACAAGGGATACAAGATGGAAGCCGATCTTCTCTTTCTAGAGTTTCTTTTTTCATGTGAGGAATCTGAAACTTGTTGCAACCTTTCACTTTCATTGCTTCCATGAAGACACCTTGTAGTGTTAGAAACATCCGGTTTGCTAGGTGTGCCGAGTACTCCATAAAAGCCTACAAAACAATTGTGCAACAAATGAATGAATGAGAAAATTTGTTGTTCAAAAAAACATTGAAACATGTGTGACCAATTTGAATTGCTTCCATGAATTGCAAATTACCTCTTTGACGGTTGGAACTAGAGCCTCTATAGATTTTGCATCCTTCTTATATTGAATTGCTTGTATTGCTCGAAAGAAACCCAAGTCAAGAATGTTGAAATCCGGAGAGTTTGGTGGTTGACAAATTAGGCGAATATCAAATCCTCCTAGCTTAGCGGCCGCACAAAATTCCGGATCATCCACTTTCAAATGAGAGGGTGCATTGTCTTGTTGGATGAAGATTGGTCTACCCACATCTTCTCTTGGCCATTTGGATCTAATGGCCGGCAACACTTGGTTGATCATGAAATCCCTAATCACATCTCTAGTGATCGATGTAATGGGTTTCATAACCATGTCTCCACGAACACGGCCGGTCCTCTCATTACCTCTCATAGCCGGTTCATAATGAACAAGTGGGAAACATCCAATCCTACCATCAAAAGTGCAAACCTCATCCCTAAACCTTGGTCGAGCGCAAACACACAAGAACATGAGCCTAGGGATGTAGTTTTTATTCTTACAAGTCCGATGGGGTAAATCTTCTTCGGGTAGCGAATAATATCTTTCATTTTTTTTATGTAGGTAAAACCATTTCTCATCAATAAAAACAAAGTCATACAACTCCTTAAACTTTGGATCATCAAGCAACTCCCTGTTAACCATGTCAACACACCACTGTAACCTAGCCCTCTTGTTTGCTTCAGTGAGATAGGGTTTGATGCGACTAGAGTGGCGCCTAAGGTAACCTTTTTTCAAATACCTTTGAATCTGCCATTTGCTCAAATTTAGTGCCTTGCACACATCATCTATTGTCATTCTTTGCTTTAGAGGAATGTTTCTCAATGCATCTAAGTCAACAGGGATTTGCTTGCAACCTACTCTACCCTTCTTTAGACCTGAAACAACAACCGGAATGGAGTTTGCTAGTTGTGTTGTACCTCTTTTCCATAACCTCTGAACTGCCCGAATATGAAGCCCAAATTGCTCGGCGACAATGGTAGTGTCCTTCTTGCCTAGTTTACCATTGTTGCTTCTAGCCAACAAAGATTGGTAAACTTGTTTGCGGAGGTGTTCTGTCATCTCTTTCCTTCGATGGGGCTGTTCAACAGGTTCTGTTAAAAAAATAATGCTTAGTGTTCATAGCAACAGCAAGTTCTATTCTTAGCTAGCAACAGCAAGTTCTTTTCAAAGATAAATATCATCACTAAAAACCTTACCAGCATCGTTCCCTATATAAGAGAAATCCACGGCATCAAATTCATCAAGCGGTATGTTCAAATCGACTGTAAAAAAAACAATGATACGGTGCCGGCCGTAAGTGATGAGAACTGAAAAAAAAACTGCAAATAACGTGGACCTTGGTCGCTAAGTGATGCATTACCGCCATGGTTATCTTGTGGCTCGTCATCGACGTGGACGTCGTTGTCGTTGTCACCTTCAACGGGAGCCTCAACAGCATGTTCTACTTGTGTCAGGTTCAAATCAAAGCCTATGTAAAACAAAACGAATGCTTTATAGAAAGTACTATGGCGTCGTCAAATGCGAGTCTGTTTGCAAAAGGAAACTAATAACAGATGCCTTACCGCTTTCATTCTCCAACGGAGGCTCGTCGAGATGAACTTCATCCACGCTATCGTCATCTTCAGGCTCCTCGAGACGAACGTTGAGATCAAACCCAACAACTGAATTGGCCATGGATGAACAAGAGAGGAACAAGCAAGCAAGTGAAGGAGTGGAGTAAAAGTGCCGTGGAGCACAGAAGAAGCAAGCTAGTGAACGAGTGCATTTAAACTGCTCGGAAGATGTGGCATGAGTAATCGAAGCGTCGGCCGAGATGAGCGCCAAAATACAAAGGCGAACGCGCGAACGTAAAAAGTAGCAGCAAAGCAGCGATCCGTGAGCGCCAGCGCAAAAAAAAACATGAAAACGCGAGCGAGCAGTGAGCGCCAGCGCCAAAAACGCGAGCAGCACAACAGCGCAGCGCACAGTGCCATACAAATACACCTGCTCAACGGCAAAAAAAACACCCAACCAGGGATCGAACCAGCGCCCTCCAGCCCCGGGACAAGTGACACATACCAACCGAGGTACACACGTTTTGATGGCTATAGTGCACCCGATAGTATATTTAATAAGGGCAAGACAGGAAAACTAACCCCTAATTAATCATCCCTTGGTAATCGTACTCATGTCCTAAACGTCATCTAATTAGGATACGGAGGGAGTATATAGAGGCTGTGTTTAGTTCCAAAATTTCTCTCTCCAAACTTCATTATTCACCTATCACATTAAATCTTTTACCTTATGCATGGAGCATTAAATATAGGTAAATAAAAAAACTAACTGCATAGTTTTGATGTACACGACAAGACGAATTTTTTGAGCCTAGTTAGGTCATTGTAGGACAACAATTACCACAAACAAACGAAAAATGCTATAGTGTGCTACAATGTCCGATGTGACCTTTTTTACCACCATTTTACACATCTAAACACAGCCGGAGATAGAGATATATGACGCGTTCGGTTGCCATTGGAAAATGAGGCCTTTCGTGTGCCTCACAAACCACGGAAGGCCCACGTCGCATGCATGTTGTCGTCGTGTCAGGTTATTCTCCAACTCGTGTGCATCCGATGGCGAGAAGAAAAAAATGGGCACGATGTCGCTGCTGTGTTATACTGTCCACGTCATCATCACCTTCTTCGGATCACTTGTTGGATCACAAGTTTATCACGACGACTGAGCATGTATCCTTCATTCCCTACCTCGAGAAGCGATCAACTGGCTCACCAGTCACCATGCGCACCCCGCACGCACACACATGCAGTCACACGAACCCCACATCTCAGAGCCATGGCCACACCACCGCCATCGACATCCTGCCGGCCAATAATTATACGTACAGCTTCGTGCCTCGATCGCTCTCGCTGTAACACCCTGGGTGTCTGCACAGTAGTTGTGTATATTTTATATACATCATGTGCTTGAATTGCTTGAAAAATGACCTTTTTGTAATTATAAAAGGTTATATGTGTAATTATGATTTTATGCAAGGTCCTTTCTGCAGTTATGTTTGATTTGGGTGCGCAATTATAGTTTTTGTGGAGGGTGTTTTTGCAAAATTCAGTGCATTTATTGCATGGCAGCAATTTTTGCTTTTAAGTGTAAGTTTAAAGTGAAATTTCTTTGAAAAAGTCAAGTTTCCTTTGAATTCAAAATCCCTTCAATGTTTTTAATTTTAGCTCTTGAATATTTGGTCAAATAAATTTTTACACAACATCAAAGTTGTAGATCTTGAAAAGTTGAACAACTTTCATGTTGGGCACTTTTTCATTTGAGCCCTATTTTAAAAGTTATCGCTGGTTTACAGTTTAGTACCTGGAATTTTCAAAAATTGCAAACTAGCCCTTATCCCCTTCCTCCAGCTCCTCCTCTGTTT
This sequence comes from Panicum virgatum, assembly GCF_016808335.1. Taxonomy (NCBI): domain Eukaryota; kingdom Viridiplantae; phylum Streptophyta; class Magnoliopsida; order Poales; family Poaceae; genus Panicum; species Panicum virgatum. Next base: position 40,339,080 of record NC_053141.1, on the reverse strand, counting down.
TTCCACCGCCGACCGACAGCGCCGCCCGCCGGCGCCGTGGAGAGCCTTCCCGGCCACCACTTTGCTTCGCGCTGGCGCCCACGCGTCGCGCTGCTCCTCCTCCTCCGCCTGTTGCCTCGCGCTGGAGCCCCCGGCCGTGCCACGCGCGCCGCCGAGCCCAGAAACGTCCGCGCCGTCGCCACCTCGCCGTCGCGGTGGAGCGCACGCCGCAGAACGCCGCCGCCGCACCACCCGAAGGCCGGCAAGCTTGACGCCGCCGCGGAGCCGCCTCACCACCGCTCCTCCGCCCGCGCTAACCACCTAGCGAGCTCCGCCGTGACCCCACGCAGCTCCCAGACCGCTTCCCCTAGCCCAACCCTCACCGGAGCACCCTCGCCGTCGGTTGCCTCCGCCGCCGACCCGCCCTGCTCCGTCGAGCCGCCGCCTCCGAGCCCCTCCCCGCACCCCAAGGCCACCCTGTGGTGCGCCTTGAACCCGTGAAGCTCCCACACCCCTCCACCCTCGCCGCCGGTGAGCCCCTCGCCGGGATTTCGCCGGTCAACCACCGCCTCCCCCTCTCTGACCCGGCCCAGGGACCTCGGGTTGAAAGGAAAGAAAACCCAAGGGGTTATTTGAGTAGACCATGACTCAGTTGAATAGTGCCTTAGGGACTTCTTTGTAATTTCTAGCTGAGAACTTTGAAATTCAGTATAAATTCGTAGGAAATTCATAAAATAGCAAATCTTGATGTTCTGGAACCCTTGTGTAAAGCTCTTTGCAGTAGAACCATAATATGTTAGGCTTTTGTTGTAAGTTTTTGCTGTATAAATGATTTTGTGTCACTAGGTAAATAAATACTAGATGTTTTATCTTTTTCTTATCTGATGATATAAGCCATGTCTTGCCGTGAAACTTTTATGGTAGTTTGTTCTTGTAACAATAGTGTTTCTATAAAAATTTCATGATCAGTTCGCTTGTATAACGTTTTCTTTGATTTAAACCTGGTTTATTAGACTTTAATTATGATAAATAGTTTATGCTGATGACAAATCATGAGTTTATTCTTGAATGTTCTTTTGGAGTATCTTAGCTTGTACATGAAGTTAGAGCATCAATTCATGAATATAACAGGAGCTAAAAATGAATCTTGCTTATCTGTTGTTCTGTTTTGTTTATTTTCTCAGAATTAATTCTTTGTAGATAAAATCATGAAAAATTCACAGTAGCTAACTCATTTCTGTGTCAACCTCCTTTTAAATTTTCAGCTTCTGTTTTGATTTAGTTTAACCTGTATAATTCAAACTTGTTCTAGGTGTTGTCTGAATGAATGATTTGTTGTGAATAAATGGCTACATGTTTTGGCATGATTTTTACAGAGTAGCTTAATCTGTTCATATTATGTTTAGGGTAATTGTTTCTAAATTTATTACTATTTGTGCTCTGATTTGTTAATTTATTAGCAAACCTTGGTTTGATTGCTATAGGAATCAACCACCACTTACTTTTTGAAGTTAGTAAACTTCATTTGTGCTGTTCATCATGATGCCTTGTGTAGTTAGATTTGTTGTTTAACTACTCTATAAACGATTGCCCATGTGTGTTTATAATTCTGTTCTTGCATTACATATAGATACGACTACTTTGTCGGACGGGACGTACGAGCTGATTCCGGAGTCTGACGGAGGTGATCTCGAAGCTCAAGTGAACGTCGCTGAACTAACTGAAGCCCCGAACCAGAGTTCGGAAGAGCCTAGAGCTGAAATAGTTAGCAACTACCGAGAAGGCAAGCCCCGGACATAACCTATATTTCAAATTATTATCATTTACTGTTATTACTTACTTGTGCATTTACAATTCTTATGATTTGGATTGAAACCCTAAATGCATGATCCTAGGAACCTATGTACTGAACACTAGACCTGAGTTCGACTACTTGCTAAGCTTATAGGACCGGTAAAAGTCGAGTGATTGCCTATCACTCGCGAGCTTTATAAGAATTGCTTGTTTACTTTCTGTTATCAATGTAAGGACGACAGACGGGGTTGTGTTCGATATCATGACCATATGTGAGACCCCGTCTGTGTTGATGAACTTGTTAAGGTCGCGGTGTGTGGTAGCGGTGGTTAAGTTTTTGAAAGTACTAGCCACATACCGTAAATATGGTACGCGGCAAGCCTAGTAACCGATTGGACCAGGGAGTGGATATACCTCCCACTCTCTCTTAGGGATAGGTTTTATTTTATGTTGCGCAACACTACGACTTCTAGGGACAAGGTTCGGCCTTGGAGCCCTATAGTCGGGGAGAGTGGCACTATCCACAAGCCGGAAAGAAAGGTCAACGGTTGTTTGGAAACGACCCGACGGTGTTCCAAACGTGTGTGTTAGGTTTGTCTGGCCAGGTTAAATTTCGATTCAGAATCGTCCGCCTCTCACGATGAAATGAGACTGCTTGATCCCTTTGCCACACAGAGTAATAAGAGCAACAATATTTTATATCAATCTTGATGTTTGCTTAGTTTTCTACCATGATTAGATAGTAGTTGCTTACATAGAATGGTTAATCAACTAGAATCTTGGAAGCTAAAACTTGAAAATAAGGACCTACTCTTTATTGCTTTTCAGCAAAAAGGAAAACCAGAGCCTCACAAACCTTGCATAGTCTAGCGATAGTGGGCTACTTATACCCGTTGACGGTTAAGTCTTGCTGAGTATTAGAATACCCAGCCTTGCTGTTGAAAACCTTTTCAGGTATGAGTTTTGAGGAGCAAATCGCTAGCTTGACCTATCCTTGCTCGTTGCCTCCTGGCTGGTCCGTAGAGTGGGATACGTCTTCGGCTGGTAATGACTATGACGAGTGATACCATGCTTGGGCTAGCCTGGTATCCTTTTGCGACGTGTTGTAGCTGTCGTGTTTTATCTTCCACTGTCTAAACTCTGAACTTAAGTTATGGATTGTATAACTGTTTTACTTAAGTTGGTTTTGTAATAATGGTTTGAACTGGTTTTGTAATCTTTACTATGCATGTGTTGTAAAATGGTGGTTGTAATATCTCTGGACTCGCCTTCATGCGGGGTATGCTTGTTCGATCCGAGAACCGGTGGTTGTATCGGGACGTTACCCGACAGACCAAGAATTGTTCCGTTTGAAGTGCGTTTGAGCTAGTGTTGCCTTTATGGTGATGCCCTGCGCACTTGAGCCGGGATAATTCAGGTGATTCTGCCACAGCTGGTATCAGAGCTGCAAGCATACACCAGAGGTGTTGGAACCTTAAAAATCATTTTCCGTATAAAATTGGAACAACAAGGTATTTCGGAAAACTATATTGGATTCGTTAAGGATTGTGCATAGAACGTAAAGTCCTAGGGGAGTTACGGGAATTACTAGGTGGCTATTTATGTATGGTTTATGTTATCTGACTTCCAGCACTTTACATTTTGTTAAACCATACTCACAAGCAACTCTTAATTCCTGTAACGACGCACCTAGGTTGAGGTAAGAAGGTAAGGATCCTCAGTCAGCTGAGGGAGTCTGACCTTCCCGTCGGTGATGCGAGCCGAACGCTGCCCTCAAGCAGTGGCTTACTTGAGGTGCTTCCAATATACCGACTATTAGTTGACTATATTGGAAGTAAAGTGTGCTCAGTCAGCTGAGAGAGTCTGACCTTCCCGTCGGCGATGCGAACCGAATGCTGCGCTCAAGCAGTGACCTACTTGAGCTACTGCCAATATATCGATCTCGGTCGACTATATTGGGAGTAAAGGAACTCGTGAATACGCCCCCGAGTAGCGTATGTTAACGTTGGCCATACGGCGGAAATTGTATGGCTGCCGCTTCTATAGTGAGCGGTAATGTTTGGGGACGCTTTCATGAGTGCTGGCATGAAAGGTTCATTGGATATATATATGTTCTGTCAATCTTCTGCAGGTACACTAACCGCGATTCGATAAGTTAAGAGCGGTTAGAATGTATCGACTAGCTATATAGGGAGAGCCGTATCTATGTATGCCACCGTGCTAACCACGTAAGCCCAACCATAGTTGGCAATTGTTTATCTTGTGAGGACGGTCAGGACGTGCATGCATATTGATTGATGTTACTTTGGTTCCTAGTCTTTGAAGTTGTTACCTAAGCTTAGTAAGGAATTTCTAGTATGAACCCTCATAGATAAATGTTAGTATGTTTAAATCATGAGTGAGTCAAATTTTGATTCTAGGAGCATGCTTGTTTAAATGCTTAGACTTTCTTGGATGAAAAAGTTGGTTTTGAGTTGTGCCTTCATCCTAAGCCCCATCTTGTTGTTATAAGGATCTTTTCATTCCTTAGAATCTCAAATGATGAACCAGTGCCAGTTGTGGTTTATTATTTTCTGAGTTTGTAACCATATCATATTTTGAATTAGAATCACATTTGCTTTACCGCAGTCTTCTTAAAGCTTTATTTGAGAAGTCTTGAGATAATCGTATTACTCACATTTGAATCCTTTTTGGTTCAGATGGCGGCTTGTCCCCATATCTTTTGGGATGAGAAGGGAAATGCTCATACCGACTGTCTGTACTGGGAGGGTTTTCCAAGGATTCTTTGGGATTCACTTCGTATCTTCCACTACCCAGATCCACCCCAGTACACGGGACGCCAGTTTTCTGAGGATGGAATTAAGAAGAATAGAGTTACAATGACCATTCCTCAACACCCCACCTTGGAGTGGCCACCGATTGAGATTGAGGTGATTGGGTACCGTCTTGTTGATGCTTTTGAGACAGCAACTCTCAAAGCTATTACTACTTTTTGTGAGCACCATCCTGAGGAGGTAGCTGCGTATCCTATTGGTTTGTTTCCAGCAGTCAGTGCTGGCAATGCAGAGTGGCTGTTCAGGATCACACACTTCGGGCACTTAATTGGAGATGTAGCGGATGAGACTGTTCATGCTGTGACCAGATATATGAATGCTCAGTCTCACTACCAGATACTTCAGCAGCGACACATGGACCACGTAATAGACTTGGCCCAGAGTTTCCAGCGAGGTCTTCGTTTGAAGGATATTCAGATTCAGGGACTTCAGGATGCCGTTGCTAAGAGGGATCAGGCCATTGCGCAGTTTGAGCATCAGGCTTTGGAGCATGGTGCTGAGATAGTGCAACGTGATATAGTGATTGGTTATCTTCAGGGGCAGGTGAATGAGCTTCTAGCAGATTGGGCTGATGCTTTAGCACATGTTGGTGCGCTCCAGGAGCAACTAGATGCTCTAGCTGAGCCTACAACAGCAGATGAGGACCCCGAGGAGGTTGAGGGAGTTTCTGATTTAGATTCAGAGCACGCACTTGCTGAGCCTAACCCTCAGACGGATGACTCTTCTTCCGGTAGTGCCTCTTCTGTGGGCAACCTCGACGACTTCTAGGCACCTTATACTTGTCCTAGATAGTTTGTGTTTTCTCTTGTTGTAGCATATGTACATAGGGAAGAGATGTTGTAAAATAGCCCTACGGAGGAGTACCACTTGTTGTATTATATGTGGTAAGGGTGTGTGATGCTAGGTTGTAAGAAAAATGCTACTTTGGATGTAATATAAGTAGCGACTACCAGTTTGGAAATCATGATCTTCCTACTTACCAAATCTCTTCATTTGTGCATTTCTAGGCTGTTTGATGAATACTAAAGATGTTGCAAGTTTTGTGGCATGTATGCTCATCAAATTTTAGCCTATGGAGTCTGTGAGACTATATTTTTAGTCCAATCACTTCTATGATCTCTGTTGATTAGCAGCATAGCACATAGTGATGAATAGTGAATTGCTAGATTATCTTCTTTACCCTTTTTCTCTCAGCGTTGAGTATCAATACGATGGAGCATGAAGTTATCTAACCGTTGACCAATTCTATATTATGTGGTTGAACAAATATGTGTTAGGCGTATTGTGCTACATCGTATCTAGATAAATTCTGCTGATTTTATTTTGATATCCAATGTATGATCACTGCATGTACCATTGATTTTGGGAGCAAGAAATATGTATCTAATGGATGTCTTCCATAATTACAGATGGTTGGTCATACTCGTGGAACGCCTGATGGCTTCGGTTGTGAAGCTGGCAGTGGATCTCAGCAGCCACCGCCACCCCCGTCGAATCTGGCCGAGTTAATGGCCATGCAAACTGAATTACTCCGCCAGCTGGTCCAAGGGCAACAGAATCAGCCTCGCCAGCAGCATGGAGGACGGGATGCTCAACCAGCGGGTTACCAGGAATTCTTTGGTACCCAACCTCCACTTTTCAGCCGAGCTGATGACCCACTGGACGCCGATGCTTGGCTCCGTACTATCAATTCCAAGTTTGCTTTGCTGGCGGTACCTTGTGCTGACGCAAGCAAGGCCCACTTTGCCGCTTAGCAACTTTGTGGTCCTGCATGTATATGGTGGGATCATTATTGTGCAATGCAGCCTGCTGAACATATCATATCTTGGGAGGAATTCAGAACTGCCTTCAGATCACATCATATTCCTGAGGGACTAATTGAGAGAAAGTTGAATGAGTTCTTGGTTCTAGATCAGGGAACCCGCATTGTTCTACAATATGCACAGACCTTCAATCACCTGTGCCAGTATGCGGGCCATCATGCTGATACTGATGCCAAGGAACGTCTGAACTTGGTTCAGCCCAATACTTATAATGAGCTGGTTAATATGGCCATTACTCAAGAAGACTGTATTGCTGCCCATTGTGCTGAGAAAAAGCGGAAGGCACCAACAGGACCCTCGAGTGCTCAACCACCGAGGTATCGTCTGGTGCAGAACCCTCCACCCAGACCTCCACAGAGAAATGCCCCAGTGGGCAGGCTTGTCTTTAGGCCGTCTCAGCAGCAAGGAGGATTCAGACCTCCAGTGCCTCAGCAACAGCAGCAGCAGTTTAGCCCAAGGCCGAATGCCCCACAGTTCAATAGTGGGAATGGTAATAATCGATGCTTCAACTGCGGCAGTACTTCTCATTTTGCCAAGAATTGTCCGCAGCCCAAAAAGAATTATCCTGGGCAAAACTCCAACCAGAACAACAATAAGGGCAAGGGCAAGAGGCAAATGGTGCAAGTCCGGCAAGGGCGAGTTAACTTTACTACTCTTGCAGACCTTCCAGAAGGAGCACCAGTAATGACGGGTACTTTCTCTATCCACAATAAACCTGCAGTCATATTATTTGATTCTGGTGCAACTCATAGTTTTATAAGTGCCAAATTTGGAGCAAGAATAGGATTGGACTTTTGTCATACTACGGGATCTTTTATGATAACAACCCCTGGTGGGAAGATAGTTTCCAATCAAATCACTAGACATGTGCCAATTAAGCTGGGTAGTAATTTGATCAAGACAGATTTGATCTTGTTGAATTTAGAAGGCATGGATGTTATTTTGGGCATGGATTGGATGACTAAGCATAAAGTATTGTTAGATATTTCTTCCCGTGCTATCGAGATAGATTCACCCCATCAAGGAGCCACCATACTCTATCTGCCACAACGAGAGTGCTTCAACTCTTGTGCCTATGCCACAAAAGAAATTAAACTTGAAGATATCCATGTTGTGTGGGAGTATGCGGATGTATTTCCAGATGATTTGCCTGGAATGCCCCCTGATAGAGATATTGAGTTTGTTATTGAGCTTCAACCCGGTACCGCCCCTATTTCTAAGAGGTCATACCGAATGCCTCCAAATGAGTTAGCAGAATTGAAAGTACAACTCCAAGACCTTCTTGACAAGGGCTTTATACGTCCAAGTTCTTCACCCTGGGGATGTCCAGCCCTGTTTGTGAAGAAGAAGGACAATAGCTTGAGGCTATGTGTTGATTATCGACCACTCAATGCGGTCACTATTAAAAATAAGTATCCTCTAGCCCGCATTGATATTCTGTTTGATCAGTTAGCTGGAGCTAAGGTTTTCTCTAAGATTGATCTTCGTTCTGGCTACCATCAAATAAAGATCAAGCCTTGTGATATTCCAAAGACTGCTTTCTCTACCAGATATGGACTATATGAATATCTGGTTATGTCTTTTGGTCTTACCAACGCCCCAGCATATTTTATGTACTTGATGAATTCAGTCTTCATGCCGGAGCTGGATAAATTCGTCGTGGTATTCATTGACGATATTTTGATCTACTCCAAGAATGAAGAAGATCATGCTGAGCATTTGCGTATCGTTCTTCAACGATTGCGAGATCATCATCTTTATGCCAAATTCTCCAAGTGTGAATTTTGGTTGGACAGTGTGAAATTCTTAGGCCACACTATCTCCAGTGATGGTATATCTGTTGATCCAACTAAAGTACAAGAAGTGATGGATTGGGAATCTCCTATTTCAGTTCATCAAATTCGCAGTTTTCTTGGTTTAGCTGGATATTATCGTCGATTCATTACTGATTTCTCCGGAATAGCCAAGCCTATGACGGAGTTATTGAAGAAGGCAGTGAAGTTTGTTTGGAATGGTAATTGTGAAGAAGCTTTCCAAACTCTCAAAGCACGATTAACTACTGCTCCAGTATTGGCTACACCGGACAGTACCAAACCTTTTGATGTCTATTGTGATGCTTCTGGTACGGGACTTGGTTGTGTGCTTATGCAAGACAACCGGGTTATTGCTTATGCATCAAGAGCTCTCCGGAATCATGAGAAGAATTATCCAACACATGATCTGGAGTTAGCAGCTGTCATTCACGCTCTTAATATTTAGAGACATCATCTTATGGGAACTCACTGTAATATTTACACTGACCATAAGAGCCTTAAATATACCTTCACTCAAGCTGATCTCAACATGAGACAGAGACGCTGCCTAGAGTTGATAAAGGATTATGATCTAGAAGTGCACTATCATCCAGGAAAGGCTAATGTGGTTGCGGATGCACTCAGCCGCAAGTCACAATGCCATTGTTTATCTGTAGAACCATTCAATGAAACTCTATGCCAGGAAATGATGAAGTTAAACCTAGAAATGGTACCTCAAGGAAGTTTGAACCATATATCAATTGAGCCTACACTTCATGATAGCATCATCATGGGGCAATTACATGATGAGGGTATCAAAATCATCAAGGAAAAGTTATCACAAGGAGAAGCAAAGTACAAATGTTTCCGAGTGGATCATAGAGGAGTTCTATGGTTTGAATCTCGACTGGTTGTACCCAAGAATCATCAGCTTAGAAAGCAAATCCTTGATGAAGCACATCTATCGAAGTTTTTGATTCATCCCGGTGGCACCAAGATGTACCACGATCTTAAACAAAATTTCTGGTGGACTCGAATGAAAAGAGAGATCGCCAGATATGTTTCTAAATGTGATGTTTGTCAAAGGGTTAAGGCTAGTCACTTGAAAGTAGCTGGTACTCTCCAACCTTTACTCATTCCATCCTGGAAATGGGAGGACATCAGTATGGATTTTATCGTTGGCCTACCCACTACTCCTCATAAGCATGATTCTATTTGGGTAATCGTTGATAGACTCACCAAGACCGCTCATTTTATTCCAGTACACACAACTTATTCTGCCAAGAGATATGCATAAATTTATCTCGATCAGATTGTTCGTTTGCATGGAGTTCCAAAGACAATTATTTCTGATCGTGTGCCTCAGTTTATTGCACGTTCCTGGGAGCAAATGCAAGAATCCCTTGGAACAAAATTGATTCGTAGTTCAGCTTATCATCCACAAATAGATGGGCAAACTGAACGAATCAATCAAATCCTTGAAGACATGTTGAGGGCATGTACTATTCAATATGGCAAGAATTGGGTTAAGTGCCTAGCACTAGCAGAGTTTTCATATAATAACAGTTATCAATCCAACTTGCAAATGGCACCATTTGAAGCATTATACGGTCGAAGGTGTCGAACTCCTTTGAGTTGGTCACAAGCGGGAGAACGCAAAATTTTTGGGCCAGATTTAGTCTCTGAGGCAGAGGAGAAAGTCAAAGTTATCCAGGTTAATCTTAAAGCAGCTCAATCAAGACAGAAAAGTTATGCAGACAAAAGAAGAGATCCTTTACAGTTTAAGGTAGGGGATTTCGTACATTTGCGAGTATCTCCTACTAGAGGTGTTCAACGCTTCGGTATCAAAGGGAAATTAGCACCCAGATACATCGGACCATTTGAAATCATCGAAACTTGTGGACCCGTTGCCTACCGACTTCGTCTTCCTTCTCAGTTGGCCGCCATTCATGATGTCTTCCATGTATCGCAACTCCGGAAGTGCACCAGGGTACCTACTGAGATCCTTGAACCACAAGATATCGAGTTTGAATCCGATCTATCTTATACGGAGTATCCAATCAAAGTTCTTGACACCAAGGAAAGAAGTACGAGAAGGGAGAAAGTTAAAATGTACAAGATCCAGTGGAAGCATCATACCGAAGAAGAAGCCACTTGGGAGACTGAAAATTTTCTCCAAAGAAACTTTCCCGACTTTCTTAGAACCAATCCAGGTACCAAGTCTTTGCATCCTTTTCTTCCTGTAATCTCGGGACGAGATTCCTTTTAGGGGGGAAGGCTGTAACACCCTGGGTGTCTGCACAGTAGTTGTGTATATTTTATATGCATCATGTGCTTGAATTGCTTGAAAATGGACCTTTTTGTAATTATAAAAGGTTATATGTGTAATTATGATTTTATGCAAGGTCCTTTCTGCAGTTATGTTTGATTTCGGTGTGCAAATATAGTTTTTGTGGAGGGTGTTTTTGCAAAATTCAGTGCATTTATTGCATGGCAGCAATTTTTGCTTTTAAGTGTAAGTTTAAAGTGAAATTTCTTTGAAAAAGTCAAGTTTCCTTTGAATTCAAAATCCCTTCAATGTTTTTAATTTTAGCTCTTGAATCTTTGGTCAAATAAATTTTTGCACAACATCAAAGTTGTAGATCTTGAAAAGTTGAACAACTTTCATGTTGGGCACTTTTTCATTTGGAGCGCACGCCGCAGAACGCCGCCGCTGCACCACCCGAACGCCGGCAGGCTTGACGCCGCCGCTCCTCCGCCCGCGCTAACCCCCTAGCGAGCTCCGCCGTGACCCCACGCAGCTCCCAGACCGCTTCCCCTCGCCCAACCCTCACCGGAGGACCCTCGCCGTCTGTTGCCTCCGCCGCCGGCCCGCCCTGCTCCGTCGAGCCGCCGCCTCCGAGCCCCTCCCCGCACCCCAAGACCACCATGTGGTGCGCCTTGAACCCGTGAAGCTCCCACACCCCTCCACCCTCGCCGCCGGTGAGCCCCTCGCCGGGATTTCGCCGGTCTACCACCGCCTCCCCCTCTCTGACCCGGCCCAGGGACCTCGGGTTGAAAGGAAAGAAAACCCAGGGGGTTATTTGAGTAGACCATGACTCAGTTGAATAGTGCCTTAGGGACTTCTTTGTAATTTCTAGCTGAGAACTTTGAAATTCAGTATAAATTCGTAGGAAATTCATAAAATAGCAAATCTTGATGTTCTGGAACTCTTGTGTAAATCTCTTTGCAGTAGAACCATAATATGTTAGGCTTTTGTTGCAAGTTTTTGCTGTATAAATGATTTTGTGTCACTAGGTAAATAAATACTAGATGTTTTATCTTTTTCTTATCTTATGATATAAGCCATGTCTTGCCGTGAAACTTTTATGGTAGTTTGTTCTTGTAACAATAGTGTTTCTATAAAAATTTCATGATCAGTTCGCTTGTGTAACTTTTTCTTTGAGTTAAACCTTGTTTGTTAGACTTTAATTATGATAAATAGTTTATGCTGATGATAAATCCTGTGTTTATTCTTGAGTGTTCTTTTGGAGTATTTTAGCTTGTACATGAAGTTTGAGAATCAATTCATGACTAGAACAGGAGATGAAAATGAATCTTGCTAATCTGTTGTTCTATTTTTTTATTTTCTCAGAATTAATTCTTTGTAGATAAAATCATGAAAAATTCACAGTAGCTAACTCATTTCTGTGTCAACCTCCTTTTAAATTTTGAGCTTCTGTTTTGCTTTAGTTTAACCTGTATAATTCAAACTTGTTCTAGGTGTTGTCTGAATGAATGATTTGTTGTGAATAAATGGCTACATGTTTTGGCATGAGTTTTACAGGGTAGCTTAATATGTTCATGTTATGTTTAGGGTAATTGTTGCTAAATTTATTACTATTTGTGCTCTGAGTTGTTAATTTATTAGCAAACCTTGGTTTGATTGCTATAGGAATCAACCACCACTTACTTTTTGAAGTTAGTAAACTTCATTTGTGCTGTTCATCATGATGCCTTGTGTAGTTAGATTTGTTGTTTAACTACTCTATAAACGATTGCCCATGTGTGTTTATAATTCTGTTCTTGCATTACATATAGATACGACTACTTTGTCGGACGGGACGTACGAGCTGATTCCGGAGTCTGACGGAGGTGATCTCGAAGCTCAGGTGAACGCCGCTGAACTAACTGAAGCCCCGAACCAAAGTTCGGAAGAGCCTAGAGCTGAAATAGTTAGCAACTACCGAGAAGGCAAGCCCCGGACATAACCTATATTTCAAATTATTATCATTTATTTTTATTACTTACTTGTGCATTTACAGTTCTTAGGATTTGGATTGAAACCCAAAATGCATGATCCTAGGAACCTATGTACTGAACACTAGACCTGAGTTCGACTACTTGCTAAGCTTATAGGACCGGTAAAAGTCAAGTGATTGCCTGTCACTCGCGAGCTTTATAAGAATTGCTTGTTTACTTTCTGTTATCAATGTAAGGACGACCGACGGGGTTGTGTTCGATATCATGACCATATGTGAGACCCCGTCTGTGTTGATGAACTTGTTAAGGTCGCGGTGTGTGGTAGCGGTGGTTAAGTTTTTGAAAGTACTAGCCACATGCCGTAAATATGGTACGCGGCAAGCCTAGTAGCCGATTGGACCGGGGAGTGGATATACCTCCCACTCTCTCTTAGGGATAGGTTTTATTTTATGTTGCGCAACACTACGACTTCTAGGGACAAGGTTCGGCCTTGGAGCCCTGTAGTCGGGGAGAGTGGCACTATCCACAAGCCGGAAAGAAAGGTCAACGGTTGTTTGGAAACGACCCGACGGTGTTCCAAACGTGTGTGTTAGGTTTGTCTGGCCAGGTTAAATTTTGATTCAGAATCGTCCGCCTCTCACGATGAAATGAGACTGCTTGATCCCTTTGCCACACAGAGTAATAAGAGCAACAATATTATATATCAATCTTGATGTTTGCTTAGTTTTCTACCATGATTGGATAGTAGTTGCTTACATAGAATGGTTAATCAACTAGAATCTTGGAAGCTAAAACTTGAAAATAAGGACCTACTCTTTATTGCTTTTCAGCAAAAAGGAAAACCAGAGCCTCACAAACCTTGCATAGTCTAGCGATAGTGGGCTACTTATACCCGTTGACGGTTAAGTCTTGCTGAGTATTAGAATACTCAACCTTGCTGTTGAAAACCTTTTCAGGTATGAGTTTTGAGGAGCAAATCGCTAGCTTGACCTATCCTTGCTCGTTGCCTCCTGGCTGGTCTGTAGAGTGGGATACGTCTTCGGCTGGTAATGACTATGACGAGTGATACCATGCTTGGGCTAGCCTGGTATCCTTTTGCGACGTGTTGTAGCCGTCGTGTTTTATCTTCCACTGTCTAAACTCTGAACTTAATTTATGGATTGTATAACTGTTTTACTTAAGTTAGTTTTGTAATAATGGTTTGAACTGGTTTGTAATCTTTACTATGCCCGTGTTGTAAAATGGTGGTTGTAATATCTCTGGACTCGCCTTCATGCGGGGTATGCTTGTTCGATCCGAGAACCGGTGGTTGTATCGGGACGTCACCCGACAGATCAAGAATTGTCCCGTTTGAAGTGCGTTTGAGCTAGTGTTGTCTTTATGGTGATGCCCTGCGCACTTGAGCCGGGATAATTCAGGTGGTTCTGCCACACTCGCCCCCACCACCACCTCCCTGCCTCCTCCTCCCCCCACCGCTTCCACTCGCCGTCTTCTTCTCCCTCCCCTTGCCTTCCACTGCTCCCCGCCACTGACGACGAAGGCATACCGGCCGCCACGGCGGGGCCGCACGCACCGGCCGACATGTCCCACCGCCTCGGCCGCGTCGTCAGCGACCTCAGCCACAGCAACTCCCGCCGTGAAGCAGCGGGCCAGCATGGCCTCCGCCACCACCAGAGCACGACCACGGCGAGCAACACCGACGGCCGCGGCAACGCCGGCAGGACCAGGCAGAGGCTCGCGTTCCTCTTCTCCGGCGTTGTCGCCTGGACAAGGAGCGAGAGCAGCGGCGAAACGGGCAGCAGCAGCAGGGAGAAGAACAGGAAGCAGCAGCAGCAGCAAACTGTCAGTGGCGGCGGAAGAGCCGGCGCCAGGCGCCGAGGCCTCGACATAGTCCTGGCGCTGCGGAAGTACGTGTCGATGGTGGAGCAGCTCTTCGCGTCCTACTCCGGCGGCGGCGGCAGCGCCCGCCGGGACGGGGACGCGCGGGACGTGCGGCGGCGGAGGCCGCACACGTTCACCTACGCCCACGGCAGCGGCGGCGGCGCCTCACCGTCGTCCAGCAAGCGGCACAAGCAGGGGAGACTGTCGTCGGCGCCCGCGTCGCTGCGGGGGTCGCCCGCCAACAGCGGCCACCTCGCCGTGGGGGAGTCAGTGGCTCGTAAGGCCTCGACGCCGTCGGAGGTGAGCACGATGGAGGAGCTCCACAGCGCCATCCAGGCCGCCATCGCGCACTGCAAGCAGAGCTCCGCCGGCGGCGAGCAGCCGCCGCCGCCGCGCGTGAATGTTTGCGGCGGCGGTGCTGGCGCCGCCGGGGTGTCTTTACGTGCGTGACACTTCACGGTGCCACGTCAGGAGCAAATGTACGTATGTGCAGGCATGCTGTATAGTGTACAGTGCGTATCCGGGGCACGGCCGGCCGTGACAGGTTTAATGGTTTCGGTGTGAAGTTTGATTTACTGGGATCTGTAAATCAAACTGCATGGATGCATCAGTGAATGAAACCAAATAATGCATGCAAAAAGGAGAGAGAAAAAAGAGTCAAATTGATTTTGGTGATAATTGTGGAAAATTATCTAAATTGTGACACACTGGTTCTTTGAAATTTGAATTCTGTACTAGTTTCTGAACTTTTTGTACGATAGAGACACATCAATTTTGACGCAACATGGGATTCTCGTGAAAAGAAGTTTACAAGCACGGCCGAGCTAATAATAACCCTTATTCGACGAGACAGAAACACTGTTGGCAGGTTAATGCAAGACGGTACTGTTGGTAGTACAAAACCTTTCTGACAAAACAGGGACGCAGCATGAGCATTAAGACTGTGTTTAGTTCACGAAAAAATTTGGATTTTGATACTGTAGCGCATTTCGTTATTACTTATCAAATAATATCCAATTATGAACTAATTAAGTTTAAAAGATTCATCTCGTGCTAATCAGTTAGACTATATAATTAGTTATTTTTTCAATTACATTTAATTCTTCATGCATATGTCCAAAAATTTGATGTGACGGGTACCGTATGAAATTTTTTGGGAACTAAACCGGACCTGAGCAGGTGTTGGTTGGCGATAATCATCGCCGTAATGAATTCCAAAGCTTCCTGCACCTGCAGGTCGTACTGGTCGGGGGGGACCCCGTTTCAGCCGCGACGGCGACGGGTTGTTGGCTGGCTGTTTGGCATTGAGAGAATTAAGCATGTGGATCGATCGATCAACCGTCGATCGAACCTGCCGCGAGTGGCTCAGGATCCCGATTTTCCTGCAGGCCCAGGAATAAATGCCAGGTCCTGGTACTGCCGTACTGGTATCTATCAGCTAAAGTTGCAGACTGTTGGTAACGTAGCTTGCTAATGACCCATGAGACTCTGATGCGCCCGCGGCACCGATTACGGGCCGAAAGCTCGATGTACATGGGCCGCGCATCACTTCGTTCAGCCCGTTGTGGCCGCCGAGCCTAGAATTGGGCCGTCGAGCCCCTCAGGCCACAGCTTCTGCGAGGCGGCCCATTCGTCAACCTTCCACCATCCTTCACTCTGCTGCCGCTTTGCTGCTAGTGCTAGTATTACTATCTTCAGAGTCAGCAGACAGCCACCATAGGTGGCACAGGACATGCAGCGATCTCGCAAGTTGGAAGACGTCACGAGACACTGTAGATGCGAGTGCGAACCAACGGGCACGGTACAGCCCACCGACTTGAAACCTTTCAAAAGGGTGTGCGACCAACCTGCAAATCTATGGACGCAAAAGCCATTCAAGATCACACATTTACTGGACGAGAGTAGATTGAGCTCAAAATCTCCAGATTGGATAACCTATGGTCTATGGACTCGGCCTTACTCAGTGCAGACATTCCTTCGAAACGTATACGATCGAAACCTTTGTGGATGCAGAAATGCTCCCGTCGACCAAACCAATTGAATTTGAACAAACAAATGGAATCCGGAATTGAACGTTCTTGCCAGTCCCAGAGCGCATAGAAGTAAAGTCTAGCAAGTCGGCATGCATGCATTCCAACAAGTTGGAGTCCAATTTCGTCAGATGTGTTGACTGGCAAAGAGCTTGCGTTAACTCTGGTCAAGTCCAATCCGGATGACGCTGGAGCAAGCTCCGTCTCTTGGATTGCATCATTGGCCAAGCAAACTAGATCCGTCGGCTCCATTGATTGATTGCAGCATTATCCAGTTCTCCCCTTTCGAGGTTCGCATCAGGGGCTCGACCATCAATCAATCCATCAAACTACCTTTGCGGTTTCTTCAGTTGCAGGATGCGGATAGAACCGCCATGTCAGCAATTTAAGGAGGCCGAAGCCGGCGGCAGCGTCCAGACGACGTCCAGTCAGAGCTACCGCCGCCTCGCCGAGCGCCGTGGCGGCCGACCGGCCGCGCGCCGCCGGTCAGGCCACCGCTTGCGACTGCACGCGAGCTTGATCGGCGAGCTCCTCCGCCCTGCCTGGAGTGGGAGCAACGGCGGCCGACCCCAACGGCGCAGCAGTCTTCGTCGTCAACAGCACCACGCCGCCGCATCTCGGCTCTCTCCCTCTTTCCACGCGGGACCTACGTGGCCCCTCTATCCATATCCACATCACATTAATGTGGGGCCTCGGCTGAACATTGCCAGCCCTCGACCACCGTGCCGGCGAGGCGGCAGCGGCGCCTATATATAGGGCCCGCGGCGAGGCCAGTGGGCACAACCACACACCCTCCGATCTCAGATAGTCAGATCAGTGAAGAAGCACTCACGGACAGACAGATGAAGCATTCGAGCAGCTTGTGCCTGCTCTTCTTCCTCGTGGCCCTCTGCAGCCTGGTCCAGGCACAGGTCCTCTTCCAGGGGTTCAACTGGGAGTCGTACAAGAAACAGGGCGGCTGGTACAACAGCCTCAAGGCCCAGGTCGACGACATCGTCAAGGCCGGCGTCACGCACGTCTGGCTGCCTCCTCCCTCGCACTCCGTCTCCCCACAAGGCAAAAATTTTGCTCCCGTTTAGGAGCCGTTTAGTTCATTGGGTGAAAATTTTTTGATGTCAAATCGACTGTTTGACCAAATGTCGGGAGGGTTTTTCGGACACTAATTAAAAAACTAAATTCAGAATTCACTTGGAAATCGCGAAACGAATCTTTTGAGGCCTTTGACCGCATCATTAAAACATGTGGGCTTACTGTAGCACTTATGGCTAATCATGCAATAATTAGGCTTAAAAGATTTGTCTCGTCGTGTACATCCAAACTGTGTAATTAGTTTTGTTATTTAATTACATTTAGTGCTTCATACATATGTTTAAAGGGGAGGTGAAAATTTTTGGGTGAAAATTTTTGGGAACTAAACGGCCCCACGAGGCAAAAATTTTGCTCCCGTTTATACTTCCTTCAAGTTGAGATTATTTCGTCTTGATTTGCAGACGACCTTTTTAATTTGTAACTCAAAATTTAACAACATGCTGGTAACCGTCGGCAGGTTACATGCCGGGGCGCCTGTACGACCTGGACGCGTCGCAGTACGGCACGGCGGCGGAGCTCAAGTCCCTGATCGCGGCGTTCCACGGCAGGGGCATCCAGTGCGTCGCCGACATCGTCATCAACCACCGGTGCGCGGAGAAGAAGGACGCGCGCGGCGTCTACTGCATCTTCGAGGGCGGGACGCCCGACGACCGCCTCGACTGGGGCCCCGCCATGATCTGCAGCGACGACACCCAGTACTCGGACGGCACGGGCCACCGCGACACCGGCGAGGGGTTCGGCGCCGCGCCCGACGTCGACCACCTCAACGCGCGCGTCCAGCGGGAGCTCACCGACTGGCTCAACTGGCTCAAGTCCGACGTCGGCTTCGACGGCTGGCGCCTCGACTTCGCCAAGGGCTACTCCCCGGCCATCGCCAGTATGTACGTGGAGAACACGAAGCCGAGCTTCGTGGTGGCCGAGATATGGAACTCCCTGAGCTACACGGACGGCAAGCCGTCGGCGAACCAGGACCAGTGCCGGCAGGAGCTGGTGGACTGGGTGGACGCGGTCGGCGCGCCGGCGATGGCGTTCGACTTTCCGACCAAGGGGCTGCTGCAGGCGGGCGTGCAGGGGGAGCTGTGGCGGCTGCGCGACGGCTCCGGCAAGGCTGCCGGCGTGATCGGGTGGGCGCCGGAGAGGGCCGTCACGTTCGTTGACAACCACGACACCGGGTCGACGCAGAAGCTCTGGCCGTTCCCGTCCGACAAGGTGATGCAGGGCTACGCCTACATCCTCACGCATCCAGGGGTTCCCTGCATCGTAAGCACCACGATCGAGTTTGTTGGTTTTATCTATCATGGCAGAAGCTGATCTAACAAATGGCTGCACACATGCATTCTTCAGTTCTACGACCACATGTTCGACTGGAACCTGAAACAGGAGATATCGACGCTGGCCGCGATCAGGGCTCGCAACGGCATCCACGCCGGGAGCAAGCTTCGAATCCTCCTGGCGGACGCCGATGCGTACGTGGCCGTCGTCGACGACAAGGTCATGGTGAAGATCGGGACGAGGTACGACGTCGGCAGCGTGATCCCGTCGGATTTCCACCCCGCGGCGCACGGCAAGGACTACTGCGTCTGGGAGAAGGGCAGCCTCCGCGTCCCGGCAGGGCGCCACCTTTAGCATTTCAATCAGGAGGCCCCTGCGCTGCTGCAACACTCTGATTTGTGATTAGTCCCCACGTTTTCTTTTCTCCCCCATAGCGAGAGCATTTCCTGAATTGTAGTGCTTTTGTATTTCCATTTCGAATTTGACATCATGTAAACACTGTCATCATAAACACATAAATAAACAAGCTTGATCTCCTCAACTTTTACGTGCCTCTTGTCTCTTGAATGAAAATAAGACCCTTTATGGCAGGAATAAAAACGGGAATGCAGGGTGATTGAGTGAAATAAAAAAAAAATTGAGGAATAGCGAAATCAATATGATCTCAGAGAGTTTAAACATTTTGGATGATTTTGTTTGTGAACGATGGGTACAACGGTAGCAGAAACGCAGAACGTTGGTGCATCGAACCGGGTCAATCGCACAGGCGTAGGCTTGTAGCACGGTAATTGTCAATGGAACCTGATACAGCTCACTGACTACGAACGGCGTGGCGTGGCTTGTGCACCTCAAAAGTCCATCTGCTGATCTGCAGACCGCACTGCACGCGGCCAAGAGAACGCAGACCCGCCCGTACCGTACGCGCGCGAGAGCGAGTGCGAGACCCCGGCCACTCGGACCGGAGGACAGGCGGAGGCGGGGACCAGAGGCCCGGCCGGCCGGAGCGGCGGGCAGTCTGGGATGGCGCGCAGGGAGGCCTGTCCGGTGGCGGCAGAGAGATGCTCGCCACCGCGCGTGCAGCTCGGACGGACCTGGAGGGTTCTCCCGGTTGGTTGGTCCGGCGCTGGCGCTGCCCGCGCTCGCCTCCGAATCTTTGGAGATCGGCGCGACGCAGCTTTGACTTCGCCGTCGGCGGCCACGGGCTGTACCTGGCTGTACACGAGTGCGATCCCTTCGTAAACCTGCCTGTCCCACTCCCAGCAACCAGTACCAGCACCATCGCCGCTGGCTGTCAGGCTGTGGCTCCTGCACAAGGACACCGTTTCACCAAGGGGGAGTACTACTGGCTCATAAGGGTAGAGAGCACAGTATTTTTTTTCACATAAGGGTAGAGGACAATACGTCAGGTAAGGAACGTAGCGTCGAGCACATCTTCACAGCTGGGTCGAACAGTTTGATGAATCGGATCAGGTGACCCATTTTTCATTACCCTTTTTTCTTTTCACTGAATGCAAAAGCTACGGACAGACACATTTTACTTTGTACAGGTTGAGATTAAAAACACGCCACAAACGACTAGTCCTGCCGACGACACCCGGCGGGAAAAATACGATCAACTGACCCTCCAGACCAAAGAAGCTAGGGGAAAAAATATATAGAACTCAGCTAGCTGAAAATAATCACCCACTAGTTACTAGTAGATAGCCATTACTCGATCAGTCCTAGCCCGAAAAAAGGTCATAGCAAAGAGCCCAAGATCTTCTTTTCCGCTCCAGAAAGGAATCCAATAGGTGAATGGAGATGGCCGCGCCTTAGGTTTTCTTTCTTCCCCAACCAGTGAAAGAAATGACAAAGTTAGACGACGGTGACCTGTGAAAGATCAATGCTCCAGTTACATGCCGCGCTACTTAATCAAGTGACGGGCCTCAGCTGGCTTATTCACTCTCCTGCATCTGCGGCAGCATGGTCTCCAAGATCCTGCGAATTGAAGAGTGCACGTGCTGTCAGTTAAAAAAAAAAGGGGTTAAAAGTATGCGCTAGCTAGTGCTCGAGAAGCTATGGCGCGATGCACAGTATCTGTCTGCGTGGGAGGAGCAGAGAAAATCATCTCGAAATAGCACCGGAGATCCCACCCAGATGCAACTCAAACAAATTTACCACGTGAGCGTCGGCGGCGGACGCGGCGCCCTTCCTGTGCGCCCTCTTGAGCCCCAGCAGCTCCTTCCACAGCGGCCCGCGGCGGGCGGCGCCGCGGTCGGCGGCGTCGTGCGCGCGCAGCTCGTCGCGCAGGGTCGTCGGGGCCCCGCGCGCCGCCTCCCGCAGCGGCAGGATGCGGCCCTTGGAGAAGAGCTGATCCGCGGCCATCATGGGCCGGCTGCCCACCGGCGAGAACTCGAAGTCGGCGTCCGCGCGGCCCGGCGGGCGCGGCGGCGGCGGCGGCTCCAGCGCGAAGTCGCTGGAGAAGGACATCCGCGGCGGCGCCATGTGCGGCGGCGGCTGCTGCTGCTCCGGGTTGTACATTGTCAACGCGTACGTGCCATCTAACGCGCGCGACCCAAAAACCTGCTCCACACGCGGGGCTATAGCCTCGTGCGCGTGCTTCGATCTCCTCCTCCTCCACTAGTGCAGTGGCTAAGCTAGTCTGCAGACGATGTGCCAAGCTCTGGAGGGATTTGGGTTGGGTGCGAGGGGTGGCTAAATAGCAGGAGCGCTAGCTTCTAGAGGTTGAAGAGAGGCATGGCAAAGCAGGGAAACGGACGGTGGTAGATGAGCGGCGATGAGCCACTCCCTTCCCGTACGTGCACTCACGGCCAACTTGCTCTTGGCCTCTGACGGTCAGACGATTGACTGCGGCCTGCGTACGTGTTCCAGTGGCAGCCAGCCAGCGATGCATGTCAGGTTTGGGAGATCCAAACCTCGGTAAAGGATAAATTTATGCAGCATGCATGTTGATGGCAGCATTGGAGGAGCAAAAGAAAAAGAAAAAAACAAGTACTACCACTGCAAAGCCAAAATACAGTAAAACTCTATTCTCATTCCGTTGACCTTGAGCGCCTGCAATACGCGTCGGCTTTAACTGGTTTTGGCACTAAAATATGCAAGTCAAAATCTCGGGCGTGCTAAGAGGGGTGTCTTTGGAGCTTTGACTTTGCTCCATTTGAACTTGACAAAAAAAAAACCCGAGTTTGACAATCAAGCTGATTGACCCCAAAAAGATTAGGGTTTTTGGTCTCCAGCACACTGTGAAACTGCAGTTTTGCACAAAACACATCGTCATTCAGCACATCGTGAAAGAGTTTTTTGGTCTGCTGCACACCATAGCAAATAAACTAAACATTTTTAACTCAAAAGAAGGATGAAAAGACTATTTTACCCTTGACCCCACCTGTCATCTTTTTCAGCACACTCATTTGCTTCGTTCTCTCTTCCCCTCGGACCATTGCTGCTGCTCCGCTTCTGCCGGTCAACCTCGTCTGCCTCCGTGCCGGGCCGTCCGCGAGGTGGTGGTTTTGCCGAACTGCGAGCTTCCAGGACCTGTGAAGAGGAGGCACGTGCGGACCTTGGCAAGCGGCGAAGGAATTGAAGGCGCTTCCAGGACCCATGCGGACCTTGCCGAGCTGCAAGTCTGCAACTTCCATGTCTTGCCGAGTTGCAACTTCCAGGACCTGTCCGGACCTTGCATGGCAAGTGGCGAGGGAAGGCACGTAGAGGAACTGAGGAAGCACCCGGGCAACGACAACACGAGCGTGGGAGGGTGAGGAGGCTTGTCACGAGGGAAGCGAACACGCCGTTGGACAGCAGCGGCGAGCACACGCAGCGATGGCCGGCGTCTAGCGCACTGTTCACCGACGAGCCGCAGCCGGAGAAGCTGATGTTGCCGCCGCCCGGGGGCCGCTGCCATACACAGCACCTGATCCACCTCCTGTCGCGGACGCTCCGGACGGCACGAAGGCAGACGAGGTTGACCGGCAGAAGTGGAGCAGCAGCAATGGTCGGAGGGGAAGAGAGGATGAAGCGAATGAGTGTGCTGAAGAAGATGACAGGTGGGGCCAAGGGTAAAATAGTCTTTCATCCTTCTTTTGAGCTAAAAATGTTTAGTTTATTGGTTGTGGTGTGCAGAAGACGAAAAAATTATTTCACGATGTGCTGGATACTAAATCAAATTTGACGATGTGCGGTATACAAAATCACAATTTCACGATGTGCTGCAGACAAAAAACTCATTATCTCAAACGCGCACAGTGCACCTTCTCCCGAGCGCCGCCACATTACCACAGTCAAAGAAGAAACATAGGGACACTGTATTATGAGTTTGGTGTATGCTCCAATTGGAAAGAGAGTATTTTGATTTCACTCTCAACACTGTGCAACTTTAAGATCATTTTTCTTTTTTAAAAAATAATCAATCGAGTAAGGAGAAACAAAACACAGTTCTCATATTAAGGGTTTATAGGGTCGTCATGTGCTGTTTGGCCACATGCTTGCCTTGTGATCGACGACGGACGACGATCAGGTCTCCGGGGCTCGCTTGATATCGCACACCTACTAGTACTGCTGATCTGCTAGCGAGCATGGACCCTGTTTGGTTTCATGTACTAAGAGCTTTGACAGCTAATTACAGTATTAAATAAAGTCAATTTACAAAACCAACTCCATAACCCCTGTGCTAGGAACCCTGAAGAATCTAATAAGGTTTTCGACCGCGTGATTAAAGAATAGTTACTATAGCACCACTGTAGCCAATCATCGATTAATTATTGTCATTAGATTCATCGCGAAAAAATATACTCATCTCTAAAAAAATTTACAAATAGACTTCATTTAGCATTCTATACATGTGAGATTTTTTTCCGGATTGTATGCATTAGGAACCTTAGCGTGAGCCAAACAAACAAGATCATAGTGTCGGCAGCAGCAGAAGGGGAGTGGGGGCCTGGGGGGAGGGCTCATTGGCTCAACCGGCCGGCGTCCGTGCATGTTTGTCATGCGTGCCGGGCCGGCACCTGCCGTACACGGCGGCTGGATGCGTGCACGGGATCTCGCTCATTTTCTCGGCGTCGGAGGAGCAGAGCGCGCTGCTCCGTCTCCGTGGCAGGCAGCGCCAGGCGGGCGGGCAGGCTCGCAGCGCAGCCGCGGGGCCGGATTTATTTCTGCGCGTCGTCGCAGGCTGGGGGCGTGCCTGTGCGTGCGATGCTAGCTGGAGCCCAGGTTTCGAGCCCTTTGAATACTGGGTGGGAGTCTGGTGGGGCTTGCAGCGGCACTGCCACACTGTGCCTTTGAATGCGTAACCGCGAACCTACGCACGGCGGCCCTCCGCCCTGGCGTATGGTCGGCGCGGCCGTGGTCGGTGGTGCCGCACCGCGGCTGGACGTGCTGCCCGGTGCAAGAATCTATGACGCGCTCTTGAGCTGGCCGTGGCTTTTGGGAGAGAGAGAAGAGCAGGACTGTTTTTTATTGTGTAGAAGAAACGTTCCAACCTTTTTTTTTGAATTTAAGCCACTTTTGCATTTCATGCAGCCAAAGATGGTTGCGACTTGAGAGCAGCAAGTGTAGCATTTTTTTGCATTTTTGCGACTTGACAGCAGGACTTTTTTGTACTAGCATTTTAGAGGTGAGTGTAGGAGGGCTTTTTTTGCATTTTTTGAAATTAAGTCTTTTTTGCATTTCATGCAGCCAAATATTTGCCCCGTTTGCAATAGCTCTTGTTGCCACCTCGATCCGCTTGGCTCCCTCCGACGACACGCCGCTACACTGTAGCACTTTAGAGGTGTTTTTTTTAAAAGAAAACTTAGAGGTGCTTTGTTTATCCATCGTTGGATTAAGAATTAAGAAAGATGAGAAAAGTTAGTGACATTACACAGGGCACAATGCATAGTAGTACTTAAAGTTTTGGTCGGATAACCATTTTTATATACGGTTTGATGACCTACAAGTGTGTCCGGTTTCAGTACAGCCAGCAGCCAAGTAGACTAACACAAAAAAACAAGTGCATTTCACATCTGGCGTCGGACTTAATTGGATATCACCATAGCCTATCTCTCTCTCATCCGTCCCAGGACGCAAATCCAATTTCACACTCGCTCGCTTGTTCCAAAATGAGCGAGCAATCCGACCCTCGCGCTTCTTCCCCTTTCAGCTGGGCGCTCCGTGCCTTCTTTCCCTCCCTTTTTGGTTGCGCCTCCCCACCGATCCAACCTTTCACGTCTCCCAAATGTTGCATTCGTACGTGCTCCCCGGGAGTGCCAACTGCCAACGGGCAACGGAGTGCCTGGCTATGGTGGATCCCAGCATGCGACAGCTTGAATTCTTTAGCGCAGCAGTGAACGATGTTCTTGCTTTTGTGTTTACTTTTTCTTGGTATTGAGCCAATTCTCATATGTTACTCTTGTTTTTCACTTCTTTTGTTGTGAAGTATTTGTTCTTTATAGCAGTAGTTATGAGCACATACGAGTTACATGTTCTTTTATACAAGTTGTATATAGTCTCTAGATGTTGTGTATATAAGTTGTGTTATAGTATAATAACCTTTTTCCATAAATTATGTATATAAATTTGACTCGTTCCAATAGTTAAGGTGAGAGATTATTGTATATATTTTTGTGAACAAATTATGTGGATAAGTTTGCATCATGCCAATGACTTATGTAGAAAGGATTTTTGATATTTTTTTGCATAAGTTATAAACATAATTGTTTGATTATAGAATTAAGTGATATAACATTACAAAATAAACATTTGTTATAGCCTTTTTATCATAATTTTATCGTGCAATAGGTTGGCACTAAAGATTATTTATATATCTTTTCAGTGCATAAGTTATGTACATAACTTATTTGCCAATAAGTTATGCACATAACTTATGTGCAGATAAGTTAAGCAATATATTACTGTTGAATTTTTGTTATAGATGACAACCCTATATAAGTTTGCATAAAAAACATGCAACACGCCAACCCACTGAATTTTACCATCGAACCTCCCACCCAACTTTTATTCTCTATATTTCCATTAGTCCTGAATGTTTTTGCGCGCCAAAATAGAATGCAACAGTGGTGCCCCGAAAAGAAATTGGCGGCTGTGCCTAGGAGGCCAGGAGGGGGTGCGGAAAGAAAATGCAAACTGGTTCCGCGGGCACCGAACAACCAACGCCTGGTGTGCATGGAAAGCCGAAAAGAGAATGATCCGTGTGCACGTGTGGCTGAAAAGGGAAAGTTTATACGTGTCGTAAATCGATTGCTACCTCCGTTCGTGGCGGGCGCTCGTGAATTAGCATAGCCCGTCCCACGAGGGCGGCTAAGGTTGTTTTTCTAACTTCTTGGGCTAATGTTGGTTATGATTAAGCCAGCCCAAAGTACGATGCTCTTGCTGGGCTGGGCTCAAAGACAATTGTCCTAAAGTGTGTAGTAGCAAAGCATTTTTTTTAGATTAGTAGCAAAACATTTCTTATATTACACAAATGATAGGTGGCATCCAGCCATCCAGAAAATTGTCCCAGCTTAGATTTGCTAAAACTTTAATCTAAAGAACTTTATTAAATCTAAATATGAAAAATTATACATTCGCTGAGGGAACTAGTTGAAATTTTTGTCCATCAATTTAATGGTTTTTCTTGTATTTTCTGAATTGAAGCTTCCATGAGAACAACGGACGGTTGGCCCAAAGACTGAATGAAGCTTCAATGAAATAATTCTCCTTGAGATGTACTCCATCCTTTCTCTTTTATAAGACGCACACATATATTAAGATTCAAATCTTTCTATTTTTGACCAATAATTTGACTATTAATTTTTTATTTTTAAAATATAAATTTACTTATAATCATAAGTGATATAATAGATGATAAATAAATGGTCAAAATATTATTTAGAAGACCGTGTCATGTTCTACTATGCCTTATAATAAACGTGGAAGGAGAGAGTAGTACTTGTATTTTTCTGGATAATGTACATTTGAGGGCCCGTTTAGTTCGTGATTTTTTTTGGGTTTTGACACTGTAGCACTTTCGTTGTTATTTGGTAATTAATATTCAATTATGAACTAATTAGGCTTAAAAGATTCATCTCATACTAATCAGTTAGATTATGTAATTAGTTATTTTTTCAATTACATTTAATACTCTATGCATGTGTACAAACATTCGATGTGACGGGTACTGTACAAAAATTTTTGGGAACTAAACGGGGCCAGTGTCGGAAATAGAAAAGGTCATACTGCGACACTGCGGTCATAAAGTTGACCGGACGGCAGGCATGAGCATGAAAACAAATCAGATTGTGTCGTACGGACGGAGTAGGTCAAAGGCTTAACCGACGGACGGATCGACGGAGGAGTCAAAACTCAAAAATAAAGTCAGACCTCGCAGCAGCCCTTAAATGAGTCCACGCGGGCCTCCAGAAAAGGGGCAAAAAAAACAAAGGAAAAGCCCATGCGCAGGAAGAATCGAACCCTCAGCGCGGTTTCCCCTGCTTTCGCGGGCCAGCGATTCTCCAGCTGGAACCGCGGCTGATGGCGGCCCTGACGCACCTCCTACTATCTGCCAGCCCACCACAGCAGGCGGCCGGAGCCCAACCCACCCGTGCGCGCTCACTCGCCGTCGCCGTCGCCGTCGCCGTCGCTTTGACCGCTCGCTTCCCCAGCCTGTCTGACGAGTGGAGTGGCGGAGCGGCTCCGCGGTCACCGTCCCGGGTGACGGCACACGCACCCCCCCCCCCCCCCCCCCCCCCCCCCCCCCCCGCTCCTCGCCCCGGGCTGACGGGCGGGGACCAACGCTTTCGTCCTCTCGGCCCTCCGAGGTGTACCGTTCGCCGGTCAGTGGAGCTGATGCCCATGCCGCGACGCTCCCAGGCCCGGTCCCAGCCTCCCAGGTTGACGTCGCTGCCAGAAAGACGAAGCATTGGTCCCGGCCCGGCACAAAGAGGACCATCTCCCACGTTTGCAAGACAGTGGACTCGTGCGGGGCGTGCGCGGCCCCGGCCCGGCACAAAGAGGAACGAGCCAAGTGGAGAGATCATCAGGACTTCAGGAGCCAGGCCACCATCTGGATCTGGATCGCGAGCAACTTGGATCATCCGGAAGAGGCCAGCGGGTGATGAACTGATGATAGGACCATCCACACACGTGCTCCAGATGGATTTGAAGTGGGATGGGGTGGTGTGCATCAGTGCATCATGCACGTGTGAGAACAATGTCAACGTCTAAACTAAGTTTCTAAAAAAATAATGGGAGTCAGTTTCAATTAACCGAAAATAAACTCCAGGAGGCATTGATAAACTCTGGTTAACTTTGTATTTGTATCACGCATTCCGCTGCAGGAATAAAATAAACTATCCTTTGCGTAGCTATTCGATCTACCAGTGAACTGCATGATGCAAACACAACAATACTTAATTTGCCAACCACTGATTGAGATTAGCACGTGTATCACATTGATAATTGGGCTTAACCACAAATTAGGCAGGGCGCTCTCCGTACTGCCGCACACCAGTACTCCTAAGTGCGAAACAGCAGAATCCAAAAATGTTGCATCCAAATCCCCGTGTATACAAATTACTACAAATTAGTTGACAAGTCAGTAGCCAGCTCGTGTTCCATGCTTTGCAGTAGAAAGGCACACTCCCAAAATTGCCTGATTAATACAGTTGGTTGGACTCTACAGGTAATTTACAAAACTCTGCTATGATCAAATAAGCACAACAGAGCTGGAAAAAAAAAAGTCACATCGAAAGGCTAGGATGTTCATTTTGGAACCGCTTGAACGGCTAGGATCTAATCGCGCGTACGTTTCAATTCCAAGCGTTGGAAGTTGGCGGGAACCAGAGCTCGGCTTCGTCCAGCCTCATCAGGTCCTGGAGGCCTTCCCAGAGCTGCTCCCCTGTTTCCTGCCCCCCGCCCCGCGGCCACTCCGCCGGCTGCCCCCGCTCCTCGGCGTCCCCGCTGCAGAGCGACGGCGACAGCGTGTTGTCCGAGGACCTGGCGGCCGCGCTCGCGTCGCCGTTGCTGGTGGCCTCGTCGCGCCCCGCGGCCTGCTCGGGGAACGGGAAGTTGAGCTTGGCGCGCGGGCCGCGGAACTCGACGGCGGCGCGGTCGTACGCCTTGGCGGCCTCCTCGGCGGTGTCGAACGTCCCGAGCCACTTGCGCACCGCGCGGCGCGGGTCGCGGATCTCCGCCGCCCACTTCCCCCACGGCCGCTGGCGCACGCCGCGGTACTTGTTCTTCTTCTTCCTCCGCCTCCTCTGCCCTGCCGCGCCCGGCGCCGCGGCCGCATTGCTCTCCGCGCCGTCCAATGCGATCGCCGCGGCGCCCTCGCAGCCGAGGCACCGCTCCATCCCGCACACCCGGCACGCCGCGGCGGCGGGCGGGAAGATCTCCGGCGGCGCGGTTGTGTACCCGGAGACGACGTGCAGCAGGGCGGCGACAATGACCTGGTGCTCCTGCTCGGGGGAGATCACCCGCCCCGCGAACGGCGGCGGCTGCTGCACCTGCACCTGCACCTCCGGCGGCTCGGCGCCGGCGGAGCTCGGCGAGGTGTCGTCGAAGTGGCCGTCGAATCGGATCATGTACGCTTGGTCCCCTGCCATGGCGGAGAAGATGCCGTTGGTCATGCGTGTGGTGTTTCCTTCTCTGAGCTCGTGTGTTTGTCTCTGATGATGGCGAGGCGCTGCTGCTTTGAACTGAGCGGGAACTGGTGAGGGGGGGGGGGGGGGGGGGGGGGAGCGCTTTTATACGAATACGAGATTGACGTCGCAGGCGCCGCGGCGAGTGCGGACAGAGAAGGGGGCGAGGATTAATTAAGCTCCGGCTAATGGCGCCCGCTCGGCCGCGCGAAGAAAACGTGGGGAACGTGCGCGTATTCCGGCCTCTGTTTTTGCACTTTTTTAAAATCCCGGTTTTGCCCTCCTGGCCTGGCTGTAAAGGGACAGTGTGGATGCGGAGCGGTGCGGGGGCACGTGAGGCGATGGCTGCGGTGACGTCATCGGAATTACGGGATTCGGATTGGAACCTGGAGCGTTGTCCCAAACGTTGAAACGGTCAGAGCGGTCAAGGAGCTGATCCGTGGTGAGGAGGCGGTTGGTCTCGTCCGACGTGGCGCGAGCCGCGAGGTCGGTCGTGGGGAATGTTCGGCAGAGGGCCCTACCTGTCAGAAAAGGCTTCCAGAAGATTTTCTGTTTTGGATAAGGATGGAGTTTGCTGGTCACGCTGGTCCAGTGTCCCGTATTCTTACATGCTCGTCACGCTCGAGTATTTAAAGCAAGTCAACCCTGCGACTGATGGTGCGATGGTGTTGGTTGACAGCTTATCTATACGATCATTAAAAATCATTACACGCACTTGAAAACCTTTTAAAGTTCATTCAATCTTTGAAGATAAATTCGAATAGTTTCGTGCATACTATATGTGCCCCTGGCTGATATATGCTCTGTTTAGTTTCTACAAAATTTTCTACAGTACCCGTCACATCGAATGTTCGGACATATGCATGGAGTATTAAATGTAGTTGAAAAAAATAACTAATTACACAGTCTAACTGATTAGCACGAGATGAATCTTTTAAGCCTAATTAGTTTGTGATTGGACATTATTTGTCAAGTAACAATGAAATGTGCTACAGTACAAAAACCAACAATTTTTTCACCAACTAAACAGGGTCATAGTCTAAATAAGATATAATTTATGTTATTTCAGTATAAATTAGTCAAATTGTCGTCTAAACCCCTGTCAGTACCATGTAGCAGGGATATCCACTTCTACAGCAGCAAGGCAGGACTCGCATAGTTATCTGTAACTATGCCATAAGGGGCGGAGCAGCCGAGCCCCACGGGTCAGGCTCTAACCTCACCGGGCCAACGGCCCCGGACCCGCTCCCCGCTCTGGGACGGGTCCGGTGACGCCACGTGTCCCTGAGGAAGGGAAGCTCCGAACCAACAACCGAGGGCTCGGACCCCCCTTAGGGGTCCGGGACCTCCCGCGTCCATCCAGACCTCCCACGCGCGAAGAACCAACATACCACCGGGCCTTCCGCTGGAAGACTCACCCACCCACCTCATTCAATGCGGGTGGTTGAGGTGTGCTCTGCCATCACGGCTCGCGGGGCTGCCGGGGTGCTCGCCGGGCCTGCGCCCTCTCCCGCTGTGCTCGCCGTCGCTGCGCCTGGTGTCGGCGCAGCTGCCGCCGTAGCTGGAGCTTCGAGGGCCATCACGTCGGGAGCTTCGGGGGCCACCACGTCAGGCATTGCCACGCCTGGCACTGGCGCATCCGCCGTCGCCGCGTCAGGCGTTGCTGCGCCTGGCATTGGCGCACCTGCTGTCGCCGCGTCGGGCGTTGCTTCACCTGGTGCTGGCGCACCCGCCGTCGCAGCGTCGGGCGCCATCGGGTTAGCGGAAGCTGCTGCACCCGAGCTCCCCGCATCCACCGTCGCTCCCGCCGTCGCCGCCGAGGCCCTGGTCGCCTGGACCCCTGCTGACGAGCCAGCGATAGTGGAAGAACTGCTTGGGCGAGAGGCCCTGGCAAACAAAGAGAAGAAGCCTTCAGTAAAAAGTGGAGCACCAAGAATAAGGGAAGTGAACGGAAGAACACTTACCCTGAAGCACCGGGTCTCCAGCGCCCACGGAGGCTCGGCGACTGCTTCTGCTGCTGCTGCTCCTGTGGCGGCGGCGGAGGCGCATCTTGTAGCTGCTGTTGTTGTTGTTGCTGCTCTCGAGGCGGCGGCGGAGGCGCACCACGCAGCTGCTGCTGCTCCGGCTCCCGTGGCGGCGGTGGAGGCGCAACCCGTGGCTGCTCCTGCCGCTGTTGTTGCCGGGGGGAGGCATCTCTCGGCGGTGGTGGTGGCGGCGCGGCTGCTCCGGGGGTCCCGCGAGGTCCGGGGGCCCGGGAACTACTCGGGTCCCGTCGCCCCGGTGCAACCTGCGCCGGCCTGCTTCCCCCGACGACGCGCCGGAGCTGCTCCGGGCCTGGCTGGGACCGCTCGTGGCGGCACTACCAGCCACGGCTTGCTTGCCCTTGGCAGTGGGGCCGGACCCCGCGGCGCTCGGCACGGCTTGATCCCCTGACGCGCCAGGGATCCGGACCCCACGGTCTGAGTCGCCTCCAGTCTGGCGTGCGGCCAGCCCACAGTCGTCGAGGGTCGGCAGGGTGGCCAGCACCGCGGTCCTCAGGCGTGAGTCCTCGCAGAGAGGGACGACACCCTGAGGAAGGATCAGGTGCTCCGGGATGAAGATTTCCCCCGTCACCGCCCGCACCAGGACCTCCAGGGCTTCCTGGGTCAGGTCGCTCCCCTCTCCGCGGTGGGTCCTGTTGCAGTCGTTGGGGCCGGTGAAGCTCCAAGCAGGACGCGGCCGCTGCTTCAAGGGGGCGATCCGGTGCTTCAGGAAGTCCCCGAGCACATGCAGCGAGGTGAGGCCGCCCTCTGCCAGCGCCCTGATCTTGCCCAGCACGGAGTCAAAATCCGGCGGCAGGGACGGCTTGGCCCTCCAGAACAGACGGTCGAAGGCGGGCCCCCCGGTCGGCATGACCAGGCGCTCGTTGGCTTCGGTGGTGGCGATCACCTACTCCCTGCGCCACTCCTCCCACTTCCCTCCAACGAGTCCGGGGACGTACGGCGTCCACAGGTCGCTTCTCGTCTGTAAGTAGTACGCCCCCACTTCGTCTTTGCCCTTCCCGGACTTCACCAGGACGAAGAAGTGGCGGAAAGAGGATGACGCAGGGCCGCACCCCCACGAACATCTCGCACAAGTGTACGAAGATGGCCGTCAGGAGGATGGAGTGCGGCGTGAGATGTTGAAGCTGGAGGCCGAAATCTTCCAATAGCAGCAGAAAGAATGAGGAGATCGACAGCCCCAAGCCGGTGGAAATGTGCGAGATGAACAGCATAAATTCCCCTGGCGTGCAGGTTGCCGAGGGGAACCGAGCCTGCTCGAATCCCCCAAGCAGTCTCCTGTGTACTCCACCCAAGCAGGCGGCGCACCGTGTTCAGCTTTTCCTCAGTCTGGAAACGGCGGGGACGAGCAAGGGATGCCATCTCGCTATCGAGGCGAGGAGCAATCTACGCAGGAGAGCAAGGTGCGAGGAGGCTTGAAAGAAAAGGGGCGCAAAGGTTGGAAGGAAGAAGGCGAATGCGGGAAAGTAACTGCGGTATGCGGTTCATCCCTTTATGAAGCCTGACTCAACCGGCGCGCCCCGGAACCGTCGCTGGAACCCAAGCGACGCCCGCACCTGGTGTTAACCGCCCAGTCCATGACAAGGGGGCCCAGGCCCGCCTGTCAGGGAGAGCGGGTAACAAACAAAGGTGTGAAAAAGGCGGGATCTGAACCATCGCCCGCGCGCGAAGCGAGGCAGAAGCTGAGCTGACGTGCGCGCATTAAGCCCTGGCATGACCAGACTTTTCGGGAACTGCGCCGGTGGTAAATATCCCGTTTACTCCGGCCGCAACAATGCTGAGCGTCGCACGCGTGACTAGGTGAACCACTATGCGTGGGGGTCAGGAGTCAGTAAGCCGTTGTGATATGATAAGGCAGCGAAAAATCCGAAGGATGGTCAAAGCCGGACAAGACTCCTGCAGTGTGCATAGCCTAAACGCTACAGGTTTTGAGTTATGCGAGAACCATATCGCAGCAGTGGCCCATCCTGCGGGTTCGACAACCCCCTTTTGAGTGTGACCATCATTTAAGGAAGGAAGCAAGTTTTACAATAGGTTTAATGACCCATAAAACACCATAATGCCCTTTTTTCTAGAAATGAAAAGGAGACATCATATTCTACAAACACCACTAATACTAGCAAGCTGACATGTTGTAAGAAAAAATATAATAATCCATTCATGTAAAGATTAAAAATGTCAAAATCGCAACTAGCAGACCCTTTTCTGCATTGAGTCCATCATCTTGCTCAGCAAGAGCATTTAAGCTGTGCTCAACACGTAGCATGCGAATTTAATAAAGTAATGTATTGGCTAGATTCAGGTTCAAATGTCCTACATTCATGATTTGGAAATACTCCTTCCGTTTCAAATTATAGTTCGTTAGACTTTTTTAACTCTAAGTTTGACTACTCGTCCCATTCAAAACATTTGTGCAAATATATAGTCAAATTTAAGTTATTCTTGAAGGACTTGTATTGATAAAGAAAACCATAATAAAAAAGTGATATTTTACATAAATTTTTTAATGAGATGAGTGGTCAAACTTGACGTTAAAAAAGTCAAACGACCTATAACTTAGAACGGATGGAGTAATAATATATTGCGACAGGGGTATGCTATTTCAAAAAAGGATAATATTCTATTTACATGCCTTAAGCTCCCTTCGTACACGTGCAACGCACCGATCGATTCTGACTTCATAGTTCATACACTCATCAAGGAAACATTGAAAACATGACTTTGTTATTTAAAGAAAAAAAAGTAGACCAGTGTTGCTCACACAGGTGGGTAACTGTAAAAAAAAAAGTGGACCTCAGGTACAAAACCCCTTTTTGTTTATTCGGCGCCCCTGCTGTTAGGCACGCACGAACACCTTGCAGTATTGTTTATTCGGCGCCCAGGCACCAAAAATGAGAACCATGTTGCCCAAACACTCCCTAAAATATCACCGGGATCTCGACGGAGCCGCGGGGCCCACGCCCAGAATCGCCACGGGATACCAAAAGCACTGTGTGTGCCGCCACTTGCCGATCGCCGAATGCCGAAACTGCCCCCCGTTGCTGCTCGGGGCGGGTGGGTGGTGACCTGGGGGGTGAGGGCGACGCGTACAGATTGGCGACAGCTCCCCCGGCGGCCGGCGCGGTTCGCCCATGGCGGATCGGAATCGGAGGAGAGCGTGGCGTGGCGCTGCCGGTCAGCGTCAAAAAAATCCTCTCGCGCAGTGGGTTGCTTTACCGGTTTGCTTGCTGGTGCCCGATGGTATTCCAATTAATAAGCGTGAGTGCCGGAGCGTGAAAAGTCAAAGGCCTGACCGACTGCGGACTGGAATTTATTTTTTTGACCGCGTCGTTTACTCCGAGTTGCGCCACCTGGGGCCGGGAGCGGACTGGGACGTCGGGTGAAGGCCGCGACTGTAGCCTGCTACGGGTTTCGATCTGTGCTGCTGCAGCTCCGACCGGTGGACGCTCACTGAATTCCAGTTGCGTTTCGATCCGTGTTTATCCGAACCGTGATTACGATGACATGGGTAATCGATTCGTCGATTGGACGTGACGACGGGTGCAGGAAAAAAAAAACGAGCATGTGCTTGCCCGTTCACTCTGGTGGTCGGCGGGGATCGGCCGGGCCACCCGCCCATCTGCCGCCGGTGGAGCCGAGATACGCCGGGAGCTCGCGGGACGGCGCCGCCGAGATATGTCATATGTGTGGGTGGGACAGGGCAGGGGCACGTCGCAGCGTCAGGTTGCTGTGCGGAGATGCCGCGAATTCGCTTCCCGGGAGGGCCGGCGCCCGGCGGGCGGCGGAGGGAGCGGCTTGACCGACCACCGGCTGCCGACCCCTCGGAGGACCAACTGAGCCTGGGGTGATGAGACGAGGTGACAAGGGAATAAAAGTGCCTGGCCGCTGCGCTCGTGCCGACCACCTACAGGACATTACGTGTTCAGATTAGGAATTTTACGGGATGATGATGAATAGAAAAGGCACCGAGCAGTATTATTGATGACCCATCTTCCTGAGAGCATGGATTATGATGATCCGGCTTGCTGCCGGCGGCAAGAAAGGGCATGTTAGATTAGCTTGGTGAGGTGTTGGTGGTGGGTCCCACCATTTTCAATGGTGCAATATGAACGAATGAGGGTCTAGGATGGGAGACTATGCGCCCGCTTTTAGCCACGTCTGCTGAGTCGCCCGCTTTCTTCTTTTCCCTGTTTTCTCTTCCATGTCGGACTTCACCGGCTCTTCGCTGCTTATGATACTTGTTCTAAAGAAAATACCGTACCGTAGCATTGACGACCCCGAGGTTTTACCATTTTCAGTAATCCTTGTCCTATAAAAAATCATTTTCCTTCTTTGAGTGATCTTAATCTCTTGTGCTACTTGGGCCATAGCGGCTAGTAATTGATACTCCCTTCGGTCCAGTTTATAAGGTATATTTTGATATGACACAGTCTCTCAAATCACAGTTTGACCATTAATTTATTTCATATTATAATTTTTATGAGTATAAATTTAGACTTATTGGATGTAGCACTACATTTGGTTATAAATCTATTTATATTAAATTTGTCCTAAGATAGTTAAAAATTGTTGGCCAAATTATCTATTATATTAATAAGGGAGTGTTATAAGAAGCCATCACGTTTGTCGAGAGAGTCTAGAAATTCTCACATTAATCTAAAAAAGAGAAGGATTTACACCGTTAGATTTTATGAAGATCTAACGGTCCAAACTAACTCAAGAGTCCATATCAATACACAAACATAAAGAGTCCCTTTCATATATGAGTAATAAATAATAAATATATATAATAAAATAATCAAAATATCAAGATTATAGAAATAGAATACAACTTTGATTATTTAAGAAAGTTTGCGTGCGTGCAAGTCCGGTCACATTATTGAAAAAGAATTCGATGGTCAAGATTATGATTTAAGATAAAGAAAGTTTACATGTGTGTATATTTGAAACAAGTTTGCATTATCTAAAAAGAACGAAACCAAGTCCAACACTCGCAAGAGAGGACGTGAGAACGTGAGAAAAGTCCGATCTGACTAGAAGCCACAATCGCTACTTCGATGAGTTCAAGTATTCAGCACATTATCGTCTTGGGATCATCTCTTACCCGACTGTGGCTCCGTTAGGCCATGACGCCATTCCGACTGCTTGGACCTTTAGTGTAGGTTAAAAAAAACCACCACGTTCAGCGAGAGAGTCTAGAAATTCTCACGTAAATCGAAAAAAGAGAAGGATTTACACCGTCGAATTTTATGAAAATCTAACTATCTAAACTAACTCAAGAGCTCATATCAAATATGATTAATAAATAGATAATATAGGAACTAAAATATTAAGAAAAATTAGGACATGACCAAAGAGTCCAAGCCAAATACAATTAGTAAATAGCTAAATTTGGAATTAGAAAAATAAGAAAATTAGTAGTTAACCAAAGAGTTTGGATAGAATACGATTACTAAATAGGTAAAATTTCATAACTTAAAATAGATATGAAAACCCACGAAGATATATGTGCTATATATTCAACTCAAGACTGCTTGCGTTATATTTTCG
Source organism: Panicum virgatum (assembly GCF_016808335.1). Lineage (NCBI taxonomy): Eukaryota > Viridiplantae > Streptophyta > Magnoliopsida > Poales > Poaceae > Panicum > Panicum virgatum. Next base: position 40,302,141 of record NC_053141.1, on the reverse strand, counting down.
GACAAAAGCTGAACAATAAAAGGGAAAAATAAAGGGAAAATTCGATTCATGCCACCACAACTCCGTGAATTTGGGTTTCATGTTGAAAATCATGCCACTCAATGGCATGGATTTCAACATGAAATCCAACTTCAAGAAATTGTAGTGGCATGGATCCAACTAACCCAAAAATAAAGGTACCCTCCATGCAAACACTAACTTGATTCAATCATGTTCGCTTCTCAAACAATGCATGCAGCACATGATCATTCAACTGATAATGTGAAGCGTCCCCACATAAGTAGGGACTAAATGTGATACAAATTTTAGTCCCAGAAGGCTATTAACATATTTATTCAGCAGATGGTTCAGTCACCGTACAAACCTCCAAGGAGACGGACACTCGATACAAACGATAATAAGCAATAAAACAGCTACGGTGATACACCAAAGCACGACCCAGACGGTTTCCAGCTCAGGCTCAGAGTAATGCGCTAGCAGAAGCATCTTGCAGAGGGCCAATACCACAGGCAAGGTTGGGCGCGGACGCAACCTCTACTCAACGTCTTCAACAACGAAGTCCGGATCTTCTTCTGAAGGAAAACCACAAATATAAATCGGGTGAGTACAAAAGTACTCAACAAGTCCAACCCCATCCACGGAGGAGGACAATACAGATATGCACAGGATAATTCAAGGATAAGGCTGAGGTTCATTTGCGGTAAAGCTAGATTTTACACATGCAAGAGTTTATTTTTGAAAAGGGTTTTCTCAAAGCGATTCTTTACTAACCGGGTAATAAGTGGGGTTGATCCTACACAAGGGATCCAAGTTTTAATGCTACCGAAGTCCTCATCCGCAGTAGCTCTCGGCACAACTGCCGGACACTTTTCCCAAAACACTCACGCCAACCCAACCCAATCCCAGAAGAAGTGCTAGTTGTGTGACCAAACCGTAACTCGCCCAATACCGAGGGCACGGCTATTCGAATAAGTTTAAACTCTGTAGAGGTGTGCAACTTTACCCACCAGTGGGGTACCATAGCACGATCACCTTAGTATCGGTGCAGATCCCAACAAATCCATTACCCACCTTAGCTAGACTTGACTAGCCAACACGGACTTCACCAAGGGGCCATTGACCTATCACTGAGGTTTAGCCGGGGCATAAGTCACCACGACCTTATCCCTTCTCCTTGATCACCCATTGCTCTCAGCTCTCCTGATGGCTATCAGACTAACTAGAAGGGTTTATGCTAAGCCGTTGCCACACACAACGGTCGAGTGGTTTGCACGATAGTTGAGTTAGGCAAGATGACACATCAACTCGGTCCTTAACTGCGACAAGATGGATATCTCCCAACCTTGCTCAACCACGCCGGTATGAGCACACCTTTTGGCAATTCATACAAGAATGCCATCCATCTCATCTAAGTACATCCTTCTTTTAGTTTCCAAAAATTCCACATTTTCTCCTTACCACACACTCACATGTTTTTCTTTTATAAAACAAGTTGTACCATATTCGTTGTGTTGTAATTTAAGCACAAGGTTCTAAGCATTCTGGTAGCAATTAACATCCAAATAGAATAAATCATATTTAGACATTAATCTAGGTGGTCAAGAAATAGTTATAACAAATCAAGGGGTGGCTATCCAACCATATTTTCAGCAGTAAAAGCATATGCAATTTTGTAAAATAGGCCAATAGGTTGTGTTTATAAAACTGGGTCGAAATATGCAATAAAAGAATGAGATTGAACTTGTCGTCTTCAAAGCCTTACGGGAGTTCCTGCTCGCGGTACAGTTCTTCAGGCTCCGGCTCGTGGTACTGCTCGGTGAACTCCTCGACGGGCTCTCCCTCATTCACACCAGTATCTACGGTGCACACAAACAACACACAATAAGGAAACGAAAATAAAAGTTTTATCGTCGAGCTCGAATCAGAGAAAATTAAAATATGGGGATAGGAATAATATCTTCGGGGGATTTTCTAATGGCACTGTCAAAACTATATTAGAAATAGCGTGGTCAAATTTGGAGGCAATTGGAGAATTTTTGGCGCATGAAATGATAAGTTAACGAGGTGTTTAGGTGTTAATTGGGGTTTAAGGCTTAACCGCGATTAGTTCTAAAAGGAAAGGGCCTTGTTGTGAATATTAAAAAGGTTTGGGGTCACTTTAAAAAGTATAGGGAGTCCTGTGTAAAGGTTCTGTATAGGGGAAGGGATTCATTTGTAAAAAGGAATTAGGACAAGGCTTATTTTGTAAAGAACTAGAGAAGGGGGGTTTCTTTAAGAAAATGGAAAAAGGCAGGGGGTTTTGGGCAAATCTGCCCTTCTTCTTCCTCTCTCCCATGGGAAACAGAGGAGGGGGTGCCTGGGCACCGGCGGCGGCTCCTGCCGGCGGCCCTGGGCACGGCAGCGGCCGGGGGAAGGGGAAAAGAGAGGGGGCATGTGACACCCCAGCCCAGGGCTTAATAGGATTAATAGGATATTCATACCAACAAGTTGCAACTTTTTTTTCGGAAGCCGGTCTCCAAAGAACTCCGAGGTTAAGCGTGCTTGGCCTGGAACAATTTGGGGATGGGTGACCAACCGGGAAGTTATTCCCGGGTGCGCACGAGTGAGGACAAAGTGTGCAGAAAAGACATGTGTTGGTCTGTGAGGGCAGTCTATGTCCTAGAAAGCTGTCAGATGTAAGCGGGCCCGACCTCGGGGAGGCGGGACGTTACAGAATAACAGTTGTGCACAAAAGTAAGGTTTAACAGAAAGTAAAGAGCTGGAATAAAATAGATATATAGATGCCACCATAACTAATAAACCTAGATAGGGCATACGAGCTATCTATCTTATCCCTTAGCGCAACTAGTGTCAAACTTACGAAACCGAACCTTTTGCAAGCCAAAAAGTTATTTTTAAACTTAATTAAGCATACAAGTAATCATCCCCAGTGCGTTTCGGCTTTGATACCAGCTGTAACGTCCCGCCTCCCCGAGGCCGGGCCCGCTTACATCTGACAGCTTTCTAGGACATAGACTGCCCTTACAGACCAACATATGTCTTTTCTGCACACTTTGTCCTCACTTGTGCGCACCCGGGAATAACTTCCCGGTCGGTCATCCATCCCCAAATTGCTCCGGGCCAAGCACGCTTAACCTTGGAGTTCATTGGAGACCGGCTTCCGGAAAAGAAGTTGCAACTTGTTGGTATGAGTATCCTATTAATCCTATTAAGCCCTGGGCCGGGGTGTCACAGGGCGGCATGGGGGATCGATTCCCCTCCTCAATTTCAGAGAAGGGGGCCTACAGGGAGGGGCGCGACGGCCATGGCCGTGGCGGGCAGGCGGCGGCCGTGGGCAAGGGCGGCCAGGGGTGAGAGTCTGTGGGGAAAAAGGGAGAGGGAGGGCCAGGGCGCCTACCTCGGTCCTTGGCTCGAGCGGAGAGGCGGCAGGCGGGCCGGCCACGGGAGGCAGGCGCGGGAGCGGCGAGCGGCTCTGGTGACGGCGGCGCTGGGGCAAGGCAGGGTGCTGGCGGCGGTGGAGTGGCTTGGTGGCGGGGTAGAGGAGGGGCGGAGGGCTATTTATAGGCGAGGAGAGGCGGTGGAGGAGGGGGGCCGCGGTGGTGGCCGGCCGGTGAGCTTGGCGGGGCGGCTTTAATGGAGATGGGGCCGTCTCGGCCACTCGCCGGCGTCCGCTAGCGGCGCGAGCGCTGAGGGCGTCGGCGTGCAGGGGAGGACGAGCAAGTGGGGGAGCTGTAGTGGCGTGCTGTGCAAGCTCTTCTCGTGCGCTCGTGTCGAGGCGGGCACATGGCGACGGGACGGGTCGGGCAGGGGCGAGCGGCGCTGTGCTGAACGACGGGTGGCGCGGCGAGCATCCGGGGCTCGTGGAGCGCGTGGGTAGGGAGCAGGGCGCGCGTGGGCAGGGAAACAGGGGCGCGCGTGGGCAGAGAGCAGAAGAGAAGAAGAAAGAAGAAAGGAGAAGGAGGGAGAAAAAGAAAAAAAGAAAAAGAAAAAGAAAAAGGGAAAAAGGAGAAGAAAAAGAAGAGAGAGACCGGCGGTCGGCGGGATTCGCGGTGATGGTCGGGAGCATGCGACGGCTTCGGCGGAACGTGATGCACGCGGAACGAGGAGAACAGAGAGATGAGACAGTGATTGATGCGGGTGTCGGGACGGCGGATCGCCGGGAAGGTTTTCGGGAGATTAGGGGCTCGGACGGGAAGGGGTTTAGGAATGATTTGAGCTCAACGATGAAAAGAAATTTTGAAAATTATTTTTAGCACGTGATTTATCTTGGTAAATTTTTTGGGATGTTACATAATGTCAGCCTAATGATAGAAAAAGGCAAATAATGAAATCGATATGAAATTTAACCAAATAATAATATAGTATCCTTTGTCCATTTGGAATTATAATGGGAGAAAGGAAAAACAATAACTCCACCAAAAACCAAACGCGTGGTATATCATCTAGCTGCCATGCATCATCGTGTCTTATATGTTTGTTTCTATTCCATCTCTCACCTCACGAGCCACCTCAAACTGAGACATCAAATTTTAGCGGCATTATTGTTGACACCATCAATATGGATAAGAGCGCTTCTCTAACCGCCTACAAAGGAGAATGGCTTTGGAGCAGGCGGCCCAAAAAGAATAATCCTTGAGGTTTGAAAAGCCACCACATCAGCTCCATATCAGGAGTTAGAAATTTGCATAAGTATGAATAAAATTTAGATTAAAAGAAGTAAAGAAAACCAATCAATATTATTATATTATATAGAGTTGTTAGTATGTCTAATTTAAGCTATTCCAAAAGCAACATCTGGTGTAGCCTTGGAATGAAAAAAGTATAATTTAGGGGTGACTCAATTTTCTAAAATAGGAGCACTAAATTTTATCCCTAGGTGCCCTAATGGGCCAAATATGGAATTTACCCTAATCAGGACTAACGTGCTCTAACAACCAAGTATAAGCTGTGCAATTAGATTACTAATTAGCCCATATTTAGCCCTCTTATTTGGCATCCAAATAATAGAGCTAATGTTTAACTCTCAGATCCAAACGCCCCCTTAATATTTAAGTGTTAAATGAATCCAATGGACTCACATAATGGTTTTATAAATTGCCACAATAATAGGTCAAAAATCATAAATATCTTCACCATTGATCTTAGCATGGACCCATGTCATAACAGATTGATTTTTTATGATACAAGAGTAAACTAAAAGTATCTCAGGATGACACACCTATAACGATTACCTTAAGTGCATAGTATAAGTGCCTGAGTCAATTAGTGTTCATAAAATCATCAAAGTGCAATGTGGGGAGTCGAGGAGATTCATTGTGTCCTAAATTTCTAGCGCTGAGGAAAGATAAGTCGAACAAATGAGACAAACAGAATAGAATAGGTGAATCAGCTATCGTAAGGTAGTGAGGCTTCCTAGCTACGGGAGGATGATCGTGGCATTGGTACATGTCAGTGAAATAGTTTTAGAAGTAAAGGCTAAAGCATAGAAATAATAAATGAAATAAAAAGTACGAAAGAATTAAAATTAAAGATCCATAGTGAGTCAAAGAAGACAATAGAATTAAGTGAAATTATTTCATACGAGTTTATAATTAAAATAATTAAATAAGACTGTATTTCAAATACACAAAAATAACTCCTGTAGTTTTTAAAAAAGTTAAGAAAATCAATATATTGATAGGGATCGGGAGGAAAAAGACATAAATAAATGACTCCTGTAAAATCAACTTCATATTCATAATAATTAAATGTTTAGAAAAAAATGGAAAAATGGAAAAATACAATTTTAGAAGAAGGGACACTAATTATGATATAATCCCTAATTTCTATGTTTTGCTCTTGATTTAATAATTTGTCCAAATTGAGGTACACCAATAAGGGCTGATCAGCCAGGATTATGAAGAAGCACCATCAAAATAAGACATATGCATATAAACTATATGTTTGTACATGATATTACCTATTATCATGTACATATTTTGTGCAATGAAACAACATGATAAAAAAGGTGATATGGGCTATTTTGACAAAACAGTGACAATAAAATAATAAAACAAAATCATTTGAATATATTTCATTTTAAATAAATTAAAATTAAAATTAAAAGGATCCTACTATTATCATGAAAAAGCTAGCTACCCGTGCTATTAGCGCGGGCCCCTTGCTAGTTAGTCAAAGATTGTAAAGTTTAAATTTTGAAAACGTGCACGCCTTATAAAACGGAACGGAGGAAGTACGAGGAGTGCGTGCATTATCTGCTAACCGCCCTGCCTGCTGTTCTGTCAATAAGCACGTCCCTTGAATTCTCGTATCATTCGACGAATCGAGGCTCAGGCACACTGGTGGAGGATGTTGACGATGGCGACGGAGACGGACGCGTACAGATTGGAGACAGCTCCCCGCCGCACGGGGCACCCACGGTGAATGTCTGGACGAGGAGCGTCGGGCTTGGGGTCAACGTCAGATGTCCAAGTCCTTGCTCTGATCTCGCGGATCATCAGAGCAGTAATTAATTAATGGAAACCCCTGCTGTTTAAATTTTGAATCTCGCTTTCATTTGCCATTAACCGTCGTAGTCTAGATTGTACCGACCGTCAGTGATGCCAGATCGGATTTGGCACTGCGGGTGAAGAGACAACGTGCTGCTCATTGTGGTCGGCGCGCGGTACCACAGTCTCAGGAGGCCAATGAGATTTGGCGCACGAGAGGCTGCAGTTGCCGGGGATGAGAACAGAGCGTGCGTGGCCCACAGCCTTTGCCGACCTCCTCTTGTCGCTCTCGTCGGGCAGGCCATGCATAGCAGGGCAGGGCCCCTCACCTCCTGCTGAAAAAGCATGTGGCTAATCTCGTGCGCATAGGCTGTCACTGTCCGCGATGCGATCGTGCAAATGATATCACTGTCAATGCATGGTGCAAACCTGGGCTTGCTACAGACTAGCGGTATTTAAATGGGTTAATTGAATCTGTGCCATTATAATTTCTCCGTTTTTGAAACACACCATTACTATTCAAGAAACTATGTCACTATCATTGTAATTCTTGCATAAGCTGAAATATGCCATTATATACACTTCTAACCAGGGGCGGAGCCGGATGCTCGGTGTCCGCTTCATTAGAGGTCGGTGTCAGCAAACAGTGTGGAATAGTGTTTTCTCACTGGTTTTAGAAAAAATCGCCGTTGTCAGCTGACATCAACACTAACACTTAGTTCCGCCCCTGCCTCTAATGTCTTTGGGCCCATGTGCAGGTGTATAGGCAACATTTTATTTCGTATGGACATATAAACCCCTCCCACTCTACCTCACTTACAGGTGGACCCAATGTGTCATCACCTTCCTCAGTCCTCTCCCATTCCCTGTTCCTTCGTGAACACAGGTGCGCACCTTCATCAATTCAGCCGGTGTAGGCCTCGCTGGCGTCGAGTAGCTAGCCCATGCGCATGTGCTGGCGTTGGCGTAAAAGTTGAGGAGATCAAGCTTGTTTATTTATGTGTTTATTATGATGACAGTGTTTACATGATGTCGAATTCGAAATGGAAATACGAAAGTACTACAATTCTGGAAATGCTCTCGCTATGGGGGAGAAAAGAAAGCGTGGGGACTAATCACAAATCAGAGTGTCGCAGCAGCGCAGGGGCCTCCTGATGAAGTGCTAAAGGTGGCGCCCTGCCGGGACGCGGAGGCTCCCCTTCTCCCAGACGCAGTAGTCCTTGCCGTGCGCGGCGGGGTGGAAATCCGACGGGATCACGCTGCCGACGTCGTACCTCGTCCCGATTTTAACTATGACCTTGTCGTCGACGACGGCCACGTACGCATCGGCCTCCGCCAAGAGGATTCGAAGCTTGCTCCCGGCGTGGATGCCGTTGCGAGCCCTGATCGCGGCGAGCGTCGATATCTCCTGCTTCAGGTTCCAGTCGAACATGTGGTCGTAGAACTGAAGAATGCATTTGTGCAGCCATTTGTTAGATCAGCTTCTGCCAGGATAGATAAAAGCAACAAACTCGATCGTGGTGCTTACGATGCAGGGAACCCCTGGATGCGTGAGGATGTAGGCGTAGCCCTGCATCACCTTGTCGGACGGGAACGGCCAGAGCCTCTGCGTCGACCCGGTGTCGTGGTTGTCAACGAACGTGACGGCCTTCTCCGGCGCCCACCCGATCAAGCCGGCTGCCTTGCCAGAGCCGTCGCGCAGCCGCCACAGCTCCCCCTGCACGCCCGCCTGCAGCAGCCCCTTGGTCGGGAAGTCGAACGCCATCGCCGGCGCGCCGACCGCGTCCACCCAGTCCACCAGCTCCTGCCGGCACTGGTCCTGGTTCGCCGACGGCTTGCCGTCCGTGTAGCTCAGGGAGTTCCATATCTCGGCGACCACGAAGCTCGGCTTCGTGTTCTCTACGTACATACTGGCGATGGCCGGGGAGTAGCCCTTGGCGAAGTCGAGGCGCCAGCCGTCGAAGCCGACGTCGGACTTGAGCCAGTTGAGCCAGTCGGTGAGCTCCCGCTGGACGCGCGCGTTGAGGTGGTCGACGTCGGGCGCGGCGCCGAACCCCTCGCCGGTGTCGCGGTGGCCCGTGCCGTCCGAGTACTGGGTGTCGTCGCTGCAGATCATGGCGGGGCCCCAGTCGAGGCGGTCGTCGGGCGTCCCGCCCTCGAAGATGCAGTAGACGCCGCGCGCGTCCTTCTTCTCCGCGCACCGGTGGTTGATGACGACGTCGGCGACGCACTGGATGCCCCTGCCGTGGAACGCCGCGATCAGGGACTTGAGCTCCGCCGCCGTGCCGTACTGCGACGCGTCCAGGTCGTACAGGCGCCCCGGCATGTAACCTGCCGACGGTTACCAGCATGTTGTTTAATTTTGAGTTACAAATTAAAAAGGTCGTCGGCAAATCAAGACCAAATAATCTCAACTTGAAGGAAGTATAAACGGGAGCAAAATTTTTGCCTTGTGGGGAGACGGAGTGCGAGGGAGGAGGCAGCCAGACGTGCGTGACGCCGGTCTTGGCGATGTCGTCGACCTGGGCCTTGAGGCTGTTGTACCAGCCGCCCTGCTTCTTGTACGACTCCCAGTTGAACCCCTGGAAGAGGACCTGTGCCTGGACCAGGCTGCAGAGGGCCACGAGGAAGAAGAGCAGGCACAAGCTGCTCGAATGCTTCATCTGTCTGTCCGTGAGTGCTTCTTCACTGATCTGACTATCTGAGATCGGAGGGTGTGTGGTTGTGCCCACTGGCCTCGCCGCGGGCCCTATATATAGGCGCCGCTGCCGCCTCGCCGGCACGGTGGTCGAGGGCTGGCAATGTTCAGCCGAGGCCCCACATTAATGTGATGTGGATATGGATAGAGGGGCCACGTTGGTCCCGCGTGGAAAGACAGAGAGCCGAGATGCGGCGGCGTGGCGCTGTTGACGACGAAGACTGCTGCGCCGTTGGGGTCGGCCGCGGTTGCTCCCACTCCAGGCAGGGCGGAGGAGCTCGCCGATCAAGCTCGCGTGCAGTCGCAAGCGGTGGCCTGACCGGCGGCGCGCGGCCGGTCGGCCGCCACGTCGCTCGGCGAGGCGGCGGTAGCTCTGACTGGACGTCGTCTGGACGCTGCCGCCGGCTTCGGCCTCCTTAAATTCTTGACATGGCGGTTCTATCCGCATCCTGCAACAGAAACCGCAAAGGTAGTTTGATGGATTGATTGATGGTCGAGCCCCGTATGCGAACCTCGAAAGGGGAGAACTGGATAATGCTCCAATCAATTAATGGAGCCGACGGATCTAGAGTTTGCTTGTCCAGTGAAGCAATCCAAGAGACGGAGCTCTCCAGCGTAATCCAGATTGGACTTGACCAAAGTTAAGGCGAGCTCTATGCCAGTCAACACATCTGACGAAATTGGACTGAACTTGTTGGAATGCATGCATTGCGACATACTCCCTCCGTCCCAATTTAACTCCACGTCTAGGAGAGAAGTGAGCAACTTAGCAGAAGGGTGAAATTACTATACTGCCCCTATAAAAGAGATTTGTCTTCACAAGTTATGGCCGAACATTATTACACAAAGGTTGTATTTAGATAGAACGCAAAAATTTTTTGCGACGGAATCTTGCTAATTTAAAGTACTAAATAAAGTTTATTTACAAAACTTTTTACACAGATGGGTTGTAAATCGCGAGACGAATCTAACGATGCTAATTAATCTATAATTAGCGGATGGTTATTGTAGCATCACTGTTGCAAATCATGGATTAAGTAGGCTCATTAGATTCGTCTCGCGATTTACATCCCATCCATGCAAAAAGTTTTGTAAATATACTTCATTTAGTACTCCATGCATATGTCAAAACATTTGATGTGATGTTTTTTTTTGTGTTTATGGGTAAAGATCTAAACAGGGCCAATCGTACAAAGTCTGACACGCAAAAGACATGTGTGCATGTAAGGAAGCAGAACACCACAACACGTGGCCACAAATAAGCACAGAACAAGATTACAGACATGTGTGCATGCAAGGAAGCAGAACACCACAACACGTGGCCACAAATAAGCACAGAACAAGATTACAGAAACTTCTAAGACACACGCCATTGCGCCTATCCAAAATTCAAACGAGGAACTTGGGCGCCAATGCCCAATTAGATGGCTTCAGCGCCGCACTATAAAAGCCTCCTCCTGCTCCTGATGAACCCAAAGCAAAGCCATCCACACTTCAAATATGCCAATCTCCATAGCATGATGAAGAGTTCCATCCTGAACCATGGCATTAGATCTAAATACAGTACCTGGTGAAGAAAGTGAACAGCCCTTAATAGCCCGTAGGAGGGTTCCATCAACCATGGCCATAGATCTAAATGAAGTACCAGGCGAGGGAAGCAAAGAGCCCTTACCAGACCTAAATCAAGAGCCTGATGGTGGTGGTGGAGATGAAATCCATTACCTGCAGGAACATCAATTTCATCTCATCAAAGAAGCACAAGTGCATCCACTGACACCGTGTTCGGCTGGTGCACCAGCCTTCAGCCCTACATTATTTCTCTCACATCGCTCCAGCACTAGTCTCCAGCCACCAGCCAGGTAATAGTGTTTTTCTCTCACACCACTCTAGCTCCAGCCTGCCGAACATAGTGTCAAAGGTCAGTCCCACTATCTCCACAAAGAGCAACACGGTGGTCTGTGTGCCATAGATCTCAATAGTCTTGCTTGTGAGGGGCAAGAAGAAGAATGTCATGATGGTAATGTTTATCTTACTTCCATTAGTAAAGAAAGTAATTTTACTATGTAAGCACAACTTTCAGCCTAGAATAAAACTTTGTGCCCCACCTATTGTAGTTCTTCTTGTTGATGAACAGCATCAACAGGATGGAGATGTCAACTTTGATGCTGCACATGAACAAGATTTTGACCTCAACTTAGAAGCTGCTGATCACCGAAATGAGCTGCAACAAATGATCAGTAAGGGTCAATGCAACTTGGATTTTTTTTCTTACTATTTCAATGAGCATATCGACTCACTAGGTTGACACTCTTTGTGTACTGCATGATTAATCATTTGGCTACTACTTGCTGCCTAGGTGAACTCAATTTGAATAAATGAGAAAGACAATGCATGCTGAGTGGATAATCAACAATAATATGTTACTGGTGAACCAAGCACATATAATAGAAACCAAATTGAGATCATAGTAAAGTTCAGTAAAGTTGTCATGCCAATATCTCGAATATTTGTTCAAGTAAACTTATTGTCAGGTTTGTGCACAGAATGCTTCGTGATTCATGACACAGTCCAATAAATATAAATTAGTGGCTGTACTTCCACATAGTCGTTAATATGTCATCTAATCTAGATTCTAGCCAACCTATAAATATAGGCAGCGAACCAGAAATGGTGAACAAGCCATGTAAGCTACTTATCAGGACCAAATATCTCAACATGATTTTATTTCGAAAAATCTAAACAACATTGTGGTACTGCTATCTCACACTTCTTTTTGCAGACATGATCGAAGACATGAACAACTATGGAGTGTACGCTGATGCTATGGACATAGACTTCGATGAAGAAACAGAGGACTCAAATGTCGAAGAAGATGAACATAGGTGCAGAAATTTGACGAACACAGAAAGGCAACAGATATACGAAGCATTGCTTGAGAGAAGTAATCGTGGAAAATTAAAAAAGAACAGCACAAAAAAAGATATTGACATAAACACTAATATATGGTGCATTGATTATCAGTTTAACACACAAAGCTCGTCATGTACAAAAAGTGACAACCTACACTTAGTACACAAAAGCACTTCAGGTACACCATGTGAGAATGTACCCACATCAGCATGGCACAAACATCAGTTCATCATGGCAACAAAAGCATATCATCTACCCACATCAACACAACTTCAATTTAACTCTGAACTAACAACAAATAAACTAGGGAGCTGGGGTGAAGAACATAGGCATAATAACCTTGTACATGCCGATGAAGCATTCGTGGTAGAAAGGTTCCATCTCGGATAGCACCTTGGCCAGGAGCGCTGCCACCTCTGGGTGCAGGTCCTCGCCAAGCACCTTTTTGGCCAGGTGCGCAGCTACCTCTGGGTTCATCTCCATGCAGGCAGCCCCCTCCGCAGCCACCCCGTCGAAGGCCATCGCAGGGACTAGCTCCACGGCAGCAGTCCCATCTGCGCCCCTCTCCACAGTGGACTCATCTTCTTCGGAGTCAAGGAGGTACGCATCGCCCTGGGAGTTGAAGCGCAGGCCAACCCGCTTGATTCGGCACCCACGTACGTAGATCCACGCATCCTTAGCCGAGTCGGCACTGCTTGGTGAAAGGCCCTTGTTTGTTTTGGTAATTGAGTGACAACTTAGGTGGACTAATAAGTGTTTATGTTGAGATACACAGGAGATTAGTCCACACAAAGACACTAGTATGAGCAACATGTGCCATGGAGGAGAAATGGTTAAGGGTTGATGCTATGCTCATATAGTGTGATCGAGGAGCTCATTGCATATGAGACATGACATGGAGTTATGTGACCAAAGTGGAGAAGATCAAGACAAAGCTTGGCTTGATGGACCGGTTGCAATGGAGAAGGGCAAGTCAAGGCTTTGAAGCGAGGGACCGCGAGGCGGTGAAGCTTGGGCAAGATTTGGCGCCGATGGACCGAGGCAACGGTGAAGAGCGAGCAAGGTCAAGATCGATGGACCAAAGAGGTCATGTGATGATATGGATTGGATCATATCATTTAAGAAAGATCAAGCCAAGTGTTGACTCATGATGATGATCAAAAGGCTTGATAGAATTTGGTGCTTGTGTGGCATCAATATTTGGGAAGATGAAATGGAATGCGCAAGGCAAAGGTATGACTTGTAGGGCATTTCATTTCACCGGTCAAAGGTTGTGTAGAGAAGTGTATAACCGGATTTAGGATAGATGGCCGTACTATCAAGAGGGGCAAACTTGTTTGCATATCGGTCATCTAGTGCCACTTGAGCGATCTAATATTGCGATGTTGCTAGGATCGAGTGGCGTGGTGAGATCAAGTGAAAATCCTTTGAAAATGGTTGTGAAATGCTAACACACATGCACATGGTGTTGTTCACGTGGTGGTGTTGCCACATTTGCAAAGGAGAAAGAGTTGGAGTTGATGTTGTTCTACTTTGGGAAGCAAGAAAGGTTTTTTGGTTTTCTCCGGAAATTAGGTTGTCCCTTGGAGTGGAATACTGCTTTGATCCATTGTGTTTTGAATCAAATATTCAGTTGGGTAGTGTATCCCTCTGAATAAGCTTTCCATAGAGTCCAAGATCACCTAGTTTGGACATCGGAGCTAGTAGTTATAGCCGTTTTACCGAGGTACATTTCTGCCGGAAATATACCTGCGGACGGTCCGCTAAAGGGGGGCGGACGATCCGCCGTTATCTCGGATGAGCTTGAACAGAACCGTTTTTGGCTCTGTCAATGGTCCATAATGAACTGCGGACCGTCCGGTCCATGGGGGCGGACGGTCCGCATTTAAAAGCTGAAACGGGCGCAGAAACTTGGTAGTTCTGTCTTGGGTGTCCAAAATGAACTGCGGACCGTCCGGTCCTTGGAGGCGGACGGTCCGCCTCCTACTGAAAATTCTGGGACAGAAACACTGCGGGTTCTGTGTGTGCTCACCTTTTGAACTGCGGACAGTCCGCCCCTGGGGAGCGGACAGTCCGCCGGTCACTTCCAGTTTTAGTTAGAGACGTTTGCAAATCTGTTGGTTCGAGGTTTTGAACCGCGGACGGTCCGCCACAGGGGCGCGGACAGTCCGCCCGGGGCTCTAACGGTCGACTCTGACACATAATCATTGCAGTTCTAGCCGTTGGTTTTGAATGGCGGACGGTCCGGTCTCTGTGAGGCGGACAGTCCGCGAAAACTCTATTTTCATGGGATTTGAGTGTAACGGCTAGTTTGGGGCCTCCCTCTATAAATAGAGGGTGTGGCCGGCCTTTTGAGGTTGCTGAGCATCTTGGGGACTTGGTGTCCATGTGTGAGAGTGCTTGAGAGCCCTCTACTCACTCTAACTTGATAGTAATCATCCGATCTAGTGAGAGAGCAATTCTAGTGCGATTGCTTTGAGAGATTGCATCGAGTGGCACTAGGTGATCGTGTTGCAAGCCGGTGTGCTTGTTACTCTTGGAGGTTGCCACCTCCTAGACGGCTTGGTGGCAAGAGGCTCCATTGAACCCTGCAAGAAGATTGTGCGGTGCTCCGGAGAAGAGATTGTGAAGGGTATTGTGCTCACCCCGCGGGAGTCGCGAAGAGCAACTCTAGTTGAGCGAGACGTGAAGAGCAACAAGTGGTTCGGCCGGATCATGTGATAGAGCTCGGTGTGAGCACTCCACGTGGGAGAGTGTGACTTGAGAGTCACCACTAGCAAGAGGATCGGCGGCAACCTTGGAGCTTGTCTCAACGGGAATTAGCTTGGTGGCAACCAAGTGAACCTCGGGATAAAAATCACCGTGTCAATTTTGTCTACTCTTCTCGGTGGTTTGCATTCTCCAAATTACAAGCCTTGTATTTACATTCATCTATATCTTGTGCTTGTGTAGTTACTCTCTAGTGTAACTAGTTAGCTTGTGTAGCTTAATTAGTTGATCTTGCTTAGATTGTGTAGCTAAGCAAGTTGAGCTCTTGGATTTGGATTGTGTATCCTTATTCTTGAACATCTAGTGAGCTTAGGTTTGGCTTTGTGCTTTTGCTCATTAGAATTGTGTAGGAGCTCCCCCGATTTGTGAAGTACTAGTGCTTAGACTTGTGTGGCTTGGCATTAGAATTGTTAGGAGAGCTCTTGCTAGCTTGGCAATCCATTTGTTTTGTGTAGGATCTCTTTGGAGGTGCCTTAGAGTTATAGTTAGAGGGGTGAAGTCTTGGCTAAGCGAATAGTTTCAATTCCGCATAAGTTTCGGTTAGCCGGCGCAATTAGTTTTAGAAAGGACTATTCACCCCCCTTCTAGTCCGCCATCTCGACCCTACAAGTGGTATCAGAGCCGAGGTCTCTCATTTGTGGTCCCTACCGACCCGAGAGGATGGCGACTTATGGGCTAGATGTTGAGTGTCCACATATTTTTGATGGCACACACCTTGCACGGTGGAAAAATTAGATGATATGTAATTTTAAATTTATTTGCCCTCAAATGTGGTGGATGGTGGATGTAGGTTTTTCTCATGTGTTAGATGAAGGAAATCTAACTCCAACACAAGAGAAATGCCTAGATCTAGAAATCCAAGCTACTAACATCTTGTTTAGATCTTTGCATAATTGCATTCTTGGTGAGATCATGGACAAGGAAACTGCCCATGAGATTTGGAGTTATCTAAATGAGAAATATGGGGCGGCCTCCGATGATCATGATGATTATAAGACCAAGGAGGAAGTGCATGAGGATAATGAGCACATCCATGACATGGTGGTTGTGGAAGATTGCTCCACCTCATGGTCAAGTGATAACGATGATAATCAATCTACAACAAGTTCACTTGACATGATTGACGATGATTCAAGTGTTGCAAATTATGATTCTACACCAAGCATACTTGATGATCAAGTTGGCTCATGTACGGATGATATTGCTACGTCAAGCTCATCTCCATCTCCACATTGCTTCATGTCACAAGGTGACACAAAGGTATCAAATTGCAATGTGATTGATCTTAATTGATATGATGAGCTCTTGAGTAGATATGCTAGCTTGACCAAATTATTTGAGGAAGTGTTAGCCAAAACAATCAAATTTGAAAAAGAAAACTCTTTTCTCAAAGACACATGTGAACAACAAAAGCATCTACTTTATGTCATAAGTTGTTCACATGAGGAGCTAAAATTGACTCATGAGGAGCTTTGCTCATGAGAATTTGGTACTAGACCATGCTTTACTCACTAACAAGCTTTCTAGTAAAGTAATTAAAACTAGTGAGAGCTCATCACATGGGTCAAATGATCAATTGCAAAATGTTGCTAACCCTTGTGATGTAGGCAAGAAACATGTATCCACCTCATGTGATGATTTATTGTCTATGCCATGTACTTCATATATAGATGCTTGTTCTTCTTCTACTATGCATTATGAGACTAACCTTGTAGAAGAAAACAAAGAGCTCCAAAGTCAAGTAAAGTATTTGAGTAACAAGATAGAGAGGTGGACAAAATCAAAAGTCACCCTTGAAAGCATAATCAAAAATCAAAGAAGCTTCAGTGACATGAGTGGCATTGGTTCCAACAAGAGCAAAGCCGAAGGCAAGAAATGGGGCAAAAATAAATATAATAGGAAGATGAAGAAGCAAGAAAAAATGAAGCTATCGCATTTCATGTGATTTCAATGCCATGAGATGGGACATCTTGCAAATGGTTGCCCCAACAAAGAAAAGCTCAAGTTGAAGAAGGAAGAAGAGAAGCTTAAACATGTCAAATGCTTCAAGTGCCGCACTTGGGGTCACCTCACCTCAATGTGCCCAACCAAGCAATTGGTGAAGCAACAAGAACCTCAATCAAAGCCACAAGTTGAGCAAGAGAAGGCACCACAACCTCAAGTCAAGATCAACCATGATGATCAAGTTGATGACTTGAAGATGATAAAAAAGAGAACAAGAAGGGGTGGCAAGGCAAGAGTAAGGCATCCAAGTCATATTCAAGATGCCAAGATGTTGAGCAAGAACAAGATTCAAGATAAGAATCCACATGCTCACATCAAGTGCCATAGTTGTGCAATATTGGGTCACCTAGCTTCGGGTTGCCCAAACAAGCTTGAGAAGAAGGCTCAAGCAAACAATGAGAAGCAAGGCAATGAGAAGCATCAAATGAGTAAGGAAGAAAAAGCTCAACAAAAGAGAAGATGCTACTTATGTCGGGAAATGGGACACATGGCTTATTCATGTCCCTTAGGTAATAATTCTAAGCCTATTTCAATTGATGCAAATATTATGCTTAGAAAGGATGGTAATGGTACCTCATTTGTCACTATTGCAAAACATCCTGCTATTCATACTAAGGCATTTCCAAAGTATGTTGCTCCTAACTTGAGAGGACCCAACCTAGTTTGGGTACCATCAAAACGTGGATGAATGTGTGTAGGTACCAAATGCATTGGAGGCTTGATTCAAATAAAATTCATATTTTTGATCTTATGATTGAATCAAGTAATTAAAGTCTTCTTTGCATACAAACAACCCAATGCCAAGTCAAAACAATGAAGTCCAAGTGCTACAATATACAAGTATCTTATTCTAATTGTGAGAAATTCATTGGAAATATTTGATGGCTTTCAAACTTATTTGTGTTAAATCTTGCTTTTGAATGAAAAATCTTTTTGCAAATTGAAAAATAAGGTAAATGTCATTTACTTCTCAAATGTGGCTTGAAAACTAGTACATATGACATTTGGTTCTTATGTGCACTCTTTGCTTCAAATTTTTGATTTTCCAAAGCTTTTTTGGGCTATTTATGAGTTTCTTTGATTTTACTCGATTTATTTTTGATTTCACATTCTTACTCACTCATATGAGTCTTTGGATGGTGTTCATGCTAGTTTTGAGATTTTTGGAAATTTTATTTGAGCAATGATCCAAATTCAAAGTTGAAATTGTGAAAATTGGAAAAATTCTGGGCTGTCTAAAATTTAGTTGTGCGGACAGTCCGCGGGTAAGAGGTGGACGGTCCGCCGTTCATGAGACTTGTTTGCCAGAATGCTCTACAAAAAACTTTTAAGCCGAAAAATTACACTGCGGACGGTCTGCCAAAAGACCGCGGACGGTCCGCTGATCATCGGTTCAACCTACAAGCTTCGGATACACCGATGGGTTGTCTACTGAGCAATGCGCGGACGGTCCGCCAAAGGTCCGCGGACAGTCCGCCCATGGTGTCTTCAGGAGGATCCTGACAGTTAGACTTATCATGAGCTACAAAGGTATATCTCTAGTTGATCACATTCTTTTGGGGGCATATGAGATGTTTGAATTGGATATATATGCTCTTGTTGCTTGCTACAAGTTGATTGAATGGATTAAATGGTTAGTAATCAAAATTGAGTTAGTTTGAATGGATATGATCATGAGATAATATTCAATATGGGATATGATTAGATATATGTCTTGTGAGTTTATTCGAATAAGTTGACATCAAGTTTGATTCAAATTGATGAAGTATAGCTCAATTGCTCAAAATCTGTCCTTTATTGGAAATCTGAGTAAGCTGAGATGATAGCCATAGTTAGATGATCAAATCTATTTGGATTAGTTTGAAATTTGGTATGCATGCCCTACACTTATGATACTAGTTGTTATACAAGTTTCATGAGAATATGACGAAGGATACTTCGGTTTTGGAGTGGATCTTGTCAATGCACGTGCAGCAGTTTTCAGCTTACACCTATGATTAAAGATGTGAAATCTGGTAGTAATCTAAAAATATTGAAGCTCAATTTTTATGGCTTCTATATGACTTAGTGTCACACATCTCCATAAAATTTCGTGGCAATTCAACTTGTACTTTGAGAGATTTGATGTATTCTTTGAGAAGTACAAAATCTGCCAGAAAAGTGACAAATATTGGATTGATCTTGAGTCACTTAAATTGAAAGGTCCTCAAGTTGTAATCATCTTTACAAATAGTTGAGGAACCTAGGTTTGGTTTTGAGAGAATCTAGAAGCATAACAAGTGTTGGGTACAAGGCAATTTGAGTGTACTTATCACATTTTTGGTACTCAAATTGGAAGATCAAGACTAAGCAAAATAGAAAGTAAGGGACTTAAAGAAGACTTGAAGATTATTCATCATTTGTAGTCCATCATCTTGATCAATCAACCAAAATTCATTTTAAGTGAGTGTCAAGAATGGTTCTTGGAGAGATCACTTCTCTCTGGAGAGGGGCGAGCCGCCCAAGAGTGGGTTTGACAAGCAAGGTGCTTGGAAGGCCAATATGGAAGTGGTGATCTAGAATCATTGGAGATGCTTAATTGAAGATATCAAATGGGTTGATCAAGAAAAGCAAGTAACACCCAAAATAGAGATATTCATGAAAATTCAAGTGATATTCAAATGGTATTCTCTCATGCAAGCAAGGATCAAAGAGATGAAGCAAGCCAACCACAACAAGATAGTGCATTTCATGATAAGTGATATTCATTTCATATGGGTGAAGAATGGTTTTCATATTGGTATTCATTATCTTCACCAAGATATTATAATTGGACTTCATGATGCTAGTTGGAGAGCTAAATTGGAATCCAATGACTATCCTCTACTCCAACATAGCAAGGTGAAATTGCTTGACATATGCATTCATACTACGCTAAGGACATGTTTAGTGCATATAGTCATATATAGTGATCATTCATGAAAAATAAAATAATTTTAATGTTTTATGATGCCACTATTGCTTCTGTGCTTGATATAATCTAGTGGTAACATATGACATGTTCATGAGCTAGTAAACCCAAGTAGTTGATCTAGAAAATGAGCTTTCAAGTGTTTAACTCAACATTGTCAAGATAACCCTTAGAATGAGGTGTGAAGAAGCTTGTCATTGATTCAAACCGAGTTGAATTATTTGGCCAAGTAGTCTAGATCAAGTCAAAGAGAAAGAAGCTCATGGAAACAATCTAGTTCAAGAATTGATTATCAATGTCAAATTCAACAAAGTGATTCATCATGATTTTACATGTGATACTAGATTCAACAAAAGGTATATCATTGTATCTCTACAAGTGATATACATGGTCATACAAGTGGTATTCATTCAAGTAGATCTAGTGCAATAATGGTGGTTCCACAAGTGATCCTCAACTTTAAGTGATCAATTCAAATCAAGAAAGTTACCCTCATCAAGAAGAGCTCAAGATTCAAGTAGATTGACAAACACTTTGACATAAGGGGAGGAGCCCCACTACAAGGTATCAAGGTCAAGAATCCTACTAGTATCCTACATGTGGCATTTCAAGGTGGTCTTTGTGCTTCCACATGTTGTTGTTACAAGTGGTGTCAATTCCAATCAACTTGAAAGTGTCCATCAAAAATGAAGATTCAAGACTCAACCATCTACCCAAGTCCAACTCTTTGTATCAAACCACAAGTACTTTTTATGGTCATTGATGACAAAGGGGGGGGGGAGAAATGAACAAAGATGTGAATTATCCTTGGATGACAAAGGGGGAGATGAGATGAGAGTGCGATCATGGATATGAATCAAGAGGAGCAATATTGAGGAGGATCAATATTCTTGGACAAGAGGAGCACACAAGTAGGGGGAACAAGCTCATGAACTTAGTTGTTTGCATTTGATATGTGCATATTCGTGTGCTTGTTTGCATTTGCTTAAGTTTTAAAATTTATATATGCATTGCTTGTGTGTGATGTATGCTAGTCATAGAACTTGATTGATGATTTGATAACTAGCATGCATAGATTGTAGCTAGACATTTTTTTCAAGTGAATCAGGAGCCTTGCTAATATTGTTGATCTCATGAGGTATCTTGAATTTTTGATGAATGTCTAGTTACTCATTGATGCTAAGGAATGAACTTCAAGGATGCAACTCAAATTGGTATCACGCTTCAAAGGTCTATCCTATATACCTTTGCATCACTTAGTAGTGATAACAATTCCACAAATTTCATATTTATGCATGTGTGTGAGTTTAAAACCGAATCTCTTGAGCACGCATGTAGGGGGAGTTATCACTACCAAGTCGGATTTTTATGGTGCTTATCCAATCTTTTACAAGTGGTCTTAATGGTGGATAAGAAACATAAAATCCAAACCAAGTTAGCTTTTTACACGTGTGTGAAGTGCTAGCTTGGAATATGCTTAATTTCCATATCTTTGTAGAGTTGTCATCAATTACCAAAAAGGGGGAGATTGAAAGGCCCTTGTTTGGTTTTGATAATTGAGTGACAACTTAGGTGGATTAATAAGTGTTTATGTTGAGATACACAGGAGATTAGTCCACACAAAGACACTAGTATGAGCAACATGTGCCATGGAGGAGAAATGGCTAAGGGTTGATGCTATGCTCATATAGTGTGATCGAGGAGCTCATTGCATATGAGACATGACATGGAGTTATGTGACCAAAGTGGAGAAGATCAAGACAAGGCTTGGCTTGATGGACCGGTTGTAATGGAGAAGGGCAAGTCAAGGCTTTGAAGCGAGGGACCGCGAGGCGGTGAAGCTTGGGCAAGATTTGGCGCCGATGGACCGAGGCAACGGTGAAGAGGGAGCAAGGTCAAGATCGATGGACCAAAGAGGTCATGTGATGATATGGAGTGGATCATATCATTTAAGAAAGATCAAGCCAAGTGTTGACTCATGATGATGATCAAAAGGCTTGATGTAGTTTGGTGCTTGTGTGGCATCAATGTTTGGGAAGATGAAATGAAATGCGCAAAGTAAAAGTATGACTTGTAGGGCATTTCATTTCACCGGTCAAAGGTTGTGTAGAGAAGTGCATGACCGGATTTAGGATAGATGGCCGTACTATCAAGAGGGGCAAACTTGTTTGTATATCGGTCATCTAGTGCCACTTGAGCGATCTAACATTGCGATGTTGCTAGGATCGAGTGGCGTGGTGAGATCAAGTGAAAATCCTTTGAAAATAGTTGTGAAATGCTAACACACATGCACATGGTGTTGTTCACGTGGTGGTGTTGGCACATTTGCAAAGGAGAAAGAGTTGGAGTTGATGTTGATCTACTTTGGGAAGTAAGAAAGGTTTTTCAGTTTTCTCCGGAAATTAGGTTGTCTCTTGGAGTGGAATACTGCTTTGATCCATTGTGTTTTGGATCAAATATTCAGTTGAGTTGTGTATCCCTCTGAATAAGTTTTCCATAGAGTCCAAGATCACCTAGTTTGGACATCGGAGCTAGGAGTTATGGCCGTTTTAACGAGGTACATTTCTGCTGGAAATATATCTGCGGACGGTCCGCTAAAGGGGGGCGGACGGTCCGCCGTTATCTCGGATGAGCTCGAACAGAACTGTTTTTGGCTCTGTCAGTGGTCCATAATGAACTGCGGACCGTCCGGTCCATGGGGGCGGACGGTCCGCATTTAAAAGCTGAAACGGGCGCAGAAACTTGGTAGTTCTGTCTTGGGTGTCCAAAATGAACTGCGGACCGTCCGGTCCTTGGAGGCGGACGGTCCGCCTCCTACTGAAAATTCTGGGACAGAAACACTGCGGGTTCTGTGTGTGCTCACCTTTTGAACTGCGGACAGTCCGTCCCTGGGGAGCGGACAGTCCGCCGGTCACTTCCAGTTTTAGTCAGAGACGTTTGCAAATCTGTTGGTTCGAGGTTTTGAACCGCGGACGGTCCGCCCCAGGGGCGCGGACAGTCCGCCCGGGGCTCTAACGGTCGACTCTGACACATAATCATTGCAGTTCTAGCCGTTGGTTTTGAATGGCGGACGGTCCGGTCTCTATGAGGCGGACAGTCCGCGAAAAACGGGATTTGAGTGTAACGGCTAGTTTGGGGCCTCCCTCTATAAATAGAGGGTGTGGCCGGCCTTTTGAGGTTGCTGAGCACCTTGGGGACTTGGTGTCCATGTGTGAGAGTGCTTGAGAGCCCTCTACTCACTCTAACTTGATAGTAATCATCCGATCGAGTGAGAGAGCGATTCTAGCTTTGAGAGATTGCATCGAGTGGCACTAGGTGATCGTGTTGCAAGCCGGTGTGCTTGTTATTCTTGGAGGTTGCCACCTCCTAGACGGCTTGGTGGCAAGAGGCTCCGTTGAAGCCTGCAAGAAGATTGTGCAGTGCTCCGGAGAAGAGATTGTGAGGGGTATTGTGCTCACCCCGCGGGAGTCGCGAAGAGCAACTCTAGTTGAGCGAGACGTGAAGAGCAACAAGTGGTTCGGCCGGATCATGTGCTAGAGCTCGGTGTGAGCACTCCACGTGGGAGAGTGTGACTTGAGAGTCACCACTAGCAAGAGGATCGGCGGCAACCTTGGAGCTTGTCTCAACGGGGATTAGCTTGGTGGCAACCAAGTGAACCTCGGAATAAAAATCACCGTGTCAATTTTGTCTACTCTTCTCGGTGGTTTGCATTCTCCAAATCACAAGCCTTATATTTACATTCATCTATATCTTGTGCTTGTGTAGTTACTCTCTAGTGTAACTAGTTAGCTTGTGTAGCTTAATTAGTTGATCTTGCTTAGATTGTGTAACTAAGCAAGTTGAGTTCTTGGATTTGGATTGTGTATCCTTGTTCTTGAGCATCTAGTGAGCTTAGGTTTGGTTTTGTGCTTTTGCTCATTAG
Source organism: Panicum virgatum (assembly GCF_016808335.1). NCBI lineage: Eukaryota > Viridiplantae > Streptophyta > Magnoliopsida > Poales > Poaceae > Panicum > Panicum virgatum. The sequence goes on along the minus strand of NC_053141.1, from coordinate 40,278,400 downwards.
AATTGTGTAGGAGCTCCCCCGATTTGTGAAGTACTAGTGTGTGGCTTGGCATTAGAATTGTTAGGAGAGCTCTTGCTAGCTTGGCACTCCATTTGTTTTGTGTGGGATCTGTTTGGAGGTGCCTTAAAGTCATAGTTAGAGGGGTGAAGTCTTGCTAAGCGAATAGTTTCAATTCCGCATAAGTTTCGGTTAGCCGGCGCAATTAGTTTTAGAAAGGACTATTCACTCCCCTTTATAGTCCGCCATCTCGACCCTATACTTGGCTTGATCTCTGAATTGATGGCGCCTGGCTTGACGATGTGGCCGACGCTCCCACTTGTGCCACCGTGCGTTTCAATCCTGCGGTCACCAGACTTGCCGTTGCCGCCGCCGGACTTCACGAGACCACGGATCCCATGGTGGGGCTTCATCTGCTCAGCACTGCTTGCGCTAGTCATCTTGCTGCAACCCTGCATCCGCCTGCTACGGCAGCGCATCCTGCCATCTACAGCCATGGCTACCGGGGGGAGGATCGATAGAGGTTGCTGGTGCTGTGGTGCGGGTCTGCGAAGGGGAAAGGAGAGGCGACGAAGGGAGGCATCTCCCCGGCACAGATGAGGATAGAAGCCTCGATGGGGAATTGGAGGAACGAGTGGACGAGAGCATTCCAGAGCATCGTCTTTTTTTTTAATATACCAGCGTGACCCATCCGGCAAAAGAGGAAATAAAAAAAAAATCTAGTGTTGCATTGCTAGGTGTTCCTCTGCCACATTTCCAGCTAGTGCTGCACTATCTGTGCAACCTTCAGGCCTAAACGTGCCATTATTCCGGGACAAAATTTGAACCACAACTCCAACTTCAGCAGCACGGTGCAGGATGTCCGGTTTTGTAGTTCCGAGTTAAAAATCAAACGATCGTTGGAGGTTGAAATATTAATTTTTCTCTAGAAATAACAAATCTGATGCCCTGCTCGGTGCACCGCTAAGTCCAAACATTATCAACGTCGCTGGCGAGATGACACTGTGCCATGTATTTATAGCCATAGCCATCACAGACTGGCAGGTTGCTACTCAATCCGCCAGCAAACTGCATATTTGGGTCTCCTCAAGATCAAACTCTAGAGATGAAAGGGGGCAGAGCTAGTGATCTTGCGCACAGGTTGCGCACTTGCGCAACAGATTGCACTATATTAGGTAGGGCGGTTAATCAGGGAAGCAGTTAATAATCACGGCCAGCTTGACGTGATGTGTGGGTAGCCTGTTACCGTTCCAAGTCCCATTATGGCTGTCAAACATGTGTCATTTTCTTATCTTTTTTAGCTGGCAAAAAACAATACAGTAATAAGAAAAGTTGTGAAATCCAGCACCTTTTCCTGTTTTCTTGTGAAATTCCTATACCAATCATGTGAAATTCCGGAATCAACCATGTGAAGCCCTAAGTTGTTTGTTTGGTTTCATAATCTAAATCTCTCGTAACCTCAATTAAATCTATCCGATAATTCATTTCGCATTAGTAGGGCTGACTACGTTATACATACAACAGGCCAACATACTATTGTTTTTTATTTAGTTAATGGAACAACGCTCCTTCATTTCGCATAAATTACCTGGGATCCTGTTTGGAAAAAATGACAAAATCAAGAAAACTAAGCACATAAAAAAAGAGTATAGGAAATTTGGCATTAATCCAGCTCGTTTGTTTAGGCTGCTGCTGATTTTGTTCCCTTCAGCATATCTCTAAATGAACCACATGTGGGGGGAAATCTAACACTAAGTCGCACTAAATCATCAGCATCCTAAATATACACACACACGTAGCGTATAATATGTGACTGGCCACCAAATAAGTTAGTATTCTACATTCACCGTAATTTACTATCATGACAGTACCCACTATAGGTCATTAATTATTATTTTTCTCTCTTGTGGGCCATCATGTCACCTCCTTTGCACCAAACAGAAAGGCTGTGTTTATGTTTAGTTCTGCGAAAAGTTCCCAAAATTTTTCACTGACGCATATCACATCGAATCTTACAATACATGCATGGAGTATTAAATGTAGTTAAAAAATATAACTAATTGCACAGTTTGGTTGTAAATGACGAGACGAATCTTTTGAGACTAATTACTCCATGGTTGGACAATAGTTGCCAAATAAAACCGAAACATGCTACAGTAACTTTTCGCGAACTAAACACACCCAAAGTTCATATCTTGACCGACATCCTTAACTAGCTAGTACTCCCTCCGTTCCAAATTATAAGACATTCCAACAATCTTGGAGAGTCAAAGTTTTTCATATTTGACCAAATTTATATAATAGAATAATGACATTTATTATATAAACTAAGTACCATTAGATTCTTTATTAGTTATATTTTCACAGTACATCAATTTGATATCATAAATTTTTATATTTCTCTCTATAATCTTAGTCAAATATGAGATTGCTTTGACTCTCCAAAATTCTTGGGATGCCTTATAATTTTGAACAGAAAGAGTGGCTACTAATACCTACGGAGGTAAGCGCACAATCCGACAGTTCGCGGCCCAGGGCCAGGCCCCCCACGATTAGCAAGCCGCTCATGCAGGATGTCCATTGTTCAATGCTCACACTTCTCTCTTTTTCCTTTCCTTTTATTTATTTTTCTTTGTTTTCCCCTTTTTTTCATGGCGTCCTTCTGAAAAGTTGTACCCAAATGTGTCTAAAAAACTTATTTGAAAAGTTGTACTCTTTTTTCCCCTTTTACGATGTCCTTGTAAAAAGTTATCTGAAATGTTATCTTGAAAAGTCATATGAAAAGTGTAATGGAAAAATTGTAGGTAAAGTTTGTCTGAAAAATTTGTATAAAGAGTACAATAAAAAATTTGTACGGAAAGTTTTCTGAAAAATTTTATGAAAAGTTGTAGCAATGGATGAGTTGATGCTACAAGGACAAAAGTTTGTCTGAATCCCAAAGGTAAATATCCGATTGAAGACATAACTATACAACATAAATGAAAATAGATCCTTTTATTTTGTCAACAACTTTAAAATTTATTCCAGAAATAACCACATCTCTACTCTACCCAATTATTTCTTAGTTAAATAATTTACCTTTGTGCCAAAACAATCCTGTAAAATTTTTACCTAACCTTATCTGATAATAAACTATATTCCCTCCATTCCGCAAAGATTGTAGTTTTAAAAAATTTCAGATATTTACTCATCCAAAAAAATAATTTTGTTGACCCTAATTACTTCTATCAATTCTGATTGAAAACCGTGTTATTTATTTAGTTTTCTGGATCCTCAATGAATGCATATGCATTATAACTAGAAAAATAATATCTACTAAATATTTGATTGGCTCTATGCGTTTTCCTATGTAATGCTTGCTTGGTACTTGGTATTATTTTAATTAGATGAATCTTATTACAAGCTAAAACTATACTCTCTGTGTGACAGAATTTAAATGTTAAAACTACACTCTTCGTGTGACGGAGGGAGTACATTTTACAAGTAAATAAACCACAATGAAAGTCGAATATGTCCTGGTAAAGCCGGCAGCGGCTGTGGCCAATCGGCCAACACGAGGGTGAGCATCGAGGGATGGCGCTCACTACATGAGCATCTAGAGTGAAGAAGGAATCCATTGTGGACATTAATCGGTGACAACATAAACCCGCAATTGGAGCTCACCGAGGTGGCGATGGATGGCGGTTTGCGAAAATTGGTAAATGACATTAGTGTATTTCATTGTTTGCCATGAGTAGAATTAAAATAATAGCTTCATATATGGCTTGTGTAAATATTTAAACTTACCGTATACAGTTTGGATGAGTTCCTTTTAACCTGCCTATAACATTTAATATTTAGTTTGCCTCTATTATAATTGCATCTCCAAAGAATTATTTTTTAATCTCCCCCTAATGGCGCGCACGCATCGTGAGATTAGCGATTTAATCACATCGCTAAATGCGCACTACCATATTGGGTGTGCCTAGGTCAAAAGGCTCAGATGATCCATGCAAATAACTGGTCCAGACATCATCCGACTTGGAGAATTGTGTATGGCATCAGCAGCGATCGGATTTGAGGAAAATGTGTTCAGTCCCAATGATATACATATTTAAATGAAAGAAACTTATTTGGCAAGTTATTCAGGACAAGTGAAATCAGAGAGATTTTTGACAACTGTACATCATGAGGTCAACAGGCACCATGGGCGAATCTAAAATCCCACAGAATTGTAGGTGGTAGATCGTAATAAGGATTAAGATGTAGGCCTATATTCCAAAAACCCTGGTTAACTTACTGATGATTTTTTTAAAAAAGATTTCTCTTATTTCAATTATAAATAATAAATGTGTGCAGAGATCAAATTTAGTGGCCTATTCATAGTGTGTTTGATAGTGCATACAGTGCCATCCTCGTCTTATTTCGCACATAAAAAAACTAGCATTATGTTTGATAGTATTTTTTTTGCATATATAGGATGTAAGTAATAACCAGTTCGACATTGAAACTAGAAGAATAAGCTGACATGCATGAAGCTTCCATTGCCAACTGAGATGAAAGTACGAAACTTGACATGAGACGTCAAGATATGCATATCCCGTTGGAAACTTGAAACGCCTTCACATCTGCTCCATATGCATGCAAGACTGAAAGAAGCAAGCATTCACTTCACATCCTGCATGTAGACAGGGAAGGATAGAGATTAAGGGTGATACAGTGCGAGATCAAGAGAGATCAGAATGATTGCTGAGCATTAAGGCCATGATCTCCACCACATTAACATCCTGTGATCACGCGTGATCTCTAAATTTGGAAGGTGAACTTGCATTTCTCTGAGATTATCTCCACATTAACCCCTCCTTTCTTCTATAAAACTAGGCAGCTGCGGAGCCAAGAACTCTCGTGAACTCTCGTACCACCACGTCATGGAGGTTGAGGAAGCGGGAGAAGAAGAGGTGCAGGCGCGGGAGAAAAAGGAGGATGCGCCGGCAAAGGAGCTCGACCTCCTCGGCGCGCTCGGGTCGGAGGTGCCGGAGGGGAAGGCCGTGGAGGCGGTGGCATCGGGCAAGGGGAAGGAGAAGGCAGCAATGGTGGCGGCGGAGGAGAAGTCGCCGGCGGCTTCGGGAGGCGGCGAGAAGAAGCGCTCGTTCAAGTGCAACTACTGCCAGCGCAAGTTCTACACCTCGCAGGCGCTGGGCGGCCACCAGAACGCGCACAAGCGCGAGCGTTCCCTGGCCAAGCGCGGGGCCGCCGCTGCAGCGGCCGCGGCCGCCGCTGCAGCGGCCGCGGCCGCCGCGGCTGGGCGCGGGCTGTACGGCGGCGCCGACCCCTTCGTGCCGCCGCACCACCTCCGCCTCCCGCACGCCTGGCCGTACTCCGCCGGCACCGGCAGGCCCTCGTCGTTCCTGGGGTTCGGCCGGGGCGCCGCCGCCGCGCCGTTCTACGGCGCGTACCACGGGTGGCCGGCCGGGCACGCCCAGCCGTCCATGGCGGGGCTCGCGCGCCACGACCGCCCCGCGTACCCTCCTCATGGCTACGGGTACAGCACGTCGTCGTCGAGGGCCCCAGCCCCAGCCCCAGCTCCTACCGTCCTCGACTCCGGGATGCCTGGGCTCCGGTGGGTCGGCGGCGATGCCGCTGCCAGCGGCGACCACGGCGTAGCGCAGCAAGAAGAGGGGCAGCAGCAGCAGGCGGAGGCGCAGAGTTGCAAGATAGACCTGAACCTCAGGCTCTAGCTCCCCATTTCTCCATTGTTTAGAGTGCTTGTTAATTGTTAGTGAAACCTCATGTTGACAAGGGACAATGCTCTGTCATGTCATGTAGCTGTTCTTGCTAGTGATTCATTTTGTTTCTGAATTCTGATTAAGTCATGCATGGACGATTTGATTTTGCGTGAGCGGCAAGAGATTAGGAAATCGGAGGAAACCGCGTCGTTCGCTCTGGCAATGCAAGGTGGTTTCCGTCGCGCGGCCGTTTTCACGCCTCTGACGCCCACAAATCACGCCCGAAATTGATTAGCGTGGATTGTTGGCAGCGACGTGATGTTTCCATTGGCAGCGATTTGCTTGGGCCTGCCACGTGCTTGCCGCCGGTGCTTGCGCACTGCTCCCTCCCCTGCCGCTGCCGGGCGCCGCCGCCTTGCCCCGCGTCCCTCCGCAATCTCCGGCGCCGCCGCATCGTCCGCCGGCCTGCCGTCGCCGCCGCCTGCTCATGACCTCTTCGCCGCAGCCATAGACCTCCACTGTTGATACCCAACTAGCAGGCAGCATCTTGCCTGTGATGACAGATCCGTGCTGTGCATGCCTGAAGAACTGAAGGTATTATCTCGCTGTGATGACCTCCACTGTTGCCTGTTCTTTTAGTCTTCCTGCTTATTTTTATGTTTGTCCTGCCCTGATCCAAGATTTTTTGACTTAACATTTATTCAACGATGGTTCATCTCGATCAGGTGGCCAAGGAGAACAAGATCACCCTTCTGCTGGACTGTTCCTCATTAGATATCACTCCTACTGTAAGCTCATGATCATTTTTTTTTTGCCATTCATATTGTTCATTTTTAGAAAAAAAAACAAATACAAATTCAAAAGTCAGGTTACTGAACGTGTCATTATGCTGATTTGATTCATCTCTGCACAAGCATGGCTTGTACATGCACTGGAGCAACGATGAGGACAAGAACCTCAAGTGGAGACCACTCTGCTATAGTGGATAAAGATTTTGGTTGTTGTGGGAACAAGGGAGCTACTCGGAAATTAGCTTTCATTTGTGTCAGCTGATCATTGAGACAGTGTCACTTATATTTCCTTGGGGCTAGATAAGGTTAGCTTGCATAAAAACAATTAGCGATTATATATTAACAAATTACTTGCAGACAAGTTGATAACTATAATTACTCTGTTCGCTGTGCTGTCGCTGGTGGCTGGTACTGATTTGTTGTGAGAGAAAAATACTGCTGGCTGGCTGGTGGCTACTGGATGGTGCTGGTTTGGTGTGTGAGGAAAACACTGTTGACTGGTTGCAGCGAACAGAGTGAATGTATTTTCCAGAGATGATGCCTTGCCCAATTAAAGATATGTCAGTTCTAGACTGCATGCCCTGGTCAAGTGGTCCATGTTGTCATTGCCAGATGCTCTTTGAAGTGCAAATGCACAGAAAATTGTTATCTACACAATGTTATGTCGTTTTGTAATTTGCTAGGAAGAGTACATGTTGGACTGAACGGTCAATTAACGTAATTGTTAGAAGTATTGTATTCGGGCTGGGCCCTCTGGGCCCTCTTGGCTGCAGCCGCACAGGCCCATTGGCCTTGTGATCATGCTTGGGTTTTGTAGATGATTGGTTAGGCAAGCATCTTCTGATTTGGTTCTTTCTATAAACTAATCCTAGGACCTCCTTGCCTATATATGTAACCTGTGCTACACACCTCATAATCAATCTACTATTTTCCTAAGTCATCTCTTTTTCATGGTATCACGAGTTCAGGTGTTTCACCCCCTCTCCCTTCCACTGCCTTAGCACACCTTCCCTTGGCTGCGCCGATGACAGGGACCCCTCCCAGTGCCGAGGAGCAAGAGAAGGCGCGCGCTGCCAAGCACGAAGCCGCTGTCGTCGCTCGCGCTGCCGAGGCTGAGAAGGCCGCAGCTCTGGCCGCCTAGGAGCGCGATGCTGCCAACCAGCGTGTACGCGACGCCCTCGCCCTTGCCGCGAAGGAGCACGTAGCCACTGGCAACCCCCCTCCCATCGACAAGGAGGACGTGCCATGCCGCCATCGCAGATTGACACCAACAGCGACCACGAATCCCCGACACCATACTTCTCCATGAGGCTGCCGCCATCCGGTTCTGAATCTCCATGCCCAAGCCGTCACCATGCAGAATGTCCGAAGTCTCATCCTTTTCATGCTGGACATCATCTCCGACAACTACATGCGCTAGCGCGAGCAGTTTCTCATGGCGCTTGGCAAGTTCTTCCTCGAGCGTCTTGTCCTTGACGATCGCACTGCCACCTCCCCGGATTGGATGCGGATGGACAATGTCGTCCGGTCCTAGATCTTAGGAACCATCTCCAATGACCTGGTCAACACGGTGATGTCCTCCGGCTCCACAGCACGCAACTCATGGTTTGCGATCGAGATTCAGTTTCTCGAAACTCGGGAGACGCACGCCCTCTACCTCGACGCGCAGTTTTGCTTGTTTGTGCAAAGTGATCTATCCATCATAGATTACTATATGTAGGTGCTTCAAGGACATGGCTGATGCACTCGGTGAGCTCGTCACCGACTGCACCCTCATCCTGAACATCATCCGGGGTCTCAATGATCGTGTACTGCATTGGAACCCATGTACTGCTCAACTTCAGCAAAAGGTTGCGAACGGGCCTGCGACCGGTTGGTTGGCTGCGCCTCAGTAGCGCCCTCTCCTCCGGAGGAGGAGGTCCCCGGTTCGATCCCCTGTGGGGACGAATTTCGGTGGATTTTCCAGGATTTTCTGATGGTCTTCAACACATGCTGGGAACTGATGTTCGAGACCATCTTTTCAAGACAATCATGTGGGTGTGAGTATAGGGTAGAGGTCTTAGCTTGCGCATAGGTGGTGTGTGTGGAGTGTGTGAGTCTATGTGTAAGTTCAGATACTACAACTTGTACTTGGAGCAAGGCCAATTACAAAAAAAAAAACTTCAGCAAAAGGTAACAGGATGAAACTAGAATTTTTCAGGTATCTAATTTCGAGCCGAGGTGAGAAAGGTCTGAAAGAGATACTACACTGGTGCTAGCGAGCCCATTTTTTTTTACCGTTGAGAATAGGCACTGCTATATACATCAAGGCAGGAATGAATGTGGGCATATATGCTTACGGGCCAAATCAGGAAATGGGCTCTATCCATCAAACATTCCATTCCCAATCATCAGCACGCTTCTGTATGCGGCCCAACTCCCATCCATGTTAGACTGACGGCCTCGCCCCAATGTCAGGTCTGTAGAGGCGCTAAAATTATAGCTTCATTTTTTTGGCGTCGTTTAGTTGCCTCCTGTAAAATTTTAAAAAAAAAATATTGTTTTCACATTTAAAGTATTAAATATAGACTAATTATAAATTAATTACAGAACTCGTCTGTAAATTACGATGCGAATCTAATGAGCCTAATTAATTCATTATTAGTGTATGGTTACTGTAGCAAATTAGTGTCTGATCATGACCTAATTAGGCTCATTAGATTCGTCTCGTAATTTATTACAAGCAAACTATATAATTAGTTTTTTTATTTTGTCTAGATTTAATAAAGATTTCCGTTAGATGTGATAGTTTTGAAATTTTCAATTTTGCAACTAAACAAGGGCTTTATACGTATTGTTCTTAAATCGGTACCTCGGATACAAAACTTTTGATAGGGTAAGAGCTGTGCAGAAGTCTGATTGTGCACTGGAGGAGGAAGACGCATGAATGATGTCCTTTTCAAATTGAACTGTCATCATTGATTGCCTGAAACTTTTCCAAGAGTAAGCATGTCTCAAGATTAGCATATCCCTTCAGATAATAGGAAACTATTGCTGTTTGGGGTTAAAATTTCTCTAAAAACTAAGGAGGCAGATAATAATCACAGGGAGGTAAACTGTGCGAAGACGTACTATGTGAAGTACTAGGTATATACCAATAATCTGTTTCTTTCCCAACATAGAAACTATATCAAGGCTTGGACTACCAGGTCAACATCTGCATGCCTACCAAGTCACCAAGTTGGAGGCCGCACTCAAGAACGAAAAGTTGAAGCTCATATATTGCTCCTTAGTATCTTTTGGTCCTCTAATTCCTTTGTAATGGCGACTGGACGTCTGAGTGCAAGAATAAAGTCCAAGATGCGTGCCCTCCATGTCGGCGACGGTCATGTAATCATCGACCACTTATTTGTTTGTTGAACTGGAAAAAATCATGTATCTTCAGGATGATAGATCTCCGAAAGAGCGAAGATTATAAAAAGGGAAAAGTTGAACAATTCTTTTTGCGAACACGTATTTCATTAAGGGGGAAGAAGAGAAAACGGCTACAGCACACAGATCTCTGAACAATCACAACCGTTGGATCAGAGTTTGGGCAAATTATGACCTTTCTTTAACCGACAAAAAACAAGCTCTTAATTTACTTGTCAGTTTGTGTGCGCGAGTGCACTGGTACCGCGTGAAATAGGTAGGAATTTGGAAACAAGTCCCTTTTCCCAGATCCGGCTTTGGTTGAGCCCAGCGATGTGGCCGTCTCGTCGTCACACCTTTTCCGGCTTCCTTGGCTCGTCAGTGCTCACCTTTCTGGGTGCCAACACGATGCAGCATCCCTATCCTGTCCCGGACACATGGATATGCTGCTGAGGCGCACATCCGTGAGAATGTGAGTGTGAGGCCACCATGCATGCATGGTTGTCGGAATCAAGGATCGCCGGCCGTCTCGCCGTCGTGCCTGGCCGGCACGCCGGAGAGATTACGCCGCCCTGTACCATGCTAGGAGCTAGCCGTAGACCTCGGTATCATGTCAGCAACTGAGCATCGCGCGTGCGTGTGACGATGGGCCATGCCGATCGACCTCGACTCGGATAGATATTGATAGATCGTTTAGATTCTGTTCACCGCACGTCGATCTGGCGATGCTTATGATCGTGCCTTTTACTGCTTTTGCAGCAGCTGGGGGCCTCGATCAGATTTCAGAGCCAACGAAAGCGAGACCTGCAGAGTTGAAGGTTTCAGCGCTTCATGCGCAATGGCCGCAGATGCATGCATTCACTGACGAGGCTGAAGGCGAAGGAGGATTCAGATCAGAGCAAATAAAGTTGCGATGGCGAGGTGAAACCACGGACCAAATTCGTTTCGATCACGACTGCAACCTAGTAGACAGGAAAGGCCTTTTCGTGAGTACACATCCTAGTCATCACTGGCCGGCCACCGTTTATCGGCGAAGGGGACGTCGATCGAAATAATTGGCACCTCGACGGACGCTGGACGCAGGTCGCCATTCCGGCGACGACGTGTCACTCCTACTCGCGGAGCATCACGAGTTGCACGCAGCATCCACTGGTCGCCGGCCGGCCGGCTCCTACAGCTCCGGGAACCATCGCCACCGCGTGCTCTCGAGTCTCGATTAGGATGCGCAATTGCAGGCGGCGGCCATGGTCCCGTTGCGCATGATGCTGATCACATCCCGGCCCTTTTGGAATGCCAGCCATTCGACCTGCGCAATTTCGCTCGTTCCATCACACGCTCCGGCCAGCCGGGACCTGGCTAGCGGCACGCCTTTCTTAGGTCTACAGCGTTCGTATGTGGATTGTGAAGGGCAGCTCTATCCATGGCCAATGCTGCCATCTGTAGGATGTTGATCATTTTTTCCGAGAAATTTGATAAACACGTTTATCGGAGATCTCCAATCTTTCCCCTTAGAGCAGGTATAATAGTTGGCGGGGAGCCGGTGGGGAGCTTGCGTGGCAGATGAGAGAGAGTCAAGCAGGCGGGGAGCAAAACGCCGGCCGAGGCCTACGGAGACGCGCTGCGCGTCTTGCCATTGGCTGAACAGCGAGCTGGCAGCGGGGCCCACCACCATCCCGCGCGCGTCCTAGCCAGCGGCCGGCGAAACTTATTAAACTTGCTCTTACCAGTAAGGTTTTTAGGTCCACTTTGGCAGGACTTCTTCATCCACTTTTTAAAGAGGTGGCACGGATACACATGTACTTTTAGGTTTTCTTTGGCAGGACTTGTTCATCCACTTCTTAAGGAACCCTACCAAATGTATGCGTATCTGGCGGCAAAGCCCCCTAAATCATGTTGACGAGAGCCATTCGCTAGAGTAAGAAAAAAACTAGCTCCCAACGCCAGATTTATAGCCACGATATTACCAAATCGTTCCACTCATCTGAATCCTCGAGGCACGAGATTTATAGCCAGCAACGCGCGCGGTGCATCATTGCAAACCGATCACATCGAGAACCAAGCGTAGCTCGGATGGCAAGCACTGCAGTTGTGCATGCTGCCAGCCAGGTTCGATCCTCAAAGATTGCAACCTGGGTGTCTCACCGGGTTCTGAGGTTCGAGTGCCTCAATATAGCGTGTTCGAAGATTACTCGGACAATCTCGTCTACGTTGAGTGTGGTCAACGTGGGCGTCTAATAACCTCTTACATGATAGACTAGGCCACTTAAAAAGAAAAAGAAAAATTGTAATGTCGTATCTCTAAATAGATGAATTGTAATTGCATATTGGTAAATTTGAGAAATTATAATGACATAAATCTAATTAACCTTAAAAAAACGATCGTGTCACCGGAAAGCGAACGGGCGGCGTGGGGGCAACAACCTTCCGGTGCCTCTCGTAGCGCGCGGCGCACCGACGACATCACCGTGCGCCCGCGGCCGGGCCTGCGCCGTGCGAACGTGTGGCGGCGCGCGCCGAGCAGTTGCGCCGCGAGCTCTGGACCTGAGGCGGCGCGTCACCACACGGGGCAGGGACGCGCGCGCCTGCAGCCCCTGCAGGGTTGCGCGGGGGCGGCGCCGGCGGAGCGGTCGGGGAACGCGAAAGGGGCCGCGGCGCCAGCCGCCTGCAGCGATTACCCTCCTCCCAGGGAACTCAAGCTCAGCGCACAGTACCTGAGATCCGGCCGTACCAGACACAAACACACCACCAGCAGACGCAGGCACGCAGCTTCCTTCCTCTTCGCGCCGTCAGGTCCCCAAGATGCTCCTGTAGCACGAAAGCTCGATCTCCTCGGACGCCATTCGCCGACAGCCGAAAGGTCGACGGCGGCCGTACCGCCGTCGGCGTCACAGTGCTGCCGACGCCGGGAGCTGGAGACCGCTCTAGAACCGCGCCGCGCAGCTTTCTCTCGCCCCACGGGCAACATCTTGTGTGGTTTCCGGCGCTGGCCGGACGTACGGCTGACAACGAAAACACGCATCGGAGACAGCGAAAACGCCGCTGCCGAGTAATCCATGCGCCCTGCCATCGCTGGTCCAACCTGGACACGTTTCGTCTCAGGGCAGATCACGCAGCCCGATTTGTCACGGTCACGGCGATGCATTCACGACCGCGATGGCACGGGGGCCGGGGCGCCGGCCGGCCCCGTCGCCGTTGCCTGCAGCCTAATCGTGGAGACTTGTTTGGGCTGACGACATTGCAGGCTGCATTCGTGGTGCCGTACTGTAGTAGCTGGATCTCTCGAGAGTTCTCTCAACAAAAACCGGTTTCCATGTACCGGTTAACTGGTTTGTGGACTCAATTTATTGCAGTTTTTTTTTTGTCGCGAATGCAAGAGCTGCTCACTCGTGCTCGCCCTAATTAAGAATATCAGAAGTTCTATACCAAAGGAGATTTTAAGGTGTCTAATACTCATTGTATTATTAGTATTACAGTTGGTTTGAATTCAGCTATGCTTTTCCAGTGATTGACATTTAGAATCTGCGCCGCCAATTAAGAGATGTCTTTTATCAGAAGAGCGTGTTGAATCTAATGCGATATGATCATAAACATCGGGAGTGTTGGCAAATATGCAAAAAAAAATCAAGATCGAACATGAGATACAAATTTTATGTGAAAAAACTCTTGCCGGGAAAAACCACGGGCGCTAACTGGTAATCTTCACGGTAATGAAGGGATTACAATAGCTATAATGAGTCGTCCACTCTTTCCATGCAACTTATAAGATGTATATATAGAGCGGACTGAACTGACAGCAGCCACATAAACGGATACAAATCCGCTAATTACATGACATGACCAGGGATGGCGTCCCCGAGATTGGTGGTGGGCGCGTGTGCAACTAGTGAGGCGGCTATGGTGGCACGGCTTAGTGGATGTCGCGTGTGGCAGCGTTCGACGTCCACGCGCCGGTTTGGATGTTCGGCGGCAGTCGGCCTATGCGCGGACATCCGTGATGTCGGCTGGGCGAGAGGCGACGGTTGGCGGGCCGGCTTGGAGGAGCCCTTGTCGGCCCATTTGGGTGGCGCACCCGTCGACGGCGCAGCTGCGTGCGAGCTATGGTGGTTGGGCCAGCGAGGAGTGTGGTGGCCGGCTCGAGCCGAGGCTGCGGCGCCACCATGCAAAGGATGATGGCGTCGCGCGGGCCCGGCAACAGCCGCGTGCATACAAGGAGGCGACGCACCACCAGGCGAGACGCCGCAACGAGAGGGTCTCTACTTCGCTGGTTTGTGAGGTGAGCAAGCACCGGCGAAAGCCATGTCAGATTTGCCGGCAAGACGACGACAATGCTCTCAGGTGACATTTACCTCCTTGAGGCGTTGTCATGGTGTCTTTTCACTCCGACCAGCTGCATCGGTGCGTTGGCTGCTCCATGGTAGTGCGGCATGCGGTAGTTTTGCTTCGGGGAATGCCGGTGATGCCATGGTGGCTTGGCTGGCGGTAACCAAGCAGGGACGCCATTGGCGTCATGGTGGCATGGCTGGAGGCACCCGGCTGTTTCTTGTGCTGCAGGTCGTTGAGCTTGGCTAAAGGCATTGGCCGTGAGGAAAACTCATGTCGACGATCCAATCCGACCCGGAGGAGTTTCTGTTAAGGCTTGTGCCAATGTCCCAATCCGATGTGTTGAGTTTGACTGTTGTGGTCGTGTGGATGCCTCAATCCAACCGACCAGTGTGCGGCGCCTGCCGATGTCCCAATCTGATCAGCTATAGTTATAGGTGTAGTTGTAAGTGTTGTAGCGCATGTCGATGTTCCAATTCGATCGGCTATAGTTATAGGTGTAGTTGTAAGTGTTGTAGTTATGATGTACGGTTTTCGAATCCAATTTATCTATAAACTAGATTAATTATCACTTTATTAATATACACCGAACGGTAAGGTCGTAGATCTTAAAAAGCACGAGGCGTCCCAGGCACATGTTATAACTTATAATTCGAATCGTATACAGCAGGGGTCCTTGATGATTACAAAGTCTATTTAAATACACCGAAAGGGATGGAACCACATCAATCAGCCTGTTTGCCGGGCTGGAGCGGCTGGCTGGGGCTGATTTATGTGAGGGAGGAGTGCTGTAACGCTGGTGGCATTGTAGCGGCTGATACTGTAGCAAAATGTTACTGTAGAGTTCCAAATACCGAGAATCTGATCCTATGTGGTGGTACTGTAGCAATAGTGGTACTATAGCGTTGGTCCTGCTGGACAAGCCAAGCGAACACGTAAATGTCGAGAGCCTCATGATCAGGAATTGTATCCTTTCGGGAATAATTTCTGATAGTTCAAGATTGATTAGCACCTGACACTGCTCTCTTTCGGGAAGCTTCGAGTCCATGCATGAGCATCCGAACCGACCACAAATGCCCTCGATTCGGTGACAAATCGAACGAATGAAGAAGCGGATAGGAGCTATACCTAGGCCGCTGTAGCGCGAGGGCATCCATGGCGGATTGGTGGTGCATCGGCGTACACAAACAGTTAAACAGTAGAGGCTCATCAGACTGCTAGCTTAGCTACCACTGTTGTTGTACGACCCAGTCATCAAGGATGCTCCCGTCGCCATCGGTGCTCTCTGGCCGGCTCGTCAACGATATTGCGGCGTCGATCGGGAAGCGCCGGGTAGGGGTATGGTGTCGGCTTGCCGGACTGAAGCTGTCCGTCGCCGTCGCCGGCGATGGCGACGGCTACGGCAACGGCCGGTGGATGGATCTCGGAATAATCGAGAGATCGATTAGGGGGCGCGCTGTGCCGGAAATAGCTCCCCGGCCTGCTCTTTCTGCGAACAGAGATCACTAGACGGTTGTCGAATGTTTGCTCGCCGGCCGCCGCCGCCGTCGAACGGCAGCGATGCGCCGCCGATCATTACCGAGCGATACGCTACGACATCCGGAACGTATGACCTTTAATTTACTGAAAGCCTAAAAGGCGTCGGAAAAAAAAAACTTAGCTTTAGTACACTAATTTTGTGCATAATTGTTGATAGGCACGGTATATCCAGCAACTACGTTGACATGATCAACTTTCTTTTAACAATTCCTCGAAGAGACTCCCATGTGTCTGTCAGCAGATATTTAATGGATAACGGAGACCATCGGACTATTGCAAAAAAATGATTTTAAAATTTTAATTACAAAACTGGATAACAGAGAATTAAAAAGGTCCAAAAAATCAAAACTAATTTATTTTAAAAATCAGAATTCAAAAAATAATAGGCATAAATACAAGCAACCAAATATTATAAATATATAAAAAAATTGTTTTAAATAATTGACAAGTATCGTGCCAACAAGATATATAGGTTACAACTTTAGAAAACTTTTGATACTCATTTCATATTTTTTTGACTTAAAATAAATTACTTAAGATTTTTTAGTTTAAATTTGAATATTTTTAATTCTCATAAATGGAAGACCACCTAATAGGCCAAATTTACTCGGTTTCAATAATTGGATAGTCTCTGTTATTCGGTTTCGTAGTTGAAGGTTAAACCGAACATTTGCAATTAATTAAATATCATTTTAAAAAACATTTAATTAAAGATAATACATTTTACAGATACTATTTATCAAAGTTAGAAAAGTCAAACTTGGTACGAATCTATATGAACATCTATTTTTGATCATATGAAGTACGCCAAAGAAGCAAAAGGGCTTGTAGCCTAGTGGTTATAAGAGCCTCAGTAGCACCTGAGGTCGTGGGTTCAACTCCCCGTGGGTGCGAATTTTCTAGGACTTAACGGCGTTTGTGCTTTCAGTGGTAGGCGACGTTCCCATCGACAGCGGAGTGACTGTGGTGACTTCGTCAATCTCAGTCTCTCGGAGGTACTCATAGAGATAGGGTTGCGTGCGTGTATTCATAGGGATGAGTGTGTGTGCGTGTTTGTGAGCGTCTGCGTCTGTACTGTGTTTCTAATAAAAAGTACGCCAAAGAACACAAATTAGAATATGATAAACCCTAAAACCTTCAAATAAGCGGTCATGCATGCACACACGTCTATTAGTGTCTTATAAAAAATGGACCGATAATGTAACAGTCCTATGTTGTTTAACTAGTTAAACATGTCATCATATGCATCTTAAAGCATTAAACATATTTAGCTCGCAATTAAGGAGAGACTTAAACCTTAGGCTAATCCACTGTTTTGGTAGTGGCGGACAGTCCGCCCCTATACGGCGGACGGTCCGCGACTATGTCACGTGGCCGACCACGGTTCACCTCGGGCACATCGAATTCACTGCCACGTCACCCTACCCGCGGACAGTCCGCGCCTCACTCACGGACGGTCCACTAGCGCATCTCCGATGCGTGTCACGCGCGCAGAGTCTGAGCGCCACGTCCCACCCTCGGGCCCACTCGTCAGCCCGATCTCTCCATCTCTCCAGCACCCCTCTGCTCTCTCTCTCCCACTCTCCCCAAACACCCTCTCTCTCTAGTAAAGCCATGGAACACCTCACCAGAGCATCACCAGAGGACGCCGGGGAACGACGCCTACGAGCTGCACCACCCCGATCTCCTCTTCTTCTTTGGGGAGGAGCTTCCCTAACAAGCTTCTTCCTCTACTTCATCCTCTTTCTCAAGCCCAAGCAAGGAGGACGACCCCGAGCTACTCCAAGTCTTCCCCGACGACTTGAAGCCCTTATCAGTGACCCACTCGACGCCGGTGAGTGTTTCTCCTCCCCGATCCATCCGCATTGCCCTAATATTCGAAGCCAAGAACACACCTAGAGCACAAATCACCATTGATGACCTAGAGCTTCGAAACCCTAATGCATGTGCGATTTAGTTAGCAAAGTGAACTCCCTAGACTTCCAGGCACCTCTAGGAACAAACCCCACCCCAACCCGTGGCCGGAATCGCCGGCGGCGAACTCGCCGGTGAGCCTTGGCCGTGTCGCGGACGGTCCGCCCGACATGGCCGGAGGGTCCGCCAGCTCCTAACCAAAACCAACAGAGCCTCTGTACGAGTTCTGGCCTTTCAAGATTTGAAAGGCGGACAGTCCGCTCAACCCACGCGGACGGTCCGCGATTTAGTCAGAGAGCATATTTTCCACCCAACACGGTCCGCGACTGACCGGCGGACGGTCCGCCACTCGGTCCGCCGTTCAGACCAGATGGTCCGCTTCCCTAACCCGGACGGTCCGCAATTACCTGTTCAGCACCCTTTCACTCATTCATGTACCACCCACCTTTGTACCATAGTTTAGCCCTGTTAAAGCATGCATTCTCCTGTCTTTAGCAATCATTGCACGCATTCATAGCATGCTCATTTCTCAAGCATCATTTTCATTCGTGTAGAGACCATGACACCGGAGCAAGAGGAGGGTGAGCCGGAACCCGTGGGAAACGACGCTTCTTTTGAGACTCAAGGCAGGCCCCTAAGCATTTCTTACACCCTATTTTGGATCAATGAAGTATATGTGTTTTGTTTGCGCATGAGTTACTATATATATATATATATCATTGATTGCGTAGAACCTATCTGATGCATTATCAACCTTAATTAGGATATCATCCTTAGATGAGTATGCTTGAATAGGTGTCACGAACTATATGCTTAGCCATGCTTAGCTACGGTACAAGATGAGAGTTGGCAAGGTCACCACCACTCACGAGTTATAGGATGTTTGATTAATTTACATGATTAGTCAAGAATGGATAAAAGTTGAGCAAATATGAAAGATGATTCGGACTTGGGCAAGTATGATAGGGTCATGTTGGGATGGAGCTCACATGGTTAGTCTTGCTTGAGTTGATTAAGGACCGATGCGTAATCGTTTTGATACTTGAGCACCTTTCCGTACAAACCACATACTTTATAATGGGACGGTAAGCCAATTAGCATGAGTCACACCTTGCCTTGATCGGATTCGGTGCGAGTTGTGATGGAGTGTGATCGGCGTTTCCGGTGCACTTGTCCTTCTCGACCGTTCGCTCATAGTCGGTTGTGTTTGTGTGAAAGGTTGATGCATGAATCAACACTTATCCTTAGCCGTGAGTATGGTCGTTGGTCTTGTTCTCGTGTGGGAAAAGTTGTACACCTCTGCAGGATTTTTGATCTATTGCAATAGCCGCGCTCTCGGACATTGAGCACGCTCTTGTACTTTGACTTTAACGTAGAGTTATCGAGAAAGTTCATGGAAGATTGAGTTTATGATTTATGAACACTTTACTTATGTAATTGTTTGATGCATGCTTTAGAGATCATAGATGCTCTGTCTTTTGCTTATTACAATTTGATCAAAGTTAGATGCTTTTATGCAAAAGTTAAATACCGTACCCTATCCTTGCTACTAACCAAATACATTCTCCTTGAGGTCGGAATAATATATACCCATATTGGATAAGTCCTGCGAGTACCTTTTGTACTCATGATGCTATCGTTAAAGTTGTTGCAGGTGATGCGCAGCCGGAGGCCATGTTCGGCTACTTCTACCCCGCGGACGGAGGTGCGGGTGAGGAGTGGATGGCCGGTGGCTATGTGAAGGACACTATCGGCATATAGTGTTACCTTCTTATTTTGCGTTATGTATGGAGTGCTAGTAGTAGAATTTTCCGCTGCAAAAGCTCTGAAGACTTGTTGTATTAAACTTTGAACCTTTTTTAATATAATCTCGTGTGTTGGACGTGCCTATGTAATGGTATTACTGTTGTGCTTGTGGAGTGTGTTTAAATTCTGGGCGGTGCTCATGACACATTCCAAGGACTACCGGGGTTGGTTCCCTCTAATCAAGTTGATCAATTGATGATGACTCGATTAGCCGGGATTAACTTGGGCTGGTTCCTCACAGATAAAGTATATTGTACTAGGCGTGTGACCGTGTGTGCGTACATTGCATACATATAGTCAATGCACTAAACATTAGAACTACCACAGTTACGACTTACGAAAGTGATTGGTCCGTGGTTAATATGCTCACTATTTCTCGTCCTCGGGTCTATTTTTTCCTTGCACGAGTTCATCTTAGTTTGACCATACTAATAACACACGGCACGTGGCGCAGCCACCTCGTTACACATTGCATCCTCAAGTTGGGACAAGCCCCCACGGTCAATGCAAAATCCTGGGCTTTCCTTGAACTCGCATAGAAAAAACACAAAAGGGCCCCACGATAACTTTCTTGACCGTCCGTCTCCATTCCCTGCTGACCATGCACGCCAGTAGGCGTCGAGCGGCAGATGAACTGAACCGGCAGCAGTTCAGAAATGTCAGCCGCTGACTCGATCTGATGGTACATATGCATCCACGCCGCACATCTGTGGACGCACGACACGAGAGGGTGGGAGAAACCGAGCCCCCTACCCCAAGAATTCCCCAGTCTTGAAACCGGGGGCGCGCGCGGCAGCTCTGAAGAATCCCAAACGGCCACCAACTTCCTGATGATCCTGCAGCTAGCCACACGGGGGCACGCCATTGGCCGGCAACCCCCGGGGGGTCGTCGCCGGCAGGAGTCGTTTCCGGCGGCACGCGCGTCTTTTCTTTCTTTTTGAATGATGGGTTTGTTTTGGGAAGGCAAATATCTCACTTAAAGGTGGCGGAGGGGTGCCGGGATCCCGTGGTGAGGGGTCCCCCGTCATGATCGAAAAAAATGGAGAAATCGCAGTAAGATATTGGTTCGAACCCAATTCATGATGAGTTCAGAAGGACAGCATTCTCTCTAAGAGAAAATGAAAAATGCTGTTAAGACAAAAGAAGCAATTGGTTACGGAAGGTGTCGGATGTCAATTTTAGTGGGCGATAGTGGTAATAGTACGCGCCCCGCTCCGAAACAAAGAAAAAAAGTGTGTGCCGCACTCACGAGGGACTGCCAATGAGATACTGGAGGAAGGTGGGAATGAATGATTCTTTCCATTCTTCCAGATCATTCTTTCTTTTCCCACGACTCCGGGTTGGTTTTGTTATTTCAACCTTAAGTTCCATCGACTTAAGCGTAAGCGCCCCAGGCCTGGTCCAGCTGGCCGTGGCCCTGACACTTGGTTGCCCCGCCGCGCGACACCTGGTGGTGTGCTCCAGGCTCCAACCGTCAACGACAACCTGCAGGCCGCTGGCCGCCGGCCGTGGCATGGCATCCTCCTCATAACTTCGTAGACGGCGGCGGGTGTGCCAGCGCCAGCGCCCAGCGCGCGCGATCCTCCTCGTAGTTTCTCACCGGATGGCATAAGCGATTACGTTCTCCGTTGATCCTGACGACGCCGGCCGGCCGGGCCGGCGGCGGCACACCTGGCGCGGCAACAGGGCGTACGTGGCGGCGTTGCTTGCGAGAAGCGAACACGGTGCAGGCCAGGCGTCTGTGACTTTTTGGCGCATGAATTCGAGTTGTTGGGCGCTGAGTTTTCTCCCGATCGAGCTGTAAGCAGCCTGAGTAAATGGTGGCTCGTCAGCCTACATGTTTGCATGCTTCGCCTGCGACAACGGAGCTTTGGACGCGCCTCACTGTTCACAGCGGCTCAACAAGAAGTGATGAGTTCATCGAGCAGACGTGTTTGGAGTTTGGAGCCAACGCAACAGCCGGGGGGGTTGTGACGGAGTCCAAGTCCTGCTGCCACCGTTCAATGTCTGCCCGTGATGAACGGTAGTGGCGCGTGGCAGTGCTAATAACGTGACTTGTCATGGGGATAAGACTGCTACGTGGAGTGGAGTAAACATCGTAACTCTCCTAAACTTACAATATTGTACACAGTAGTAGCTAATAATAAAGTAGTTTCCAAAAAGGGAAACAAAAGTGTGCATTTCTCAAATTAAGCTAGATGAGCATGCTGCTCTCGCCGTTAGACCCTGTTGAGATGCGAAATCTTTTGGGTGTAAAATATTGTAGCACTTTCGTTTATATTTGGTAATTATTATCCCGTCATGAGTTAATTAGGCTCAAAAGATTCGTCTCGTAAATTATAGACAAACTGTGTAATTAGTTATTTTGTTTAGCTACATTTAATACTTCATGTATGCATTGAAACATTTGATGTGATGGAAAATCTTATAAAGTTTTGGAATTTTGAAGGCAACTAAACAAGACCTTAGTTTATTGCAAATTTTAGCTAGCTACTGTGTACATCCTTTCATGCATGCCCACCCACAAAATGCCAAGTCACCTGCCGCCTGTGCATGGACACAGCGTCAAGGAGAACCGTGCACACTAAGCTCATTCTCAAGGACAAGCATATGGAGATAACAAGATCAGATACAGTACGTGTATCATCATCTGCCAACACAGTACACAGGGAAACACAAGAGGATTTTTCGAGAAATGTACTTGCAGGTTTTCCTTTTTTTTCAGAAAGTACTCTGGCTATACATGCTACTGTAAAGAGTCGCAGAGCACATACTTCACTACACATTGCAGAAGTAAGTATTCACGACAAGACACGTTGATAGTGTCACACGCCGCCGGGTGGGCATGCCGACGTTGCCAAGAGCGCTGTTGAAGAGTAATTCCTTTATTCATTTTCATTCGATCTAGAGTAGAAAGAGGCGTGCTTATATGCATTGAATTAATGGATGTCATACAAAAAAAGAGTAAACTGATCTTTAAAACCACGGATGTCTTTGGAGAAATGTGTCTGTAGGCACCTGTCAGGGAGATAACTGATCAACATTGATGGACAAAAAAACTTTCATTGCCAAATAAGGAATTCGTCCTGAAAGGATTGTCTAAATCAAAGTTCTTTTTTATTTCATCAATTCACATATCTCTAGACGCTGGTTGGGGTGGTGAAAACAGGAAGAGAAGTGCGAATAAAACAGGAATAGATAAAGAAAAATAGAATGGAGAAAGAGGGGCGAAGGATCGGAGAAGACAAAGCACATCCATAAATGTTGGGTCGGTTCAAGAAAGATGTGAATTCTATAGCGCAAGCAAGATCTGTTAACTTCTCGTACTACCTCTTCCTCACAGAAATGCCCACTTAGGCCATGTTTGGACGCCGTTAGAGGAGGCCACACCCACATTGTAGTCCGACACTACCCAGCATCTAAATACCATAAATTCCAATTTTAAGACAGGAATAAAATAAGTAGTAAGGTTGAAACCTGGTTGATCCGGTAGCCAGAATGTTGCAACAGTTACAATTGTTTGGGACCTCGAATGTTTCAAATCCTTGTTGATGTCCTCACATCTTGCACTATGAGCGACTCATCCACTAGTTGTTGCTTCTTTGATGGACTGCAGTAGGTAGAGATCAAGCGGCGAGGGCGATCTAGGGTTGGGAGTGATGCGGGGCGATTGGAGCGCGGGGGGGGGGGGGGAGTGGGGGGGGGGTGCGGTGAGGGTCGCTTGGGGGAGGGGGAGGGCGGGGAGGGAGAAAGGGGAGAGGAAAGGAGGGATGGAGGGCCTAACAAAATTGTGACGGCATATGGACAATGTGAAGGTATCGAGTAGGAGCAGGTATTTATAAAGTTATTGGATGGAGAGAGAAATCGATGGAATTCGCATGACACATGTTTTCTGATTACATGTATGCGGGAAGAGGGTTGATTCTTTTTTATTTTAATATGCATGGACCGTATTGCCCCTGCAAAAAATATAGAAAATAGTATTATTTCTCCAATTACTTGATATTCTTATTTTAAAAATCATGATTACCAACCTGCAACAATATTCAAAATGAAACTTTCATGAAAACATAGTTGCCCCTATGAACACCTCTGAGTGATGGGCCGATAGATTTTGATATTTAGATTGATAAAGTCAACATAGTGTTCTTTCAAAAAAAAAAGTTAACATAGTCATCTCGTCTAGCACTCAAATAATATTGCCGTTAGTTCCTAGAGTATCTCATCAAAAAAAAACGAGCACATGTCCCACAAAGAACATAATCGTTTGCGATCTAAACTAAAAGACTGATATATAACATAGGGACACATAACATTTTATTAAACTATGTAGAAAAATTACCTACTACCCCTTCTATTTCAAATTGCTAGTCATTTTGGCAAATCTAGACGCATAATTTTTATCATGTATCTAGGTGAATAACAAAAAAGTTATATATATCTAGATATCCTAAAATAACCTATATATTTCTAAAATAACCTATAGTTTGGAATGAATGCAGTAAAAAAACACCCACGGACGCATGGCTCGTTGCCTTCTTTGTTTTGTCCGTTTATTTTGCGCCCATCCCCGAAGTTATCCGAAATTGTAATGAGAGCCGTCCGTAATCGCCATTTCCGTTCCCAACCCTCCCCCGGTGCTATAAATAGCACACATGTGGATCCCTCGGCCACCCACCATTTGGGAGAAGATCCTCTCGAGATCGCTTCCCTCGTGTCCCTCTCGCCCAACGCCACCGCGCCACCACTGGCGCAAATCACACTCGGGATACGAAAGGGAAGCGCAGCGGGGGCACGCACTCGATCGCCTCCCGCGCGATCTCGAGGGGATCACACTCCTAGCTAGAGGCCACATGGCTTTCTTCTTCCTCGCTGTAGCCTGCGCCTGCTACGTCGCCTCGCTCGCCGTGCTGGTGCTGTTCGGCGCGGGCAGGCGCCGGAGGGGCGGCGGCGCCGGCCGGAGCGGAGACCCGGCGCGGGGGCGCCTCAAGCTGCCCCCGGGCTCCCTCGGCCTGCCGTACCTCGGCGAGACGCTGCAGCTCTACTCCCAGAGCCCCAAGATCTTCTTCGCCGCCAGGCTCAAGAGGTTGCTAGCCGCCGCCGTCGCCATTGCCGGAAATTAAACTCCGTGAGCTGCAAATGCGTGTGATGATGATGAGCTGATCGAATGGCTGATTTCTCTGTGCTGCGCGCGCCATGCCCGCAGGTACGGCGAGGTGTTCAAGACGCACGTGCTGGGGTGCCCGTGCGTGGTGCTGGCGACCCCGGAGGCGGCGCGCATGGTGCTCGTGTCCCGGGCGCACCTCTTCAAGCCGACGTACCCGCCGAGCAAGGAGCGCATGATCGGGCCCCAGGCGCTCTTCTTCCACCAGGGCGAGTACCACCTCCGCGTGCGCCGCGTCGTGCAGGGCTGGCTCGGCCCCGACGCGCTCCGCGCCCTGGTGCCCGACGTCGAGGCCGCCGTCGCGTCCACGCTGCGCTGGTGGGAAGGCCGCGAGACGAGCACCTTCCACACCATGAAGAGGGTGAGTGCCGGCCGGCCGGCCGGCCGTCCGGGACCGTCGGATGCGTGTGCCGGCGGCGGCCTCCGTTCCTCCTCCATTGTACGGTTGTGCTGGCTGCCCGGGCGTGATGGTACGTGTCCAGCTAACTTGGTGGTGTCCCTTGGCCTTTTGCGGCTTCGATCTCTTTCAGCTCACGTTCGACGTCGGCGTCGTCACCATCTTCGGCCGGCGGATGGCGGAGCACGTGAAGGAGGAGCTGAGGAGGAACTACTTCACCGTGGAGAGAGGCTACAACAGCTTCCCCATCCCCGTCGTCCCCTGGACCCGCTACAGCCAGGCCATCAAGGTAGTACACGAAGGCGACAGTTCATTCTTTCTTCCCGAAATCAATGTCGATTCCCTTCCTTGCCTTCTCCACAATGTCAACCACCAAACCAATCGACCTGCGTGCGTGCAGGCGCGGCAGCGGCTGGGCGCGATCCTGGGCGGCATCCTGTCGGAGCGGCGGGAGCGGGACGACACCGGCGACGACCTCCTGGGCGCCCTCATGCGGTACCGCAACGACGGCGGCGCGGCGCTCTCGGACGACCAGGTCGCCGACAACGTCCTCGGCGTGCTGTTCGCGGCGCAGGACACGACGGCCAGCGTCCTCACCTGGATCCTCAAGTTCCTCCACGACAACCCCAAGCTTCTCGACGCCGTCAAGGTGAGCTCATCGCCGCGCCGCGCCGAGCCGACCGGCCGGGAGACCTCCCGCCCGCCGCCATTCTCCTTCCCAACCGGCCGCCGGTGTTCGGTTCTAATCTAACGGCGTCGTCGCCACCGTGCCCTGGCCCCTCTCTCCTGGCCCGGCCGGCGGCGTGTCGATAAACGCAGGCGGAGCAGATGGCCGCGTACGAGGAGAACGACGGCGGGAGGCTGCCGCTGACGTGGGCGCAGACGAAGCGGATGCCGCTGACGCAGCTGGTAAGCCCTGCCCGTGACGTGCACACCGCCGGCGCTGCAGTGTACGCGTCTCTGCCGTCGCCGCAGAGGAGTGGCGCCGCGCGCGCTCCCGTTTGGAACCTTGCTCTTGTTAACTCCAGCTGCTAATAGCTTCCAGCACTAGGTGTTCGTTGGTCCTAGCTAGCTGCCTTTTTTTTGTTGTAACTCGTGGAACCTGTTTCGGTGGAGCCAGGTGATCTTGGAGAGCCTGAGGTTGGCGAGCATCATCACCTTCACGTTCAGGGAGGCCGTCGAGGACGTGGACTACGAAGGTACGTGCACGTACACCAGCACACTGGAAAAAGACACACGTGTAGACACATGGACCTCGCCAGCTTCTGCACCCAAGGACATGACCCTTTTTTTTAGAGAGGGAAGAAAAGTTTGGGAAGAAAGCTCACGTTTTTATGGGGAAAAAAATCATGCGAGATCGATGAGCATGGTAGTAGAATCATGCACAAGCATCATGACAATGGTGTGTGCTACTCTGAAACATTCTAAAAGGGGATGGATGACAGAACTCACAAGGGAAGGGATAGATTAGTGAAAGAAATTCCCAACAAACACATCCACACATCATACAGTTGATGCTGTCGAGTCGAGTCCACCTCAGCACACTCCAGACATGGAGATCCAACAGGCTTCATCGCCCGTCACACGTATAATCCTCAGAGCATTAAACAGGTAGAGCCACTAGTCTTCACACAAAACCAACACCAAAGGAGAATTATTCCTAAAAAAAAACTCCAAAGTAGACACCTTTTTCTGAGGCTGCCGTTTGTATGAACACGGGCGCACCCCAGCGTCGACTTCGGCTGTCTGCCCACGCGGCGACGGCCCGTTGTTCACCTCAAAACACGGCGGCGCGCCCACGCCCTCTCGTTCGGATTGATCACCGACGAGCGATCGGCCACCGGCCAGGCGGGCGGCCGCCGCCGCCGCTGCCCTTCCCGGACGGCACCGGCGGCCGCTGCTCCACTCCGTCCCTGCAGGCAGCATTACTGCAGGAGCAGAGGAGTCAATGCGACAGCGAGAGCGGCCGGCGGCAATGGCGCGCCGCGTGCGTGGGGTTCGGTTAGTTCGGGGGACATGGTTACTTACGAGCATTATGTTGTGGCGATTAAACCCTAAAAGGCTCGATTAGATCCTCCTCTGGATTTACTCCTCCGACTGCGACCGGACTGACGATGGGTTTGTTTTGGTTGCAGGATTCCTGATCCCCAAGGGGTGGAAGGTGATGCCGCTGTTCGGGAGCATCCACCACAGCCCGGAGTTCTTCCAGGATCCGCAGACCTTCGACCCGTCCCGGTTCATGGTAACGGGGCCTGCCTCCTCCTACTCCTACTACCTGCCAGTAGATGATTGCACAGCTTTGACATGAACGTTACATGAGCGTCCATCGATGGCGATCAGTTGGGTCGCAAAGATTTGCAGCTATTGTTGTCTTCAGCTGTTCCTATCATCAGACTGCCGAAGTCAAGGACAGCAATTACTTTCACTACCGGCTCCACAGTCATTGCTGACTCTCACGACTGGACCAGTGCAGGCAGGAGACCCGTTAAACGGTGGCTGGCCAATCACCCGGCCAGGCCTGCAGCTGAGTGCACAGCGCACAGTGGCAAGCCACGCGACAAGCATTACTCACCAACACGCGCCTTGCACTTGTTGGCAGTGGCACACTAGCTAGAAAGTCTAGAATAGAGTGCGAGAGAGAACAAGTTCAGAGTCGGCAGCAGACAAAATTCTACTGTAATCTTTGGAGCATTGCCAGCGTCCGATCCGTCGTCCTGGGATCCATCCAGCCGCGAGCCCCTTTGTACTGACCCGCGCGTCCCGTTGGCAGGTGGCGCCCAGGCCCGGCACGTTCCTGCCGTTCGGGAGCGGCGTGCACGCGTGCCCCGGGAACGACCTGGCCAAGCTCGAGATGGCCGTCCTCGTCCACCGCCTCGTCACCAACTACAGGTACGTGTCACCCGCCGCCGCCCTCACGCCCGCCCCCGGCGGGGACCCGGCCGGCCGTGCCCGGATCCGCCATGTGTGCGCGCTCGGCGCGCGGTCCCGAGCCGGACCCCGCGCCTGGCCCGGCTACCGAATCGGCCGTGCGCCGCGTCACTTTCCACGCATTTTCCTCGTACTCCTCGGCATTGTGTCATTGTGTGATTGCTTGGGCAGGTGGGAGGTGATCAGGTCGAGCGAGGATGTGACCTACAGCCCGTTCCCCGTGCCGAAGCGCGGCCTCCGGGCGAGGCTGCTGCGGGCGACGACGACGACCGGCGGCGCGGAGGAGGGCGGCCGCCGCGCGCCGCCGCCTGAGGCCGCTGTTGCTCTCTGGAGGATCGGTCGGTGTCCTGGCGCTGGCTCTCCTCGGACCGAGCAGCAGCGTCGTCACCCCGCCCAGGAGACGGCCGGGGATCCGGTCATCCAGAGTCGTGGCAGCAGCTAGCTAGCTAGCTAGCTACCCTTTCGCAGTTCCTTTCCGTGTCGGATACTGATCGACTACTAGTGGTGGTGGTCCCCGGCATGTGGTCGACCAGTTAGCAATAGCCGGTCAATCATTGGGAGGAGGAGGATGGCAGTAGTGTATCATCAGCGTCGCCGTGTCAGTAGTAGAGGACACGTGTGGTCCGGTAGTGTCACGCCCGGGCGAAAAAAATGAGCTTGGGATTCGCTGATCATGCTGCTAGCAGTAGTAAGAATAAAGCGGTGTTGGTGTCGGAAGTGTCGATGTGCCATGCTGCAGTGACACCGTCGCTGTTTCGGACAGCAAAACGTTGCATGCGACGTCGACGGCGAGGCTGTCGAGACGCTGACTGACTCGTGCGTGGCCTGGACACGGCCATGCGCCCGCCCGTCGCCCGCGCAGATCACACCAGCGATCCCGTCGATCCCCCGGCTCACCGGCTTTTCCCAAAAGCTGCCTGCAGGGACAGGGATGCCAGATGCCCCCAGCGGCAGGGGAGAAAGAGCGTCGCCGTCGCCGATCTGGCTAGCTTTTTGTTCACGGCGAGGCTATGCTAAGAGCGCCGCGAGTCCCGGGAGAAAGTGCGGCCGGATTGCATGAGACGTGCCGCGGGCCGATGCCGAGCACGGGAACGGTCACGCGACAACCCGAGGCTTTTGAGACGGGAAGCTTGGCCGCATCCGCGACAAACCCGCCGGTGCAGTGCTTTCGTTGACACCGCCATGTGCCCTCGTAGGATCCAACTCACTCTCTACCAATGCTCCATCCTCAGAGCATGTTTAATAGTTTCGCCCGCTGCTCGCCAGCTGCTAGCGGCACACGTGCGCGATGGTGGCGAGCCCGCTGCTATTTAATGCAGCGCTCGTTGATCAGCCAATAGCAGCAACCGCAGCGTGTCTTCGCCGGCTGCAGCGGGCTTGTCAGAGACGCCTGTCCTCTTCTCTCTGCTCAACGTAGATCAATATGAGCCGGCTAGTCGTCCATCATAACACTTGCTCTCACAGACACATGAGGTAATAACGGTGCGGCGGGCAACGAGAAACAATGCAAGACACTACCAGCACCGTACGAACTGAAATGGAATGGGAACCGGTGCGTCTAACGCAAAGAGATAGTAGTACAAAGAAAAACGGAAACAATTCCTCTGCAGTAGTGCTGACGTGTGAGCCAACGGCACTCCGAAGCTTGCAAAGGAGGGAGCCTCGCGTAGAAAACTGACACATAAAGGGAAAGGGCTCCTCCACCGGTCGGCACGTGGCATGGCAGTAGGACACATCTGGACCTACAGTCTACAGCACTAGAGTCTCCGCGTCTGGACGACAAGTCTTCTTCCCCGGCCTTGCTCCAGTCCAGGAGGCTGAACACAGAGCCCAGCGCTTGCACTGCAGAGGATCGGACCGCATCCCGGAGTGGATCGTCGTATCCCAGCCCCAGCGCGGCAGCGCCAAATGAAAATTTGATCACTAATTACGGTGTTAAATAAAGCCAGTTTATAAAATCAACTTCAGAACCCCGTGCTAGGAATCCTGAAGAATCTAATGAGGTCTTTGACCGCGTGATTAGAGAATAGTTATTGTAGCATCACTGTAGCCAATCATCGATTAATTACCGTCATTAGATTCATTGCGAAAAATTATACCCATCCCTAAAATTTTTTTGCAAATAAACTTTATTTAGCACTCCATACATGCGAGATTCTTTTCTCGGATTGCGTGATCTAAGGATCTTAAGATTGAAACAAACAGGGCCATTGCGGCGCGAGGGATCCTAGCTTTCTTTCCCCAGATGGCTGATCATGCCGAGACCGCCGTAGTGCATCCCTTCAGTGCAGCTAGCTAGCTGCGTACTACTCCATAGCTGCCGTGTATGTGTCGAGGCCTCCCGGCGATCCGAGGTGAAGATGTACATGGTTGTCCAAATGTAAACCCCCCCCCCCCCCCCCCCCCCCCCCCCCCCCAACCACAAGAAGGCAATCCTGCCGCTCTCCGGAGGAGGGGAGGAGCACACCCAGCGCCCGGGCGGTCGTGTGCGCCCCGGCGCTGCTCCGGCCAGTTCCATCACACTGGCTCACGGCTTAGCTTGTGCTTCCGATCGGGGTGAGTGGGTTGGCACTCGCAGTTCGGCACACGGACACCCGGCCACGGGCCATCCGGTCCTATCGTGGGGTTGTTGCCCGGGACCAGGTGTTGGAGTCCAGCTAACGAGCGGGTACGTACGTACCTGCGGTGACGACGAGCCAGACAGCCAGTGATGACGACGAGGGCACGCGCCGGGCAGCGAGGGCGTACCCCTCGCCCGTGCCCTTTGCAAGCCGTTAGGACATCTACTGTAGTTAGACAACAGCACGATAGTAAAATGAGTTGATGTGACTATTATTAAATAAAGAAAGAGTATTGTGTTGCTGTCTACTATCTCGTCTACTGCTTTGGCTCGTACTTTCATGCAAAATAATAACAACTAGAGTACGTATTAAATATTACATAGAGAGCTTTACAGACAAAATATGTCTAAACTATTGTAAAACTGTCTATTTAGTTATCCGTGCATATTAAACAGACACTGTTGCACGTGCTGCCTCCCCGACCAAAGTACGCGGATCCAGCTGAGGAGCACTGCTGCTAGCTGGTTGTTGTGCACACTGTGCGTGGGGTGACGCTGGCAGCTGAGCTGAAACCACGAGGGAGCCAATCACGCCGGCGGTGCCGGTGCGGGCTGGGCCAGGGTGGCCTTGCCGGCCCGGCCCCGGCGGCCGCGGGATCTTGAGCGGCGGTGCCGGGGCTCGACACGTGGAGAGGCTCGCCCTCCTTTGTGTCGCGTGCGTCCTGCGCGGTTGCGAGAGCCGAGAGCTCGGTGTGACTGACCCGTGATGTGAAGGGAAAGAAGGGGTCGCCGCTGGGCTCCATGGCCAGCTAAAGGCATCAGCAGGATATGCCCATCAGGCATCAGCCCGCGTCACTTGCAGAGTGTGTGTAAGCTGGCGACGTCCGGAGCTTACAGATGGCGCGGCATGCCATTTTCCATCCACCTGCTTTTCAGGCTGTCCTGCGCAACAGCGGCCGAGGAGGTAGTTGAACTGAAGACAGTGGCTTGGTTCTGTAGAAAACACAAAGGCTTTTTATTTCAAAAAAAAAACACAAAGGCTCCAGCAGGTTCAGGTAAGGCATCAGCATCGTCCCCTGGTAGCAGAGTAGCAAAATGTAGTAGCATGGTTAGCAATCTTAGAAGGTCGAAATTCAAATAAGCCTGGCAACAGCGAACAATTTGCATGAATCCTTCACAAAAACGTGTCAATTCCTTTGCGGTTGTTCCTGAAGGGAGGAACTGCTGTTCACGGCCGCCTGTCGATGAAAATTTACACCCGGTTGATAATCTGTACTAGCATCAGTTTCACTGCTACACAAAAACAGCCTAGATTTACAGTACAACGAAACTCAGCACCGTGAAGTTTGGTAAGAATGGGGGGAAACAAGTATGCCTAGAGCGTGGTTATACAAAAATTACTTCAAGCTTTGCACAGGGGTGGTCTTTGATGTATTGCTCAAGTTCCGAATCGTCTCTAAACCTGAAACCGTATAACGCTTGACGCTGTGTTAGACCGACTGGGTAGATCTTGTATACCTTCAGATCATCCCCACCTCTAATACTCGGTGGTCTTTCATCCTTCCATACAGGAACGTGGTTGAGCGACCTAAATTTAGCAAGCACCGCAGACTCCAAAGCACCTAGAGTTATCTGGCCCGATCTGCACATCATAGATTGAAAGCGTGTTTAAATTTGTACAGGTAGCAAGAGATACAATGGACATTGTCACTCAAAACCTCAACACAACTTGGCAGTAGTAGAGCAACATAACAGCACTCCAGCAGGATTGTGAGAAAACGAGCAAAAAAGCTAAAAGACTACAAAGCATACGAAGTTTCTTTACCAATACAACTAGCAGGATACTTTGCTCAATTACCAGTAAGACCTATAATTGAAGTGCAGTTGTATTTGCTTTTCTAATCTACGTCATTATAATCTAGCTTCATCAATATAACCTGTGTAGATCTTTAGTATTCCTCAATTTTCTAATTTAGTTATTTTGTAGCTTTCATATCTCAAAAAAATATTGAGGGCAACAGTAAAACTTCCATACCTCAAATAAATGCTCTCTGACTTAAACTGTCCTCTCTCTCGGACAAACAAGTGGTAAACTGTTCCCTTTTTGCTGGAACAGCTACAAGGACGATTTGCAAATTTTGGAGTCCTTTCCTCTTTTTCATGAATTTTTGTAGCAATATGTATGCAAAGCCGACAAGATGAATGAACTGCTGCCATGTCGATAAGAGCTTTGAAAGAATCTGACGGACCATCATACTTCCACCTACACATGCAAACAAAGAATGAGATATATTTTAATGTTTGCAACAAAATCATAACAGGTGCTATAATAATGGCTGCTAGATGATCTTTCACAACTGCAGTGGCAAATGTAACCAATAGACAATATTCTTCCTTTTAATAGGATGACCTTTGACAAAATTTCACGGCAATACTTTAAGCCTCAATCAATATAACTAGGATCAAACACACATGTTGCTTAAGAAGTATTCACTCTGAATTTAGTATAGAAATTCTGGTACTATTCAAGAATCAATACTCAAAGAAAGTGAACAGAAACTTAGTCTTACTAAGAGTTGTAAACAAAATGAATTTATGATTCCTTTTCCGATAACCAAAATAAGCTGGCGACAAAGTTTTAGCTTCACACAGATTGTGTTTTAAATTGCATTGCGGATGATTACTCTCCAAGGTGCACTTATGTTCGCTAGGTTGAAACTTGAAAGGCAACTGTTGGAATAAATAGAGCAATGTGGCACTCTTAGGCGGTGTTTGATACAGCAATTGTTATGGTAACGTTAATGTAATCAGCTGCCTCTGCTATCTGTTACATTGAAATGGAAAACATTTTTCTTTTTTGTTTGGTTGGGTTCTTTATGTACAGCTGATTTGATAAGACCGACAGATGAGGCGAGTGATTAGACGTGCTGCGTATTCGTGCGTGCCTGTGGCGATGCAAAGCAGGTGTTGGGTGATTCCGGAACGGAGCGGTATAGGTCTATAGGATAACTCTCACAGGTGGGTGGTATCGATGTTGTATAGTCTGGTAACTGATACGGCGGTAATTAATTACGGACCAGTGGAACCAAACACAAAACAACTATTAGAGATATGTATAGTTGACTTGCCTTGTACTCTAAGTTTTGTAGACTCTTACTTGTACATCAAGCCGTCTCGGCTATATATATGAAAGGTCACCCCCCAATCAGGTTGTGTGGTGTTTCCCCAATCTCTATCTCTCTACATGGTATCAAGAGTCCGGGCCTAGTTTCCTGGTCTCACCCCTTCCGCAACCCTAACTCACGTGCGCCGCCGCCCGGCCCGCACGTCCAACACCCACCAGGCCGCGCTAGCCCCCTGCTTGCGCCGCCGCCGCGCGGGTCCCTGACCTAGCGCCATGTCGGCGTCCTCCACCACGTCGGCCACCAGCCCTAGCACCGGCCAGGGCACCCTCCCCGCCGCACACGACTCCGTCGTTCCGGTCTTCGTCAATCCGTACGCCTCCGTCAACGTCAAGACCCACGTCCCCATCGAGCTCGACCTCCGACTGCCCAACTACAAGTGGAACGCCTTCTTCACCGCCATGTGCGGCAAGTTCGGCCTTCTAGGTCACATCGACGGCACCATCGCGACCCGTTTGGCTGATCCCACCTGGAATCAGCCCGACGCTTGTGTGCGCAGCTGGATGTACGGCTCCGTCTCCGATGGCGTCCTTGACCTTGCCATGGCGCCGGATTAGACCGCCCGCGACCTCTACACGGCCATCCGTGATCTGTTCCAGGCGAACCAGGAGCCGCGCGCTGTCATCCTGAACCAGGAGCTCGCTTCCTCGACTCAGGGTGATCTCCCCATCGAAGCCTACGCCGCGCAGCTGAAGCAGAACGCCGACGCTCTTCGCGACGTCGGCCACCCCGTGCAGGACCGTCAGCTGGTGCTCACCCTGCTGAACGGCCTCAACCCGCGCCTCTCCAACACCGCCGATTTCATCGCCAACACGAGGCCGCTGCCGTCCTTCACCTCGGCGGTGAACATGCTTCGTCTGAAGGAACTCCGCCTCGCCAACAACAAGGTCGCCTCCAACTCCGCCCTTGCCGCTTCGACTACGGCTGCCTGTACCTCGCCTTCCTGCCGCTCCACGCCCTCATCCTCGCAGCCTCGTGGCGGTGGCAAGGGCGGCGGCAACGGCGGCGGCAACAGCGGTGGCGGTGGTGGTCGCGGCGGTGGCCGCAACCAACAGC
This sequence comes from Panicum virgatum, assembly GCF_016808335.1. Lineage (NCBI taxonomy): Eukaryota > Viridiplantae > Streptophyta > Magnoliopsida > Poales > Poaceae > Panicum > Panicum virgatum. The sequence continues at coordinate 40,243,651 of NC_053141.1, read as the reverse complement.
AGCACGGCGGCCAGGGTTCCCAGAGTGGAACGCAACCCGGTGCCCCGCCCAACAGCCCATGGGTCTGCTTCAACCCGTGGGCCTGGGGCCCACAGCAGCAGTGGCGTCCTCCCATGGCGCCGCTCCCTCAGGCACACACTGCCTTCGCACCGTCGCAGGTGTCGCCTCTTGCGCCGGCGCCCGCCGGCTACCCTGCGCCAGGTGGCTGGGACCAGGCGGGTCTCATTGCCGCCCTGAACCAGATGGCACTTCAGGGCGCCAATCCATGGGTGCTCGACACCGGAGCGACATCGCACATGTCCTCCAATGACGGTATCCTTTTCTCCCGCCTTCCCCATTTGCCGTCTTTCATTACCGTCGGCAATGGCTCTTCTATCCCAATTTGTAGTCGTGGCACTTCTACCTTGTCTCTAGCTGATCACACCTTTAAACTCAATAATGTTCTTGTCGCTCCTCAACTTGTACGCAACTTACTATCTGTTCGACAGTTTACTCGTGACAATAACTGTTCTATTGAGTTTGACGCCCTTGGCTTTTCTGTGAAGGACCCGAAGACCAGGACCATGATTCTTCGCTGCAATAGCGATGGGGATCTTTACACCATCCCCTCCACCCCGCCCCCCAGCCTCCTGTCATCTCGCCGATGCCTCCGCCTTGCTGTGGCATTCACGTCTTGGTCATCCTGCGCCTGCCGCCATAGCTTCACTTAATAAGTTATCAGCTATTTCATGTAAACATACCATACGTGGTCTCTGTCATGCTTGCCAGCTTGGCAAACACTTTCGGTTGCCATTTACTAGTTCATCATCTAGCACTTCAGCTCCCTTTGAACTCGTTCATTGTGATGTTTGGACATCACCAGTGCTCAGTATTTCTGGTTTTAAATATTATCTTGTGATAGTCGATGATTTCAGTCACTATTGTTGGACGTTTCCTCTTAGGCAGAAATCAGAGGTTCATAATCATAGTCAATTTTGTTGCTTACGCTCACACTCAATTCAGCTTGCCTATTCGCTGCTTTCAGGCAGATAACGGCACCGAGTTCGTCAACAACGCCACTGCTACGTTCCTCGCTGCACGTGGCGTTCTTCTTCGCACCTCGTGCCCTTACACCTCCGCTCAGAATGGCAAGGCTGAACGGATGCTGCGCACCTTGAACAATAACATCCGCACCCTACTGATCCATGCCTCCATGCCTCCCACCTACTGGGCGGAAGCTTTGGCCACCGCTGCAGTTTTGCTCAACCGGCGCCCCTCCACGTCCATCAACAATGACATTCCCTATCATCGGCTATATCACAAGATGCCAGATTACTCCATACTTCGGGTCTTTGGCTGTCTGTGCTATCCTAACCTTAGTGCCACGACATCTCACAAATTGGCTCCTCGCTCATCAGCCTGCGTCTTCATCGGTTATCCTTCCTCTCAGAAGGGCTATCGCTGCCTGGATCTCTCCACTCGTAGAGTGATCATATCTCGACATGTTGTGTTTGATGAAGCTAACTTTCCGTTCGCGGTTACCAAGCCGCCACCGGAATCACTTGACTTCCTTGTGCAGGGTCGTCCTCCCGCGCCAGCTCCGTCCTCGGACGTTGAGCGAACGCGGTCCTCCATCGATCAGTCGGACCTGGCCGACCTGAACCCTGCCATTATTTGGCATGGCCCCGTCCGCCACGCCCCACTGGCGCCCGCCGGCCCTTCACCGTGCCTGCAGAGCCTGCGCAGGCCTCTGCCCCAGCTGGCTCTCCAGCCGACCACCAGCCGGCCGCTGCGGCCGTACAGCGGCAGCCTGCCGGTGCTCACCGGCCTCTCCGCGTCTACGTCCGGCAACTACGACCTCCGGAGCACGTCCAGGGCCCTGTGCGGCCGACTCCTCTTCAGCACAGGGCGGCGCCGGCTCCTTCTCCGATACCTCGCGCCGAGCCCTCCCTTGGGCTGACGCGGGTCTCCGTGCCGCGTGCACCGGCATCGTCCCGTCCGGTGACTCGGGCTCAGACGGGCTCCCTTCCACCGCCACCGAACCGCCTCACGCTCTCCGCGACTCACGCCTCACCACTCCCGGCCAAACTATCGCAGCGCCCTCGCCGACCCCAATTGGCGCGCTGCGATGGTTGACGAGTACAGGGCGCTCATCGACAACGGCACCTAGCGGCTTATCCCTCGCCCGCCTCGTGCCAATGTCATCTCCGGCAAGTGGATCTTCAAGCACAAGTACCACTCCGACGGCTCCCTCGCTCGCCATAAAGCCCGGTGGGTCGTCCGCGGGTTCTCACAGCATCATGGACTCGACTACGATGAGAATTTCAGTCCGGTTGTCAAACCGGCCACGATTCGGGTCATCCTCAGCCTCGCCGTATCTCGCTCTTGGCCGATCCATCAGCTCAACGTGAAGAATGCCTTCCTTCATGGTCATTTGGAGGAGACAGTCTACTGCCAGCAGCCGCCTGGATTTGTTGATCCGACTGCCCCAGATCACGTCTGTCTCCTGCAAAAGTCCTTATACAGACTCAAGCAGGCTCCTCGGGCTTGGTACCAACGCTTCGCCAGTTACATCAGCACCCTGGGTTTTGCTGCTTCGGTCTCGGACACCTCTCTCTTTGTTTACAAAGAGGGCGGTCATATTGCTTACTTGCTGCTCTATGTCGATGACATCGTCCTCACAGCTTCCTCGACTGCCCTACTTCACCGCATCACTGAGCGTCTACACTCGGAGTTCGCCATGACAGATTTGGGAGATCTTCATCACTTCCTCGGGATCTCTCGACGCCCTTCTCTTGTCGTTCGTTCCGTTCCCCGCACGGCGGAGCTTCAACTTGAGGAGGACAGACTGGTTGCCAATGCTCTGGCTGTTCTGGTTTTGCTACTTCGGTCTCGGACACCTCTCTCTTTGTTTACAAAGAGGGCGGTCATATTGCTTACTTGCTGCTCTACGTCGATGACATCGTCCTCACAGCTTCCTCGACTGCCCTACTTCACCGCATCACTGAGCGTCTACACTCGGAGTTCACCATGACAGATTTGGGAGATCTTCATCACTTCCTCGGGATCTCTGTCACCCGTTCTACTGATGGTCTCTTTTTGTCTCAGCGACAATATGCGGTGGATCTTCTTCAGCGTGCTGGCATGGCCGAGTGTCACTCTACAGCCACACCCGTTGACACTCGATCCAAGCTGTCTGCAACAGATGGTGATCCTGTTGAGGATGCCTCGCAGTACCGGAGTCTCGCCGGTGCACTTCAGTACCTCACGCTGACTCGACCCAACATCGCCTACGCTGTTCAGCAGGTGTCTCTTCATGCATGATCCCCGCGAGCCTCACCTTGCGCTGCTCAAGCGGATCTTGCGCTATGTGAAGGGCACACTGTCTACTGGTCTTCACATTGGCACTGGACCAGTGGATCGCCTCACAGCCTACTCTGATGCGGATTGGGCCGGCTGTCCTGATTCCCGACGGTCTACTTCCGGCTACTGTGTCTTCCTCGGCGACAATCTGGTGTCTGGGTCTTCCAAACGCCAGACCACAGTCTCCCGCTCGAGTGCAGAGGCTGAGTATCGAGCAGTCGCACATGCTGTGGCTGAGTCTTGCTGGCTTCGTCAGCTTCTTCAGGAGCTTCATATGCCCTTGTCTTCAGCGACTCTGGTCTACTGTGACAACGTCAATGCTGTATATATGACGGCTAACCCTGTTCATCATCGTCGCACGAAGCATATAGAGATGACATCCACTTTGTCCGCGACAAGGTGTCTTTGGGACAGGTTCGAGTGCTTCATGTTTCATCCTCTCATCAGTTCGCGGATATCATGACCAAAGGCTTACCTGTACAGTTATTTACTGATTTTCGGTCCAGTCTTTGCGTTCGGGATCCTCCCGCTTCGACTGCGGGAGGGTATTAGAAATATGTATAGTTGACTTGCCTTGTACTCTAAATCTTGTAGACTCTTACTTATACATCAAGCCGTCTCGGCTATATATATGAAATGTCACCCCCCCCCCCATTCTAGCAGGTTCTTGCATGCATATGTTTAACGTATTTATCTAAGGTCCAGTCTTTGCGTTCGGGATCCTCCCGCTCGACTGCGGGAGGGTATTAGAAATATGTATAGTTGACTTGCCTTGTACTCTAAATCTTGTAGACTCTTACTTATACATCAAGCCGTCTCGGCTATATATATGAAATGTCACCCCCCCCCCCCCCCAATCAGGGTGTGTGGTGTTTCCCCAATCTCTATCTCTCTACAACAACGGTAATAGATCACCTTGTAAACTGATTACAGGCTAGCCAAACCAAAACAGCACCTTAGTTTTAGCTTCATGGAAATTCTAGCAGGTTCTTGCATGCATATGTTTAACGTATTTATCTAAGCAGTATGTCCATCTGAATTCTTAGGATTTAGAATTGGATGGAGAGATTAATTGGGGGTGATGTGGCAATTTCTCGAGCCACGGTTTCTGCTGGCCTTACAAGAGAGATAAGATATACTCATAGACTTTCAATGGAAAATCTGAAAAACACTCTGTGATACCAGCATATAGTTATGCACCAAATAATTGCTGCAAGCAGATAATTCCAGAAATCCTAAGTGTGAAACAAGAGTGTAATGTCAAATCTAATACTGGCAGAGGATCACAGTAGTACATTACGCTCCACAAGTGCTAGAGACCCTCACAGTTTTGTTCAATCAGTATGCCCATTTTTCTTCACATTGGCACTGGCAAAAGTGGAGCATTCAAGCGCAGTCCCATGGTATGTACATGGATCTTATAAAAACAAGGTATGTACATGGACCATAATGTAAAACGCCATATGTGAATCGGTTTCCTAAAAATAGATAACCTATTGATAACATCATTAAGAAATTGAGTCTTTCACGATTGTGACCTGGGGCCTACTTGAAGCAGTTTACCCATTAATTCAGTTCGTAGCTTGTAGATTTCAAGCTTTGGCAGTGTCCGTGGTTTGTAGCTTTCATGCTTTGGCAGTGTCAAAACCAGAAGCAAGAATTTGCAAGGTGAGCTTTACTACCAAAGTTGAGCCACACTATACCCTTCCTATTAGGAGAAACTGTTTTTTTAAGGTAATAAAGTTGATAACATAATACACACCACTCAATACAAAGTCGAACTAAACTCCAATAGATACACACAGGACACCTGATTCATTGCAGATCATGCTAAATCAATATACAATCGCCCCAAAATCACCATGATTGTGCAAGGCTTGGCATTTACCTCAAGGACTGATTGAAGGCGTCAGGATTTGAAGCAATATTTTTCATTGTCTTTGCAACCGAAGCAACATCATCAAGCTCCTTAATATGTAATATCGCGCCTTCTCCTGGAGAAAATTCCTGAATATTCGGAGCACCAACAACAACTGGAATAGAACCTGTAGTGGAAGGGAAATGAAGTAGCCAATCACTACACTACATTCCACTTACAACTTCAGAATTCACAAATATCGTTTCAGAATATTTTTGGCTGATAAAAATAAATATTGCAGTTTTTTTTGCATGTTTACAACATCAATTGGAAATAAATTACTGCATCAGTTAGGCAATTATAGAGAAACAATCTAAAAGGGCAGGATCAGCCCATGGGGTGAAATGCTTCATCCTATAGTGATGAACTAAACATATGAAAAACATATGTATCCTCAGCATGCGATGGTGGAAGAGTATTTAGTGGAGAGTTGTGGGCATAAACAGTTACCTGCTACCAGCGACTGAAAATACTTTTCTGTTACATAATCCTCCTCATTAGAATTCTCAAAAGCCAAGCTGAATTTGTAGCGCTTCAAAGTCTCCACTTTGTCCACTGCACCCAAGCAAGAGATAGTGTGAAGTATGAACTACAAATTCGAAAGTCAAATACAATGCATCCCTACAACAGAACCTATGCATCAAGAATAAAAGGATTAATAATCAAGAAAAGCATGTATTAAACAGCGAAGGTGAACGTAACAATATCTTCGAGCATCGAACATGCCCACAAGAAGACCATAATCCAAACCTACTGTCATTGCTAGGAAATTGGCAAGGCACGATAATAATTCCTACACGATTCCCATGAAATGTCGCATTCCAGACAGACCTTAAACCTACATATACACCTTAATTGTTTTACTAGTCACACCTTTATCAACGCAAATGAAAAACAGGGACCTTGGATAATACTAAGCCTCTGCAAAACAAACTGTGACTAATGATGTCACATCCAGGGTTCACCTTCCCGACCGGTCCGGCCAAACCGGAGGAGTCCGGTTCCGGTATACCGGTCCGGTTTGGCCGGTTACCGGTCGGAACCGGTCAAATTCAAATTTGAATTCAAACTTCCCAGTTCAACCGGTTCGTACCAGTATACCGGTCGGTTTGGCCGGTATACCGGCCGGTTTGGCTGGTAACCGGTCAAATTCAATTTTTTTCTTTTTTGGTTTAAATTCAAATGCCTGCAAAGTATACTAAATAAATGTTTGTATAACATATTTTAGTCTAAATGAACCCTCCAACCCTCTTTTGTACTACTTTTACATTGTATTTGTATACTTTTGTATGCACGCTTTTTTTTGTTTAACTTCAAATCCCCGCAAACTATACTAAATGAACGAATTTTTGAGAAAATTTGACACCATTAGATTTGTCGCACCTTGAAGTATTTTTAGGAATTTTTTGGGAATTTTTCATTTTTTTGAATTTAAATTTAAATTTTGAATTTGGGCCGGTTTGGTACCGGCCCAAACCGGAACCGGTCCGGACCGGTTTGACCGGTAACCGGTCAAACCGGACCGGTTCCCACCGGTTAGGTGAACCCTCACATCTACTACAACTATAGATGGTGACATTGGTATGCCCGTGAAGAGATAGAATAGTGAATTACAGGTCTGGATCTGGTGGGTGGCAGTAAGATGGGAGATCTTAGCCCACACAATGCCAGTAGTACTTTCTCCAAGCCATAATGCAGAAGGAAGTGAGAGCTGGAAGCAATAGGTGGATTAGGGAGGGCATGCGGCTTACTTGTTACTCGATATGACGAAGTGAGATAAGTAAAAATTGGGTACCGATACCAAGCATTTCTTATTCACAACAAAATAAGTAGCTTATCTGCCACCCTAATTTCTTGCACTGCTACTTTTGCAAGCAGAACAGAAAATATCCCATTTGTGTGCCAACAATGACACCAAGAAAAAGATGATGTTAACATACAGCAGAGAAGGTGTACCTTTGCCATCACGGTTACGATGACAACTACCATATGAATCAATTTTCACATCCAAGTTTTCAAGCATCTCAAGTGCTTGCAAACGAAAGTTCCGTGCACCACAGTTGGAAATAAAGGCTGCAGCAAGAGCTTCTTCAGTCTTTGGAGGCACAGGTGCCATGATATCATATTCAGCCCATGAAAAGTAACCAACGGGTATATCTGAGGAAAGGCTGGTTGTCATCACAATTTTGTATCCTCTCCTGTAATAGAAGGCAATGAAATTGCTAGCCCATTAGAAAAAATGATTCTCAATATTAATAAATCCTGCTTCTGAAGACAAAATTTCAAAGCTGAATAACATGGCATGAATGACGAAACATGGTACAGAATGAGGATAGCAATCAACAAAATGCTTAGTTCAAGATCAAAAGCATTTCCAGCGGATGAGCCTGTCGTGGCTGATTGCTTTTTCCTCTTTCTTTGAAATGACAATGGTTAAACATCAGGAAGCAATAGGTATTTGTCATTCAAATAATAGTCCATACATTCTTGCATACCATAAACAATAAGAATAAACTACGTTCACATTAGTCCATAAGCGCTGCACTCCTTAACATGGATATCAGGAGACAGAAACTAGTTCTAGCGTCAATATCCCATATATGGAAATAAAATTTTTGTAACCAAAGCAGTATTAAATGTAGAGAACTGTTGAAGTTCATTTTACCAAATTTAGAAAGTCATTTCAAACAGGTAAAGAATGTTGTACGAAATCACCAAACAGAAATAACTTGGTTCTTACCCACCCTCGAGCCACATCAATATTGTTTCCTGAATAATATTGAGATGATTCCATTGATCTGAGGATGCTTTCTACAGAAGAATCTGGCGCTATTCCAAAAGTAGCATCAGGGGTCTTACTCGCAGAAAACCCAAACTCACATCCTACAGCACATTTGTTCCAATCCTGAGTGAGAAAAAGAAACACATAAGTATCATGAAGACAGGAGAAATGCAAGCTATGGATGGTCCAAATGTTAGGATATGCAACACCATTTCCATATATAACTTCATGCCACTAACAGTGTGAACACAAACACTTGGCACCTCTTATGCTTGAGTGAACAACACCGCAACACAGATCAAATTTCCAAAAGCATTTTTTAGACAAAAAGCTTTCAACACTGCCTTTCTTACGTAAACTAGGACATCAGTTTACAATAAAAGTCTAGTTTAACTCATCATCAGCGATCCCAAACATACGTAAAGTGAAACAAGCACTGGCACCAAAAACACATTATTATAATCCTCCATAACAGGTTGGAGCATCAAGCCAAGCAGCTTGGGCTGTGTCCCCCTTTTCATTCTGGTATAATATGCATAATTAAGAAGCTGATTGCTTGCTGCATGCTAGGCTGTTAACTAGTATTTTACCTTCCATAATCCACTGTTCTGTGAATTTTAGTACTGGGTTTTTCACTGGCAATCTATCATTTCATTTCTACAGGCGGCCCCCTCTGTAATTTGGGCAAGTTCTACCACTGCTTCTAGAACCCAAGACATCCCAGTGGCCAGAGCTTTCATAACAATAAAAATTGTAACAGAGGATAAAATAGAAAGGAGGGTATTAATTAGTCACTGTTGGGAATTTATTGCTCCATCGTATTCAGAAATTGCTACTTAACACATTAAACACTGCTTCCACTTCTCTCTACATAAACAGGACACCAGATCTGTTCGAATCTAGCAGCAATATGATTTCCTCCCTCCAAAGAGTAAATATCACAATATTTAATTGAAGAAGAATAAATGCCAAATGCCAGTTTACCAAACCATAGCTATTCAAACTTATCACGTTCCTCTGTACAAATTATTCCAATTAAAATTTTTAGCAATAAATAGTAGCAGCAGAGATGACATGAATTAACATTTCCACAGCCACCCATTAGCACTCATGGAGGAGAGTACTAATCTAGTATTAAGGTTTGGTACTCTAGGTTTAGACCTTTGACTGAACATAAAAAACCAGCCAATAGAGCAGTTAGGCTGGGACAAGGCCATCAGCTCTCATGCCAAGCATGACCAGTATGGGACAGAACAAGAATAGAAACTAAAATGAAGCATTTCGCTTGTTGTGGCCTTATTTCTACCAGGCTCGTTTTCTCTCGTTAACTTAGTTAAGCCAGATGCTACCTGGATACATGATACACAAGCTTAAGGTTTGACAATCAGCTAGGAACTAGTGGCACTGTTTCAGATGATGCACATACAAGCAGACCACAAGCAATCTGAAGAAGCCCCTTGCATCATTCAACGACTTGCTCATTATATTATGGGTTGCTCAGGCGACTCAGTATTCCATAAAATACAGAATCAAGAGCTAAACTTAAGAAACCGCGAGCATAAAATGGTGTCGTGCTTCACCAAGTATTGAAAAGTTCATTTGACGAATGCTAAGGCTAGATGGTCTAGTTTTCACAGCGCAGATTTTGCTGGAATTTATGGAACAAATTCGATACCCCTGAGCAGCAGATCCCGTCGTTACAAAACTAACTTGTCCTAAGTCCTAACTCAAATTAAGAGCACGAAGGGAGGGGGCATATGGAAGCAAAGAGACCTTGGCAGCGCCGCCGACGAGCACGGGGTCCCTGTCGAAGTCGCGGTCGTACGGCACGGCGTCCTCCAGCTCGAGCCGCTCCTCGCACCGCCGGATCTCGTCGTCGCCCCCGTCGCCTCCCCCGCCCTCGCCCTCGCCCCAGTTGGCGGAGCGGCGGTAGAAGGAGGTGGTCCAGCTCTCGACGGCCTCGGCGTTCTTCGCCATGTCGAGGCGACCGAGGAACGCGATCTCGGCGAGGAAGGCGGCGCCGACGAGGAGCGGCAGCAGCAGCCCCCAGCGCCGCCGCCGGCCCGCCTGCGCCTGCGCCCCCGCCCCCGGCTGCGAGTTGGAGGCGCCCTTCATCGGTGGCCCTCCTTGCGGCCGCCTCGGCGGCTGCGCCGGCGGGGGATGGGGGGGAGGGGATCGCGGGGAGCGAGGCCTGGGATGGCGGGCGGAGTCGTTGAGCGACCCGGTCGTTGGAAATGGACCCACGACCCAGCCTCTACCGAGATCCCCGACCTCGCGCTCGGGTGAGATTTTTGGTCCGGCTCGGCCGGCTCCGGCTGCATTGGGAGGGACCGAGGGAGGGGGCGGACAAAGCACAGCAGGGTGGGATGGAGTGGGTACCAAATGTTTTTAAAAAATATAAAAATAGAAAAAATGCCCGGCGCCTTTTTTTTATTTTTATATTTTTTTTAAAACATTTTTTTACAGAAATATATTTTTGGTTTCACAATTTACAGTTTGATACCCCTATCGCCCGGCAGGGGGCCTACTGCCCGTCGGCCCCCTGCCGGGCGGTAGGGATCTATATGTAATTAAAATTTGAGTGCTATCGCATGGAGGCCCCTACCGCCCGATGGTGGGGTGGCAGGCAGGCCGACCGCCCGGCAGGGGGGCGGCAGGCTCCCCCCGATATAAAAGCTGAGGTCCCCCCTTTATTTGCAGCAAACAACATTCATAGAGGGAAAAAAAGAGACGTGGGGTGAGGGAGGGAGTTGCAACAGCGAAACCCTGCCGGATTCCGCACTTGTGATCTGCAGGTAAGTTACGTATGAATCTATTAATATTGTAAAGCAATTTAATTTAATTAATGCTATAGTGAACTGCAGATCACATGTGCAGAATCCGGCAGGGCTTCGCTATTGCAACTCTCTCCCTCACCCCACGTCTCTCCTTTTTCCCTCTATGAATGTTGTTTGCTGCAAATGCAGGTGTGGGGGGCTCTACTTTTATATTGGGGGAGCCTGCCGCCCCTCCACCGGGCAGTAGGGGCCTCCATGCGATAGCACTTAAATTTTAATTACATATAGGTCCGTACCGCCCGGCAGGGGAGCGGCAGGGGGTCGGCCGCCCGGCTGTCGTGGCTCAAGGAGGAGGGCCACAGCCGGGGTGGCGTAGTGCACCCGCCTAATCCCGGAGGGTGGTTACTCGGGAAAGTGCAACCTATTCCTCAGATCTACTCATGAAGCAAGAACACAAGAACACACAAGGATTTAGAGTGATTCGGGCCGCCGGAGCGTAATACCCTACGTCCACTGAGAGTTCTATTGTTCTAGAGTTTGTGGATGAGTCTATCATCTGCCTCTAGAGCCCCCTTCTCGGCCCTGAGTCATTCTCTAGCGGGCGTCCCCCTTTTATAGCGTAAGGAGGACGCGTACACAGGCGTTGGACCCCGACAGGTGGGCCCAACAAAAATGTAAATTTTACTATAAAAAGTCACGAATGGTGCTACAGTAGTTGAGAATATCTTCCCGGATACACTTTATTGCACTGTAGACTCTCTGACTGAAGGGAGTCTTCACTTGTCCCATCGGCGAGGCGCCCGTTGAGGCAGTGTAGGTTGCACGCGTAGACTGTTGGGTCTACCGCGTAGGTGTTATGATACTCCGTTGCCGAGCTGTTGTGTCTAACTGGCGTAGCAGACTGACGCGTGTGGCGTGGGTGGTGCCAGCGGCTGTACTGCGCGCTTTGGTAACGCACGATCAGCAGTACAGCCTTGCAAAAGTCTCCTCGGCTATGTTGTGGCAGAGCGCACTTAACGTCTCCTGCATTGAATGCGGTAGGTAGGCGAGTCTTCCCGAGTAAGCTAGGTGGCCGTGCGCGTGCCTGCGCCTGCGGACATGTGGCGGCTCCGGACCCCCTTAGGCGGGGTGTCTGCTCCCTCCCCGCTAAGGGGTCCGGATAGTATATGGGGTCCGGGAGCCCGTGAGAGGTCCGGGGCACCCGGCTGTTTTGGCTCAGTGCTCCTCTCTTCGGGACACGTGGTGACACCGGACCCGTTCCCGAGCGAGAAGCGGGTCCGGGACTGTTGGTCCGGTGTGGTGGAGGCGGACCCCAGGGGTCCGGTTGTTCAGCTTCTTAGGGCATAGTTACAGATAACTACGCGAGTCTTGACATAGCAAGAGGGGGTACCCTAGTCCAGAGGTACCGACACCGGCAGACGGACGGTAGGCCCCCTGCCGGGCGGTAGGGGTATAAAACTGTAAATTGTGAAACCAAAAATACATTTCTATAAAAAAATGTTTTTAAAAAATATAAAAATAGAAAAAACACCGGGCTTTCCGGAAGGTGGTAAATAAATTCATGTATCTTTAATCTACTAGCGGCCCAATAGTATATACGTAAAAGGTCCAAAACGGCCCACGAACCATAAATTGTGCCGTTTGCATATTTTCAACTCATAAATAGGCAGCATACAGGAACTAATTATGAACGGATCAACACACAGAGCCACGTGATGTAGTGTATGATAAAATGAAATTATGATCCTATCATCAGTTAGGTATGGTACTAATTTTTTATTATCATTTTATCTCTTTGCATCTAAAAGTGTTGATTTATCCTACCAGTAGTGATATTCAATATTATTTTTTTAGAAAATGATTTTCAACGTTTTCAAATAGTGGGTTCAACATCTCTTAACCGAAAATTCAACATTTTTAATAAGCTAGATCAATATCTTAAATATCAATATTGAAATTGTATATCTACAATGTTGAAGTAGTATACCTAAATTGTTGGGCTAGAATAATTAAAATGTTGGATTTATCAGAAAAATAAAAATATAGCATATCAGATCTCATTTTGCTAAGAAAATTCAAAGAAGTATTATAGTTTAAACGGAATTGAAATTGGATGAAACAATAGAGAAAAACGAGTTTGAAGTTTGAAACCTTCAATGGCAAGCAACCTGTGCATGTGAATCTATGCAATTATGTTGCTTTTCCAATCTCTTCTAGACTTCTATCATTGCACGTGCTCCATGCCTAAGATACATGTGGATGAGAAGGATAAAAGAAAAATCATAACCGTTCATCTCTCATTGCACTAATCTTAAAGTGGAAGGTACATTGAGTTCCCACCTTCCGGAAGACATAGGTTTTTCGGGCTTTTCGTCAAACGTCTTTCATCTGAAGGCCGGCCCGGTTCGACCCGTTTAGTAATGGGCCACGGCCGCTGGGCACCGACATTTTTTCATTTTTATATTTTTTAAAAATTAAAATTTCAAAAATATATGTCCGTTTTGAAATATTTCAAAAATATACCCCGGTCGCCCTCCCATAGGGCGACAGGCTCAAAGTGTAATTTTTTTTCTTCCAATTTGCAACGAAGTCCCTGGAGAAAAAAAAAGGGGAGACCTGTCGCCCCCCCCAACGGGCGACAGGGGCCTGTCGCCCACCCCTCGGGCGACAGGCCCCTGTCGCCGGTTGGGGGGCGACAGGCCCCCTCTTTTCTTCCAGGGACTTTTATTTTTCCAGGGATCTATTTTGAGCTATTCGAGCGTGTATTCGTCATCATCGTCGGCAAGATCTCGGCCGCTAACTCCTACCGCACGTAACTTGTCCTTCATTAAATCACGGGAAAAAATCGCACGAGCATTATGGAACCCACAAACATAATAAGTTCACATCAATAATATCTATAGAAACAAATGACAAGTAACCTACCACAATCATAAACATCGGATACAAATAAGCGGTCCACAGCTATCTCATTACAAATAAACATCATATACATCTAACCACCCCTAGGGCGTCGGACCCTCTTAGCCCTCTGCTGGGCACGGACATGTCCCTCGGAGTAGGTGAGAACATCCGGAGACCTCACCTGTCGCTCAGGACGCGCAAGGGGCTGCGGTGTCTGCTGCTGAGAGATCCCAAGTGGTGCTCCTCCTAGCTGTGAATACCCCAAGACATCGGGGTCACCTTGCGCGGCAGGCTCTTCTGGACTCAAGCTGTCGAAGTCGTCTAAGGTGAATGTCTCGTTATCTGGTCGAAAGGAGGAAGAAGAAGGTCCGGCGCCCGCATCGGGGTAGAATCCTACGCAAAAAATGTGAATGTTAGCGTACGCTCGTATATTTCGTAATGACATGTAGAAACCGAAATACGAAACATAAATTAACCTGTGTAGGCCGGTATCTGTGGCCCCGGTACCATCCTTGGATACGGTCCGCCAACTGGTGCTGTCCCTCTAAACATTCCAGTATGGCCGAACGCAGTAGCTGGATCGTATCCTGTATGTGATATTAGTAAATATGTAGGAACACTGGATGTAATTTTAAAGAGATATGTACGTTACCTGCACTTGGGAAGAACTGCGACGTCGGCCCGTGCATGGTCGACGGACACGGGAACGACGACGAGGCCTGAGACGACCCGTGGCTGACTTCGTATTGCACACTGCTTCCGAAGTTGTGCGCTACCTGACGCAACTGATCACGCTGCCTCGACCATGCCTCTGTCTGCTCAAACTGGGTCATTGGGGATCCGGCACGTACCCTCGTCAGGTAAGTCGAGCAGTCCGTCTCCATCATGTTGCAAAGGCGAAGCTGCATCAATTCAGTAAAGTTACAAACACATGAATTATCTTATGAATATGATTATATATATATATATGCAAATATGATCAAGAGACTCACCGCGCCAGCTAGTGCCTCCACGTGGTGTCGGGCATAGCCATCCTGAGGCCTCGCCTGGTGTGGCTGCGGGTGAGTGTCAACAAAAACCAGACGAGCCCGAGTCCGGGGTAAGTACCCGGTGAGGTAAGCCCTAAAGGAGCTATCTGTGTGTGGTCCTGTTGGATGGACCAAGTGCTCGTCTGCCTGTTCCCATTGGTCCACCCACGGCTGGATCTTGGTGAGCCAATCATCAGAGCACGGCAAGCCACTCCTTGACAACCTACAAAGTGGACCACGAAGAATCATTAGATTCGACACGAATGTATGAGCCAAGTTCATTCATAATTACCTGTGGTCCTGGCGACTGACACGCTCCAACGCGGTGGGCACCGGAAACTCCTGGCGCTGCCCAAACTGTCTTCTGACTCTCCATGGGTAATATGCCTCAACCGTGATGTCATAAACCAGGACGGCGGAAGTAAGCCACAGGCTCGCATTCGCGGAGCAGTGCGAAGACAGGTCTGCTGGTGCACGGGTAGCCACAGCCTCTGGGCTGTAAGGCTCCCAGACAACGTCCTCGGGCGTCAGCATGTCGAGCTCCGAAACAAACTCAGGATATGCGCGTTTAACCCGCGCATGTGCCCAAGACCTCTGCATTCCGAATAAGTAAAATTAAAAGTGCGCTAATACATCATGTAACAATGAATAACAAAATTAGGTTTGTTGCGAACATACCTGACGCCAGATCCAGATAGTTCCCATAGTGGGCCTCTCGTCGTCCTCGTCACCGTACATGCCCCCGTGGTAAGGCTCGTGGCTGACCAAGGGGCGACCAGCGGCTAGCCTCTCGTACGACCAAAGCTGTAGCAGTAGTGGGCACCCTGACAGGATAGCGTTCCCATGTGTCTTAATGCACCCATCGCAGAGTCCACGGTAAGTGGCTGCAAGTACCGCCTCACCCCAGCTGTAGGGCGGTACGTCCTCGTCCCCATCCGCAATCTCCCGTGCATACGGAAGGAGAATCCTATCGACCGAGTTGCCATGAGTGTTGTTGAACATGATGTAACCAAACAACCAGAGTAGGTACGCCTCCAGCGATCTGGTCACACTGTACTCGTCGGCATCCGCAGCCAACAAGGCAGGCTGCATAAACAATTAAGATTAATGGTTTCAACTGGCAATGGAACATGTGAATTGTAACAATTAAATTTATATATGCAATGAATACGTACTTTAAACTGTAGGAACCAGGTCTTCGAAGGACCTGCTGCTCGCGGGTGCGGGTTGATCGGACCTGCTTCGTCCACGCGGTCAACCAGGGCAAAACGGGCCTCCAGCTCATCCTTCCACGAGGCCGCCACCACACGCGGACCTACAGCCTCCCCGACGATAGGGAGGCCGAGGAGGTAGGCCACGTCCTGCAGCGTAGGAGTCATCTCCCCACACGGGAGGTGGAACGTGTGTGTCTCCGGCCTCCATCTGTCAACGAGCGCCGTCAGGAGGGATCGGTCGAGCTGAATAGACCCAACCTCGACAAGACGGCTCAGAGTCAGTAGGCCGGCCTCACGTAACCTGCAAAAAAACAAAAAATGTCGAAACAAAGGAATACTGACGAATACAAAAGTGATAAACAATAATATTTCATTACATACCGGTCACACCAATCGTGGTGTATAGAGATCGCCTCGCCGGGTGGACGAGGACGTAGCACCTCTAGGGCTTGGTGCTCAACAGCTGCAAAGTAAGACCTGTGGCTCGAGTCGATCACTGGGTCTAGCAAGGAGTCCATCTCCATACCTGCATTCAAAAATATATGAGAACACATAGGTAAATATATATTTCATACAAACTGGACACATAAATACAATAATACTTCATTATATACCTGCCATATTTCATTACTACATATTACAAATAATGAAATACAATTGTGGATCATGACACCGAATGCCTTCCACGAGCAATTCTCGCCGATGCTCGTCTGAACGTAGGAGGTGCTCCATCTCTGGGATTTCCGGAAGGACCGACGTCAACAGCATCGTGAAGTGCATTCTGAGGACACTTCTTGTAGTTGTGACTCAATGATCCACATTGGCTGCAACGCTTTTGTGCCTTGCTTGCTTCCGACTCGTCCATACCATTCCGAATACGACGTGTCTGACGGCGGCCTTTGCCTTTCTTAGTGGCTGGATCAGGAATAAACATCTTATTCTCATTATCCTGAGTGAAAGGCCCCACAATTCCAATCCCGTATACCTCATGTCCCCATGTGGATACAGCTGCTTCCTTGCTGAAGTACGGTGAAACAAATAGTCCTGCCTATAACGCAGACTCTGCACATGCCGCAATGAGATGGGAGCATGGCATATGCAATAACTTAGGCTTCATGCAGGAGCAGAATGTTTTGCCATCAACTGTAATCAAACTCTCCTGTACCACTTTATCTCTACGGATACCACGACCACTTCTATTCTTACATAGAACCTCAAATCTATGCTCCATTGTACCTGTGGATATGACGCGGTGCAGTTTGGCCTTTTCAATCTTCTCTTGCATATATTGTGTCACTCTTTTGCAAAACTGAATTTGGGGGTTGCTGATGTTTATGCTTGCAGCCGTGTAACGCTCTCTGAAATACTTCATGCACCCATACATGATGAACTCAACAATTCCCACAAGTGGAAAGGCATGACAAGAACGCATAACCATATTGAAACACTCTGCATGGTTCGTTGTCTGAATACCATACCGTATTCCGTTGGTATCATAAAGGAATGACTATTTCTCCTTAGGTGCACCTCGAATTCAGTGTGAAAATGGCTTCTCAATTGAATCCCTAGCCTCTGCAGCCTGACTCGTGCCTGCTCCTGATGCCCTTACCTTCACTAGCTCTGCAGTCAACTGATCAAGCATCTGCCATAATGCATTGAATTTTCTCTGTTGATTTTGGGTGCACAATCTCTTAAACAGGTTCTTAAGATCCTTGTTCTTGAAGTGTTCATAGAAATTTGCACCCATATGCCTAATGCACCACCTGTTTTGGACATCAGGCCATAATGGAGGCGTTGTCGCAGTTCCACGTTGCAATTTCAGTATTGATTGCAGGATACCTGCATGCCTATCACTAATAAGGCACACATCTGGACGTGCAGCAACAACATGATTCTTCACTCGTTCAAGGAACCAATACCAACTGTCTATGTTCTCATTCTCAACAAATGCAAATGCGAGCGGAACAATTTGGTTGTTGCAATCTACACCGATTGCGGTGAGTATCTGACCTTTATACCTTCCAGTCAAAAATGTGCCATCAATGCAGATCACCGGAAGACAAAACTGAAATGCTCTAACAGAAGCACCTATGCAAAAGAAGGCTCGTTGCATAATTCTTTGTCCCCTAGTCACGGCTGGTAAAAGGTATGTGTCATAAAAGCTTCCAGGATTTCTAGCAGCAACCTGGGATAACATACGAGGTAGGTTATCATATGATACCTCATATGTGCCGAACCGCATCTCGAACACCCTTTGTTTAGCCCGCCATGCCTTCAAATAACTGATGGTGTACTGGTAAGTCTGCTCAATGTGTCGAACAATCATTTTTGGCTCATAATTTAGGTTGTTCATAATAAACCCATACATTTGCTTTGCAACAAAGTCGCATGATATATTGCGATGCGAGGGAAGAACTTCTGACAGCAAACAAGTGTGCTCTGTGACAATGGAACATTTCCAGTTTGACTTCCATTTTCCCTTGAATGCATGTACTCGCCATGGACATCCAGCATTCACACACTTCACCTCATATTCTTTACTGCCAGACTTTACGACTCTGAATTCTCGTTTTAATGAGATTGCCCATAGTCTCACAGCATCTTTTACGGCTTCAATGTTTGGATATGTTGCACCTTGCACTACCTCATTCCCTCTGTACTCCCACTCCTGATTTCGTACATCTTCTGCGACATGACTGCCAAAACCATGCTCTTTCCACTCTTTTGGCAATGAGTACTGCTCGTCATCAGATGAGTCCTCATATTCTTCCATCTTTATTGCGGTTTGGTCTTCTGTCTCCATCTCGTCCAGAATGCTATGTATCATCTCTCCCTCATCAGCAAGGCCCTGTGGTCCCATGTTTTGGTTCTCTGTCTCTTCTGACTCATCTTGCTCAACATAATTGGTCTCTCTTCGAATACTCGGAGTTCCTTGATCTGCACAATGTTGGATTTCATTTTGTGTCTTCTCCCGGATTTGAACCAGAATGGCCAGAGGCCACCCACGCTCTAGAGCTGCTTGCATGTACTTCTGCCAGTCATCAGTGCTGTGTATCATCATTAATTCCCATAATTTACTTTCTACCTCCCGATTAACAAGAGACTGGACAGTGATCACATGTGTCAACGGATCAACATGGAACCCACGCTGCAGCCACTTACATATGGAACCAAAACTCCTTTCCAGAGGTTTATCTATGCCGCTAGATGTGCGCTTAAAGGCAGAAAGATCTACTCTATTTGGCCCATACATAACATTGTATTCACCATAAAATACTTGAAACTGCATCTTGCTCGACATATCTGTATATCACATAATACTTATCGAGTTATACTCTTTACTTCACTACCTTATTCAATAATACGTAAAAACTAAGTATGAAATTCAATTACAACGTATAAGTATTCATAACTACGTGATGACACTCAAATTCTATACTGCATAAATGGTTCTACTAATTTTCTAAACTAATTTACTACTACGTAACTACAAACTAAAGTATCATTGAACTCCTACTTAAATGGTTCTACTATAGCACTAATTAAATCAAATTACTCATATTAAAATACGTAATACTTAAATATAACAATATTTAAACTAAATGTACTAACCTGCAGATCACAAGTGCTGAATCCGGCAGGGCTTCGCCGCTTTCCTTCTCCTCACTCCTCTCTTTTTTTCTGGATTTTTGGTGGAATTTTCGGACTCAAATGAGGAGGGAAGGAGAGGGCTTGAGCTTATATAGGGGGGTACCCCCGGTCGCCCGCGGGGGGGGGGGGCGACAGGCCCCCTGCCGCGCCCGTGGGCTGGGCCCAGCGGCGGTCGCCCGTGGGCTGGGCGACAGGCCCCTGTCGCCCCCCTAACGGGCGACAGGTTTTTTTTTTAATTTCCAGGGACCTTATTGTGAATTTGAAAAAAAAAATTCACTTAAGGCCTGTCGCCCTATGGGGGGGTCGACCGGGGGGTATTTTTGAAATATTTCAAAATGGACATATATTTTTGAAATTTTAATTTTTAAAAAATATAAAAATGAAAAAATGTCCTGGGCACCTGAGTCCAAGCAGAATTATAGTCTAGGCCACCAAGACTTTGGGCTCCAAGTGAAACCAGGTCGCAACAAACTTGTGTAGCTGAAGGCCGCGGGTGCTGTTACCTGTCACTTCAGGTGACGGTTTCCCCATCCATCGCCTCAACGCCGCAGTATTTTGTTGGAGTATTTAGTGCTATGCGTGCTGCTGCCAGCTAGCTGCATGTATGCACAAGCAAACGGAAATGCTGATGTCATCAACTACATGCAAATTCTGAAGAGTAAATTTCTTGAATGTCATCAAAATTTAAGCCAATCCCTTAAATACCATCAAAATTTAGGTCATCCCTTCATTGCCACTGAAATTTTACTCCAATCCCCTCAGTGTCATTCCGTGAGTCGGCTGTTAGATTGACTGTTAAATTAGGTGAAAAAGACGTTATTGCCCCCTGTATGACATGGATGAAATATTTGTAGTGCCATCCCTTCTATGCCATGTAGACAGTTATAAATCTATGTACATATATAAGCTTCAGTGATGTCCATAAAAACAGCCATACATGTTAACATTGATGTCCATACAGGCATATTCCAATCAACCATGGCTGTCCATACGCACAGTCATGCATGCAAAGTACTAGTAGCTCGCAATACCTTAGCAAATAGAGTACTCTAGTCTAGCAAATAAAGAAAGAACTAGCAGCACCTAGTAGCTGATAATATCTTAACAAAAGAACATGACATTGGTTCACAAAGACCAAGCAAAATAGAGTGCCACAAAATGAACTGCATCAACTAGCAGTTGAGATTTGGAAGTGGAAACTTTCTTTTGCTTCTAGTTTGTGATGCAGGGTTGTCCTTCTAGGGTGTGGTCTTGCTTCTAGTACCCATTGCCGGACTATCATGTGGCACTGAAACTTTCTTCTTCTTCTTTTTCCCTGCTGCCTTTGCCTTCCCTTTAGCTGTCTGCGCCTTCCCTTTAGGTTCTTTCGCCTTCCCTTTAGCTGCCTTCTTTGTCGTAGGCTTGGAGATGGCAGGAGGTGGTGTGGTCTCACATGCAGGTAGCGCAGGGTACTCCATGGAAAGTGGCTCAGGTTGGTTTGAACCACTTCCAGACCTGCACATGAGTTATGTACATGAGAAAAGTAGCAAGCACGATGTAACAAAATGATATGTCAATATGATATGCACCTGACTGAGTTTCCAGATCCTAAGGTAACCGAGGCACTCCAGCTGTAATAATACAAATATGTTAAATTAGGATTGAATGAAAAAGTATTGCAAAAAATCAGAATATAGGTGTGCAGATCATACCTAGGAGGAAAATGCATTATTTTAGGACCAACAGGTACAATGCTGCTCTCACAAGGTGGTGCAACATTTGTCTTCCTTTTCTTTAGCGGACCCCTATTATGCATGAGCAACAAAGAGTTAATCAGGGAGAAATGCAACAAAATCGATAACAAGCCAAATATAGAAAAGGAATATGATGCTCACTTTTCAGGAAGCATTGCTGCTATGTCATCAGGGTCACCATCCTTACACTTGTACCAGCGATGGCCATAATTTTTGCAAACTTTGCATTGATGGGACCCTTTCCTTTTTGTTGTGTTGCCCTCTGTACATCCTTTGAATCTTTCATTTTGTCTTCTACCCGCTGTAGGTTTTAGGAGTGGTGGATGCATGAAAAAATTATGGTCAGATTGTGCCCATTGTGACTTATCAGGTAAGGCAGGGATTAGAGCCTCATATGCAGCCTTGAATTTGTCAACTGAGTAGAACATATCAACATATTTTTCCAAAGGTTCCCCAAGATATGTGATAAATGTAATGTCATGTTTGCAGGGAATGCCTGAGACTTGCCATTTTCTGCAAGAACAAGTTCTTTATTCTAGGTTGACAACACATTTGTACCCATTACTACCCTTCACAGACACCTCAGCAAGTGTATTCCTGCTTCGCTGCACTAAATGTTTCTAGTTGCAGCTCAAACAACGCAACAGTAAAGAAGAAGATGAACATCTCACCCTGTAGGAAGCCAAGAGTGTCCTGGAGCCTCCATCGCGTGCTGGCGCCCCTCCGTGGTCCCTGCGCGCGGTGCTGGCGTGCGGATCGGTGGGCTGGCACGCGGATCGGCGGGCTGACACGGTGCTAGTGCGCGGATCGGCGGTGCTGGTGCGGTGCTGGCGCGCGGATCAACGGCGACGAGCGCGGGGGGCTCCTGGCGGCGGGGGCGCATCGCCCTCCTGCGCCGCCCTCCTTCAGCGCGGGGGCCTCCTGGCGGGGGGGGGGGGGGGCGCAGGTAGGGGGAGGGGTGGGCGGCACACCCGAAGGGGGGTGGGGGAGTGCGGGCGGGCCTTGGAGTGAGGTGGCGTCGGGATTTAGGGATAGGGTTCGGGGGTAGAAACGGAACAAAGAAATTAGACAGATCGGAGTTTAACGTGTTTGTACAGTGATTTTACGGTTTCCATCCGAAATCTAACAGAAATGGCATTGAGAGGATTGGAATAAAATTTTAGTGGCAATAAAGGGATAGCCTAAATTTTGATGGCATTCAAGGAATTGACTTAAATTTTGATGGCATTCAGGAAATTAACTCAATTCTGAAACTAAAAAAATTATAGCTCTTAAACTGAACATCAAGATTAAATTTTGAGTGCACCATTATCTTTCTTATGATAAAATCTTTAAACCAAGATCACACTTGACTATGTTTGCACAATATTTTTTAAAAAATATTTTTCTAATACTAAATAATTAGTTTTAGCTACTCGGAACAAATATCCTAAGAACACGAACAATAATTATTTTCCGCGAACAGAAGATTAAACATAATGAACAAATAATAATATGCAATGATTTAAACATAATGAACAATTAATAATATGCAATGAACAAAATATTACACATAGTGAACTTTTAAATATATAAAATAAATATCGCGAACAAATAAATCAACATCATGAAATAATTTAATCTATAAAATAAATAAATAATTTGGCGCCGCGAACAAATTAATGGAAAAGAAATATTTATCAAAGAATTGTAAATAAATAGTAAAATAAGATAGGAAGAAAAATAGTATAAAAATAAAAAATGAATAAAAAGAAAGAAAGGTGCGTCGTTGCATGCATATGTATGCAGCATGTAGGTGCAGGGGCGGAGGGCCTGTTATGGCCCAGTATGGCGGGCGCCATACCTAAGCCCGGCCCAAAAAAAAATTTTCCTCCCCCCGCGCTGCATTCAGCCCGCCCCGCAGCCGCCTCCGCGCCGCCTCCACCCTGCCGCCCCGCCGTTCCCCCGCCGCCCCGCCTCCGCCCCACCTCCGCCCTGCCTCCGCCCCGCCGCATCCCCGCCCGCGCCCACCGACACCTGCTGCGTCGCCTTCCTCCGCGCCGTGTACCCGTCGGGAGGAGGCGGAGGGGACGACTGCCTCTGCCACCTGCTCCGCAACCCGTTCCTCCTCGGCTTTCCCGTCGACGCCGCCTGCCTCGGCGCACTCCTCCCCGCCTGCGCCGCGGGCAACTCCTTCGCTGCCGCCACCGTCGAGGCTGCCACCCTCTTCGCCGACGCCTGCCGAGGTCAGCCGGCCACGAGCTCACAGCCAGCCCCCTGGCCCTGCCCTCTCATCTCCTCTCGTGGAGGAGACGTTGTACTCTAGATCTGAAACAGCCTGCTATTTCCGATGCCTCCTTGTTGAGTTCTGTAAAGAACATCTCATCACACACTGAACAAGAAAGATACTAGAAGTCAGAATCACAGTAGTGTAAATTATAAGGCGTAGAACAAAATTGAAAAAGAATAGCAAAGTGAAAACGGTAAACTTAATGACTTCGAAGAAAGTAAATTGTATAAGTCAGGCTATGTAGTTTCATGCCTGCAGCTATGAAATTAAATAAAATCAACTGATAAAGAATTGCATCACAATTTTAATTTCAGGGAGAATAGGAATTACATCACAGTTAGGTCAAATAGATATCAGGTGCTGCTGATCTAAGACTAATAACATTTTCAAAGCATGGAACTCAGTTGTGCAAAGAGAAATAAAACTTATGTTTTCAATTTTTCATGGAATAGAAAAATGACTATTGCCATATTTTGTTTTGTTTTAAACCAGTTAGCCCCTTTTTGTCATAAAAGTATGACTATTTCCTCAAAAGTTTCTGAGCTCTAAATAAAATCACATAATGATTCAGAGTAACAAACTAACAGCCAAAGGCAAAAGGATGATTGCAAACTATGAAGATAATATTATTGTATCTTCATGTTACAATTTCATAATAAAACAAAAGATGAAAGAATTATGCATGGTCTGCCTTGTGGGACTAAAAGTTAGGGACATACATGTACATGAGTTGCATTCGCAAACGCCTGAATATCCATCGCTCCCCTGGTGCTTCTCATCACCATTTGCTCCATCTGCTTGCAACGAGCATTTTTTTTATCAAACTGTTATGTCTAGGGTTGATCAAGGGATGTTCACAGGAGATGAAATCTTTTGAACAAGCAACATGTGATTAACTGGCGGGTAACAGAGGTTTGCCAAACAATGCATGTAACTAAATTCAAGTTGTGATGGACTAAACAAGAGAAATAAAATGGTAGTACGCGGTGAGGAAAGGCTAAGTGAAACTCGTTGGCTACAGTTCTACATCTTCTACATCAATGCCTAATAATGATTACTTTTCAGTTTTCATTTGTACTCTTCTTTGCTTTGGTGAATTGATGCTGCTGGTACGATGTGCTCATGTTGGAATGCAGATTTGAGGAGTTTTTTTTTCCAATGGTAGCGGCTCAAATCCAAGTACTAATTTAGTTGGTACTGTTGACGTGGAGACTGAAGAACAAGAGGACCTGGTGTGTTTCTTGACTTGATCTTTTGTGTTTCTTGATCTAAACGCAGTTAAAGCTTCATTGTCACCCTGTGTAAATGTCACATCATCTCTCTCTATATATATTCTATGCTTCTAAGTTTCATACTCGGTGCAGCATTACATTTTAAATTTGTACATACTACTTTTAACTTACTTAATCTTTCGACGATTTAACTTCGCCATACCTTAAATTTTTTTCGTCCTCCGCCACTGCTTGCAGGTCGGTCGCGACAACAGGGCGGCACCCGTGCACGGGCCTGATTGATCGTTAACCACCAAAAAGATTCCTCTTCTGGTCTTCCTCCGATCCGACCCTCACCCAAAAATCCGTTGAAAAAAAGGTACGTAGAGCAGAAACGCTGCATTGCGATAGGGATGCATCTTTCGAAGTTCCCTGCGGTCGATCTTGTCTGTCTCCTGAGCGTGCGCGTGTCAAGTTGTGCGTGCTCGATCAGATCCGATTTCCGCCTCCGTGAACGGTCTCGGTCGGCTGGTGTTCTGCGTAAAAATAAGAGATTACTAAGAGATAGCAGGGCCAGGAATCACACACGGGAAGCTTATCAAGGGCTTTTCTGTATGATCCTTGCTTCAGAGTTCAGACTGAATAATGATGCATGGTCACTTTGTCAGTTGTGACGCTGCTGGTCCGGTCCCCTGAATACGCAGGTTTTATTATACAAATTAGAACGGAACAAGTCTTTCTTTCGAAAAAAAATGGGACAGCAAATTGGCAAGTTATTAAGGTCGGTCTCAATGAGAGTTTCATAGAGGGTTTCACTACTAGAAAAATGTCTAAGGGCACCGGTTGCATGTGCCCTTTGGTACCGGTTTTTTTTGAACCGGTACTCCGAAAGTGGTATCAATGGCTCGAGCCTTTGGTACCTGGTAAAATAATCAGTACCTAAGCCTCTAAAATTCACGCAAAATATTCTCTTTGGTTGGAATTCGAACTCGTGACCTCTAGCCTAGTGCATTGTTCTGATTGAGAAGGAGATATATTTCTTTTAAAGTAACCCATGGATGAGTACCAACCGGTACCTTAGGCTCCTAAGGTACCGGTTGGTAACAACAACCGGTACATAAGGCTCGTCTATAGGTACCGGTTGGTGGTACCACCCGGTACTAATATAAAAATTACCACCCGGTACTATGGAGAGCCTTAGGTACCGGTTGATAATATCAACTGGTACCTAAGGTCCATTCAAAGATTTCATCCACCCCAAAAATACCGGAGGTACCGGTTCATCTCCATACCGGTACTTTTGGGGTGGACCTAAGACTTGTTTTCTAGTAGTGTTTCATGACATTAAATACCATCATTTTTGCTGACATGGCAATGAGAGAGAAGGCTAAGTTTCATGGAATGTGAGAAGAGTTTTATCACCATAAAACTCATCTGGCATAGTTACCTAGTTTTCAGTCAGGGTAACGGTGTCCATAAAACTTACACTGACACTAACCTAACGCCCGTTACCGATCGACTCTGGACGGTTCATTGTACGTGGAGCGTGGATAGATTCACTCATCGCTTTGTTTTCGCGTACTATCATTCTGATGGACGAGGAATCAGCACAAAACATTAAAAAGAACTGAAAAGGAAGGGCAAACCTGGTTTATCCCAACCCACAACCGAATAGCCACTTGGATGCAATTATACTCGTAGCCCGCCAGTCTTGTTTGGGTTGGCTTTACTATAATACTGCTCCTACGTACTACTTATATAGTAGTAATACTTAAGAGCAAGTATAATGAAAGGATATAAGCTAGCTAAATGTTAAGATGGAGGAGAGAGAAGAGGAGAGAGAAGGATAGCAATATGTAAACTTACAGCCAGCTCAGGCACATAAACTAAAAAAACTTTGTGAGAGAGATAATTGGATCATGTATTAATAGTGGAGAGTTAAATTACTATACAAATAGGTTGAGAGATGAGCTGTAAAAATTCTGGCTGCCACGAGCGGGCTAAATCATAAACCTTGCTCTAACAAATTGTTCTCATCTCTATGTTCATGATGGACCACGGAGAGAATATGAACATCGATCGTATTCGTATATACAAGGTGCCTACGTCCAACGTAGCAAGTGCCCGATTTTGTCTGACGCGTTGGGCTCTCACGCACGCACTTCCAACGTACTTGCATTGATCTTTTCATCTACTATCCCATGGATGATGCATGGGGGCATGCACTGTGTGGATGATTCGATCGGCCCCTTTTTCCAGTTGCGCTAGATGTTTTTAACCGGCCTGCCGATCTGTCCTTGTACTGCTGTCCCCGGACACGGAGTGCACGGATGAAGATTTATATTGCTCCCATGCGTCCTGATCCACCGTCACAGCACGTTCAGGATTGTTCCCTTTGTGCTTGTGGTACAGCCCCGGACCGGATCAGATCAGCACGCCTTTTTACCGCCTGATGATGGTGACGAGAAGCAACAAGTGAAAAAGTACGGTTTTTCTATAGGTCACTCTGGATAGTAGGCGACACACAGTTTTTTTAGACACACAAACGCACGCATACACGCACGTACTATCACACCCAAAAAATCCTAACATGCGATTAAAAAAACAAATCCTAACATGGGTTACGCTTACGCCCAACAAAAAGAATATCATAAGAGCATAGTGGGCCAAGGCCGGGTCTACCTTAATGAATTAGGCCTAGTAAGAGAAGCACCCGTCGCCATGGGCTGACGGGTGGCTGGTCGCTGAAATTTCTTGCTAGGATATATGTCGCGCGGGCTGCAAATTCCAAGACTACTAGAAACCACAGCGCGGCCTTGCCGCGCGAACGTTGGAGGGAGCCGGTGTTTAACTGGCGCTGCACTAAGGAGTATATTTGTATCGTGTCCTTATAGTTTAGCAGCATATACACATTATTTCATCACTTCAAATAATTTCGTTGTGCTTGCTATGATTCCTGCTGAGAAGAGAAGTGTTTGTGTGGCGTACATGAGAGGAAGGCCAGCGAGGGATGCAGCCATTTGATATGGTGTAGTAGCGTTGCTTTCTCTTTGGAGCTATTTTGTAGACTATATTTTTATTGTGCCTTGCGGCCGATGTGTAGTGGATTATATAAATATATTTCCAAATGTATTGCAAAAGTACTTTTAATTTGGAAGTGTTGTCAATTAAAAACTACATATTTAGAATTGTTGAGCAACTTAAGTTTGTAATGTTTTTTAAATCTGAAGACGGTTTAGTGTTCGTATCGTACGTTTAATGGATGTTATATGAAAAAAATTTCGAAACGTATTGCAAAAGTACTTTTAATTTGAAAGTTTTCTCAATTAAAAAATTTGATATTTATAAATGTTGAGCAACCTTAGTTTGTAATGTTTATTAAATCTGAAGACGGACCGGTGTTCTATCGTACGTTTAATGGGTCTTATATAGAAAAATTGATATAACATGCTGGGGTTATATTTTAGGAAACTACGAGGTTTGTTTTGAAAAAGTAAATGTGAGAGAGGGATGTAGCGCTGTTTATTTTTGATAAAGGTCAGGGGGCTTTCCAAATATTACCGGAGAGGAGGATATGAAAAATGACCGGAGTTTGCACTATCTCGACTATCCGCTCAGGCGATCCAACGGCTGTGAATTGGAGGCGACGTGGCCACCTTGCCGTGCGTGGGAATGCACCTGACCAGGCCAGGCCAGGCGGAGGCGCGGCGGGACGTGCGGCGGCCCGGCGGGAGGCGCGGCTGGCCAACGAGCGCTGGCCCTTGGCCGTGAGGAGGGCCGGAGGTGTGGGGGTGGGGGGAGGGGGGGTGGTGGCGGCGTCGAAGGGCGGTGGCTAAGTGGAGCACGGCCCGTTGGCCACTAACGTAAGATGGCTTCAGGCAATCTATTTCAGGTTGGAGAGTGGCCTTGTTTGGTTAGCCTCAACATTCTAGGATTCCTAAAAGACACTTTTCCCAAAAAAAATCTCTTATGCGAGAAGTACAAAATAAAGTTTATTTGTAAAACCTCTTCAGAGATGGGTGTAACTTTTCGCGACGAATATAATGACGATAATTAAGTTACGTTTGGCTACAGTGATACTACAGTAACTTTTCTCTAATCGTGTGGTTAAAGACTTCATTAGATTGTTTATAGTTCCTAGCGCAAGAGTTTTGGAATTAATTTTCTAAATTAGTTTTATTTGACACTGTAATTAGTGAACAATAACCAAACAAAAACAAGACCAGTAGAGCCCGAACAGCAAAACCTGCAGTGCGCTCGCGAAGCTTTAATGAGGCTGAGCCTCCTCCGTCCCATGTGCTCCCTGCCTCCCTCTCATTCTCTCAGGAGAAAAGAAAAGGAGGCTATTCCTCACTCTCTCCCTTATCTGCTCATCTCCACACACGAGAGCAAGCAGAGCAGGCGGCGCCCCGCGCTTGCCCATGTGCCAGGGGAGGGCCAGGCCTGCGGTGGCGGTCGGCTCGCCCGTGCGGTCGCCGGTGGCCTGTGCCCCATACCGCATGCTGGCCCCGCGTCAGGGGCTGCGCCGCTCCGCGGCCGCGGCCGCGCCGGGGCTGCGTCGAGCCGGTGGCCGAGGCCGGCGGCCGGCCGCGCGGGGCTCGCAGTTGGGGGCGCCGAGGGCTGCGCCGCTTCGACGGCTGCGCTCGTCCGGGCTGGATCTGCGCCCCGCCGGGCCGAGGTCCGGCGGCCAGCGAGTTCCTGGGCTAGGGCGGCCGGGGGTGCGTCTGCTCCGCGCCGCCGCGCGTTCGCGCTCGATCTCGAGCATAGCCGCGTAGCTGCGACGCCTGGGACTCCGCCCTCTCCTGCTCCTTCCAGTTTCCTTTCCTGGCGGCGGCGCTGGCGGACGCCTGCGCGGCGGGGATACGGCGGGACTGGCCAGATCCGGCGGCCTCGAGCTCGGCCCGTGGCGGCGGCAGCCGGATCTGGCGGCCTCGCCGTCCGGCAAGGGAGGTGGCGGCGCCCTCCTCGAGCTCCGTCGCGGCCCTCCTCCCCCCTCCTTCATGGCCGGCGGCCGTGGCGGGTTCCCGCGCGGGGCCATGGCGGGGAGCAGATCCCCGGCAAGTGGCGAGGTGGAGCGGCGGCGGCTGCTCCTCCAGGCGCGGCGGCGAGGCCCCAAGACCATGGCGACGAGGCGGAGGCTGCGAGGGCGGAGGGGGGGACTGCGGGTTAATTTTCCATTAGTAGAGGGGTTTTTTGCCAAAAACCTAGGAATTGCACGATCTCGGCCGTCCGTGCGCCCGATCGGACGGCCGGGAAAAGCGGGCGACGTGGCCACGCTCGCTGCTAATCTTTTGGTGCGCGAATCGTATTAAGAGAAATGTCGCGCGGGCTGCAAATTCCACAGCCATCGCTTGAAGAATTCCATGCACACGTTGTTAGGCTGTTTTTTTGCTTTTTCAGCCCGCACCCTCTCTTAGACGGACTATTTTTCGGCCCATTTAGTTATTCTCTGTTGTAGTTGTTGTCTTTACCCTGAATAGTCCAGTACATTCTTTTTGGGCTGTCTTTTTCATCATTCGGACCAACAGGTACTGGATGTCGCCCATTTGGATAACATGTCTTTTTTTAGTGTTGTTTCTTCCTTCCAACCACACACTTTTTAGTTCCATTCTAATACAAAGCTATCTACGTAGGCACCTACACAGTGGCGGAGGACGAAAAAAATTTAAGGTATGGCGAAGTTAAATCGTCGAAAGATTAAGTAAGTTAAAAGTAGTATGTACAAATTTAAAATGTAATGCTGCACCGAGTATGAAACTTAGAAGCATAGAATATATATATATAGAGAGAGATGATGTGACATTTACACAGGGTGACAATGAAGCTTTAACTGCGTTTAGATCAAGAAACACAAAAGATCAAGTCAAGAAACACACCAGGTCCTCTTGTTCTTCAGTCTCCACGTCAACAGTACCAACTAAATTAGTACTTGGATTTGAGCCGCTACCATTGGAAAAAAAACTCCTCAAATCTGCATTCCAACATGAGCACATCGTACCAGCAGCATCAATTCACCAAAGCAAAGAAGAGTACAAATGAAAACTGAAAAGTAA
Source organism: Panicum virgatum (assembly GCF_016808335.1). Taxonomy (NCBI): domain Eukaryota; kingdom Viridiplantae; phylum Streptophyta; class Magnoliopsida; order Poales; family Poaceae; genus Panicum; species Panicum virgatum. The sequence goes on along the minus strand of NC_053141.1, from coordinate 40,212,769 downwards.
TCATTATTAGGCATTGATGTAGAAGATGTAGAACTGTAGCCAACGAGTTTCACTTAGCCTTTCCTCACCGCGTACTACCATTTTATTTCTCTTGTTTAGTCCATCACAACTTGAATTTAGTTACATGCATTGTTTGGCAAACCTCTGTTACCCGCCAGTTAATCACATGTTGCTTGTCCAAAAGATTTCATCTCCTGTGAACATCCCTTGATCAACCCTAGACATAACAGTTTGATAAAAAAAATGCTCGTTGCAAGCAGATGGAGCAAATGGTGATGAGAAGCACCAGGGGAGCGATGGATATTCAGGCGTTTGCGAATGCAACTCATGTACATGTATGTCCCTAACTTTTAGTCCCACAAGGCAGACCATGCATAATTCTTTCATCTTTTGTTTTATGATGAAATTGTAACATGAAGATACAATAATATTATCTTCATAGTTTGCAATCATCCTTTTGCCTTTGGCTGTTAGTTTGTTACTCTGAATCATTATGTGATTTTATTTAGAGCTCAGAAACTTTTGAGGAAATAGTCATACTTTTATGACAAAAAGGGGCTAACTGGTTTAAAACAAAACAAAATATGGCAATAGTCATTTTTCTATTCCATGAAAAATTGAAAACATAAGTTTTATTTCTCTTTGCACAACTGAGTTCCATGCTTTGAAAATGTTATTAGTCTTAGATCAGCAGCACCTGATATCTATTTGACCTAACTGTGATGTAATTCCTATTCTCCCTGAAATTAAAATTGTGATGCAATTCTTTATCAGTTGATTTTATTTAATTTCATAGCTGCAGGCATGAAACTACATAGCCTGACTTATACAATTTACTTTCTTCGAAGTCATTAAGTTTACCGTTTTCACTTTGCTATTCTTTTTCAATTTTGTTCTACGCCTTATAATTTACACTACTGTGATTCTGACTTCTAGTATCTTTCTTGTTCAGTGTGTGATGAGATGTTCTTTACAGAACTCAACAAGGAGGCATCGGAAATAGCAGGCTGTTTCAGATCTAGAGTACAACGTCTCCTCCACGAGAGGAGATGAGAGGGCAGGGGCCAGGGGGGCTGGCTGTGAGCTCGTGGCCGGCTCACCTCGGCAGGCGTCGGCGAAGAGGGTGGCAGCCTCGACGGTGGCGGCAGCGAAGGAGTTGCCCGCGGCGCAGGCGGGGAGGAGTGCGCCGAGGCAGGCGGCGTCGACGGGAAAGCCGAGGAGGAACGGGTTGCGGAGCAGGTGGCAGAGGCAGTCGTCCCCTCCGCCTCCTCCCGACGGGTACACGGCGCGGAGGAAGGCGACGCAGCAGGTGTCGGTGGGCGCGGGCGGGGATGCGGCAGGGCGGAGGCAGGGCGGAGGTGGGGCGGAGGCGGGGCGGCGGGGGAACGGCAGGGCGGCAGGGTGGAGGCGGCGCGGAGGCGGCTGCGGGGCGGGCTGAATGCAACGCGGGGGGAGGAAAATTTTTTTTTGGGCCGGGCTTAAGTATGGCGCCCGCCATACTGGGCCATAACAGGCCCTCCGCCCCTGCCTGCAAGGCCCCTGATCTTTCCTAATCGACCGTGCATGCTCATCCATCGACCGTAACCATCTAAAAAGCAAGCGATCATGGCGTCATCTTCCACTATTTCTATCTCTCCCACATTTTTCTTTTTCGTGGCTATACTTGTGCCTAGGAATCTATACTAAGATGGCTAGCTGCACCTAGCTAGCTAGGCTCGTAGGCTAGGGGGCTAGGGCCTTCTTTTTAGCCTGCGTTCACTTCCCACAAATTTTCCAAACTTTTCATCACATCGAAACATTAAATATAGCAAATGACTCATGCATGGAGTACTAAATATAAGTAAATAAAAAAACCCAAAAACTAATTGTATAGTTTTGATGTACGTTGCGAGAAGAATCTTTTGAGCCTAATTAGACTATAATAGGACAATATTCAACTCAAACAAACGAATAGTGCTACAGCGTCCGATGTGCCCTTTTCTACCCAGTTTTCGCGTATCTAAACACACCCTTAGGGCCCGTTTAGTTCCCAAAAATTTTCACCCAAAAATTTTCACCTCCCCTTTAAACACATGTATGAAGCACTAAATGTAATTAAATAACAAAACTAATTACACAGTTTGGATGTACATGACGAGACGAATCTTTTAAGCATAATTAGTATATAATTAGCCATAAGTGCTACAGTAACCACCATGTGCTAATGATGCGGTCAAAGGCCTCAAAAGATTCGTCTCGCGGTTTCCAAGTGAGTTCTGAAATTAGTTTTTTAATTAGTGTCCGAAAAATCCTCCCGACATCTGGTCAAAGGGATGATGTGACAACCAAAAATTTTTGGTTTTGCAACTAAACGCACCCTTAGCCAGCCGTGTACTGTACGTGCGTAGTATGTAGGGTTTGTTAGGGCACGTACAATGGGCTGTCGCGACCCGTCGACATGCGGTGATTTTTTTAAAAAAACCCTCGCGGCGAGGAGAGAGAGCCCCGCCATCGTCTCGTTCGTCTACGGCAGCGGCCCGTGCTCCGACGCGAATCGACGACTCCGCGCCCCCGTTGTACGACCTGCTCCCGTTCGTGGTCGGCATCGCGGATCCGATGCGAGTGCGGGCGATTTTTGCTTCCTGTGCGGCAAATCTAGCGCCAAAACCCCTCCAAGTAAGCAATCACTATTAAAATCCTCCCCCAAATCCCCCGTCGGCCAACCCTAGCAGCAAGAGAAGCGAGCGGCGGCGGCCACACCATGCAGCAGGAAGCCAGGAACAGAAGCGGGCGGCGGTGGCGGTGCAGGAGCTGCTCAAGGCGGAGGCGGAGCGACAGCGGAGGGCCAAGGCGGCGGCGCGGAAGAGGAAGCCCACGGGGGTGCTGCTGTGTTGTCGAAGCAGAAGCGGAAGGCGGCGGGGGGAGCTGCGGCGGCGCCCTGCTTTTGCGCTAGCTTGTGCTGGCCGATGGCTCCGGCTCCTCTGCGCCTCCGTGCTTGCTTGTGCTAGCTTGTGTTGGCCGATGGCTCCGGCTAGCTCCTCTGTGCCTGCTTGCTTGTGCTTGCTTGAGTACTTGTGCGTGGCTCTGCTATGCCATTTAAAATCAACTCATACCATCATATGTTTGTGTGTCTGTGATTTGTGTCTCAGTTTTGTTTACTAATTGAGCTATGTGATGTTTGCTTGTGCTATGGGCTAGCTAATATAGACTTTATGTTACTGTCAATTGTAAATTAGAATGGATTGTGCTAATTTTTTGGTCAATATTGCTCGTAGGAATCATTGGACAAAGCTTCGATTAGGTTGCTGTTTGTTTTTTAGGCTTAATCATATGATGCTATTCAATTGATTGTCCTTCGATTAAGTTGCTGTTTGTTTTAGAGGCTTAATCAGATGATGCTGTTCAATTGATTGTCCTCTCCATCTTACTTTTGTTTCTCTAGGATTGCAAGCCGACTAATTGCGTTGTTTTTATGTTTTGAACTCGTCGTCAATAAATTAAGCATTCTCATATGCAACTATGGATATTTTGCAGATAATAGATTGCCAAGGATCTCAGTATGCTTATTTGTAGGCAGTATTGCTTTACCACAAATTTGCCAAGGATCTCAGTATTGCTTTACCACAGACTAACAGGGACTTATTTCTTTTTTCGGATCAAGTAAAAGCAGGGAGGAAGCACAACTGCAGTTGGACATCAATGCCAAGTTTTGAGAAGGGCAAAGATACATAGACAACCGAACTGCCATCTATTGCTTATTTAAATGCCACCAACTGAATGTATTTTCATTCATTCGTGTATTCATGTGTATATATACATACTTATTTTAAGAGTCATATGAATTATTTGAATGTATTGTGTATTTTCTCATGTATACAATAAAATGGCTACAAAGATCAATTATACAATAGATCACCATGAGGTTGTGTGTCAAATGATGAATTAATCACCCTGCAGACAGCTAAACAGACAGCTTATTGTACAAGCTGTCTATTCAGCTGTCTATTTGTGACAAAAATACAGCAGCTGTCTGTACTGTTATGCATGCTCTTAATTTGTTTAGTTAAAGTGTTAAACCCACCACGAACGAAGGCCGAAGGGGGTAAAGTATACACCCTGCTTCGTACTCTAGCACTAATCTTGTTCGCTTTACCTATAATACTTTTTTTGAAAAGATCTTTACCTTTAATACTATGCAGCAGGCTGTAGAGGAGCTGGGGAATACGTACTTACTCCCTCCTTCCCCGTTTATAAGGCATGGTGGAATATGACACGGTCTTCTAAACAACACTTTGACCATTTATTTATCATATATTATATCACTTTTGATTATAAACTTATAATCATTGTAAAATATATTTGATTATGAATCCAATCATATGAAATTTGCATTATAAAAATAAAAATTTAATAGTCAAATTATTGGTCAAAGATGATAAGGTTTGAATCTTGATATACGTGTATGCCTTATAAACAGGGAAAGAGGGAGTATTAATTAACCTGCCGGTTATTGAGGTTTCTAGAAAAACTTATCAATAATGCTGGGTCAGCTAGCACTCTGTTCGCTGTGTTGTGGCTGGTGCTGATTTGTCGTGAGAGAAAAGTATTGCTGGCTGCTGGTGGCTACTGGCTGGTTTGGTGTGAGAGAAAAATACTGTTGGCTGAATGCAGCGAATAGAGTGCTACTAAAACTAGTGCAAGTAGTATGTGAATGCAGCGAATAGAGTGCTACTAAAACTAGTGCAAGTAGTATGTGTACGGCTGAGCAACAGATTCTCTAGCTATCTAGCACAACAAGCAGCAGCAGATAGTCAGTAGTCACTAGCGAAAAGCAAAAGTTTCCCTCTATACACCCGGACATATACTCTAAATACTATACACTGTGGAGGCGGGGTGCTGGAAACCACCGGCTGCCCACGGAAGACCGCGTGTCCCAGCTGGGAGAGAGCCGCCCGACGCGGGCCGTGCGTTCGCTGTGCCCACCCGCCGCGGCTGCAGCGCCTCGGACCCGGCGCAACGGCGATGCGAGGCTTCTGGCGCGCTCCGTGTCCGCCCGGGGGGGGATGCAGCAGGTTTGAGCTATTCTTGTGGGTGCGACTGTGCGAGGGAGGGGGGGCGAGCTTTCCCGGCTTCCCCTTCGTTTTTCCTTCTAGGGGAGTGCAAACTGCAACGAAGCTGGCAGTGATGGTGATCCCACTGCCAGCTGTGCCCCTTCTAACACCCCCCCCACCCTCATCTTTTGTATTATTGACCTGTTTTCTTTAGAAAGATGGCTTTCAGAAGAAAAAAATGAAGTAAAACGTTCCACCGCATTTACCACATTAGAACTTGTGCGCATGCTTTCTACTTTGCTGAAACCTGTCATAGTGTGATGGACTTTGTCGGTACCTCTTGACTAGGGTACCCGCTCTTGCTGTGTCAAGATTCGCGTAGTTATCTGAAACTACGTCCTAAGGAGCTGAGCAGCTGGACCCCCGTAGTCCGACTACATCTCACCGAACCAACGGTCCCGGACCCGCTTCCCGCTCGGGGACGGGTCCGGCGTCACCATGTGTCCCAGAGGTGTTGCTGTGTTTAGGCGAGAGCCTCGGAGTTATCCTTGACTACGCGCTGACGGCCTGAGCAGCCAGACCCCCGTGGTCCGAAGCCCTTCTCACCCGGTCAGCGGCTGCAGACCCATTCCTTGCTAGAGAAGAGTCTGGTGACGCCGCGTGTCCCGGAGAAGGGAACGCTCAGCCAAAACAGCCGGGGGCCCCGGACCTCCCACGGGGTCCGGACCCCATATACTATCCGGACCTCTCAGCGGGGAGGAAACAGACACCCCGTCTGGGGGGTCCGGAGCCGCCACGTATCGCAGGCGCAGGCTCGTATGCGGCCACGAAGCTTCCACAGAAAGACTCGCCCACCTACCGCATTCAATACGGGAGACGTAAGTGCGTTCTGCCACAACAGAGCCCGTGCGACTTTTGCCAGGCTGCACTGTTGATCGCGCGTTACCAAGGCACACAGTACAACTTCTGGCGCCGCCAACGCCACGCATGTCAGTCTGCTACGCCAGTTGGACACGACGGCTCGCCTTCGCCCCTTATGACGCCTACGTGGTAGACCCAACAGTCTACGCCGCAACCTACACTACCTCAACGGGCGCCTCGCCAACGGGACAGGTGAATCCACTCCTCGGTCATAGAGTCCACAGGGCGATGAAACATATCCGGGGAGAGATTCTCAACCATTGTAGCACCATTAATGCCTTCTGCGCAATATTCTATACATTCGCATTGGACCCACCTGTCGGGGTCTCAACGCCTGTGTCCGCGTCCCCTTGGGCTATAAGAGGGAGACGCCCGTTAGACTTAGCCAAGGCCGAAGAAGTCCCGGCAGAGGCCGGTACCCAGCCTAGGCAGAGGATAGATTCATTCATAAGAAAGAGCAATACAACTCACAGTAGATGTAGGGTATTACGTTCCGACGGCCCGAACCACTCTAAATCCTCGAGTGTTCTTGTGTTCTTGCTCCCTAGGTAGACCTGACGAATCGCTGAACGCCTCCCCGGGTACTCACCCTCTGGGATTAGGCGGGTGCACTACGCCACGTGGCTGTGGGTCTCCACAAACCACGACATTTGGCACCGTCCGTGGGGAGCACGCAGGCGTAAGATAGATCTCCGCTCACCTCTAGGCTTCTGAGGTTGAGCTCATCCTCTGCAATGACGACGAGAAGATGAAGAAAGGCATGGCGTCACCTACGGCGTATGCCCCGTCGCCGAGGCGGCAGTGCCCTCGGTACGGCAGCGCGCGGCAGCGGCGCCTGCTGTGCGTCGCCACTACGACACCTCCGAGCCGGCGCCGAGGCGCGCAGCGGCGACTGCTGTGTGTCACCCTACGACACCCCAGCGTCGGCTCAAGGTTTTCTCTCAAGCAACCACCGGGGTTCCCCTGCGGCGGTACGGCGTCGGCTCAAGATTTCCTCTCAAGATGGAGCCTGGAGCCGACGGCTGTGACTCGGGAAAGATGGCCGTCGCCTTCTCCCTCGCCTGGCTCAAGCCTCTCTCGGTGCTGCTGCAGACAGACCTCAACCTCTGCCACGAGGTACGGGGCCCTGTGTCAGCGCCGGGGGGAACCGGCGAACGACCGCCCTTCTCCACGTTCCGTGCTCGTCCAAACGAGCACCCGTCCTTCCGCTGCGACAGGGTGTCAAGCCGGGTCCAGCTCACTATGAGCAGCCACCGGGCTGGCTCCCGACGGCAGCCGCCAACGGTAGCCGGCGACGGCTGGGCCACTCCCATTCAAAACCAAAGAATTTGTTCCCATACTATCTGAGCATGTGACAGTTTTTGTGCTGGGAAGAGCTCTGCAAGCTCCCGAGGTGATGCTGCATGATACTATACAGGCACGTCCAAGTCGCCTTTGCCTCCGACGACTAAGAGGAGCCCCCAAGGTGGCGATTCCACTCCAGCCAGGATGGTACATGCCTTACGGGACGGCAGCTGAAGGTTGCCCCTAGATAAGATTAAGAGTGCTCCTCCTTTGTAATGACGTGGTGCCTACGTGCGGTCCAGAGCGGTAAAGGTCCGCCCTTGTAAACCCGACCTCTGGCTTCGTCGCGCAAACAGGCGATACAAGCGTGTGGACCAGAGCGGTAGAGGTCCGCCCTCGTAATCCCGACTTCTGATGTACACCACGCTAATCATATGAATCAAGTAATAAAGGAGATTTGTTTTCTCAGTCTTATCTTTACATAAGTTTAATTGCACTCATCCGTTTCAGCCTGACTGTTTACTTCTCCCGTGCGGAGTCTTTCCTTTGTTGCTAACGATCCACATTGAGTTGCTGGCTTGTGGTCAGCCTGGGATACCCCTTCTAGCTGGAAGGCGGCCCGAACTCCTAGGGACCTGCTCCGGGAAAGTTGTGCTTGTATCCTGGGGTGGAGAAGTTCTGTGTAGCCGCTTAGCCTGGTAATGTACCTTAAGTCTACGCACTTCACTGCCCTGTTACGAGTCCCCTAGTATCCGAGGCTACCGTGCCTAGATGTCCAGACTCCTTTCTAGTATAAGGCGTGGTTTCCGATGCCCTACCACAAGGTCCGGGGACGTATCTCGTTGGATCAATGGCGACAGCTCAAGTCCACTCCGGTGTCGGGTCCGGGGAAGTGATGCTCGCTCCCTGGGCGATCCGAGGTCCGTGTAGCCGCTTAGGTTGGTTCCATACCCTAAGCTTACACCTTCACCGCCCTGTGGAGAGTGCTCTAGTACCTGAAACTGGCAACAGGCGCTCTGACCTCCAGAGGGACCGGAGCACCCACTCTCGACATGGGCACACCAACGCAACTAGGTTGCGTCGGAACACGCACGATAATGGCCCCACCTGCAGGTTCGTACCTCCTCCGAGGTGGGCCCGGCCCTGGGGGCCACTGTCGGTACCTCTGGATTAGGGCACCCCCTCTTGTTGTGTCAAGACTCGCGTAGTTATCTGAAACTACGCCCTAAGGAGCTGAGCAGCTGGACCCCTGGGTCCGACTCCATCTCACCGGACCAACAGTCTCGGACCCGCTTCCCGCTCGGGGACGGGTTCTGCGTCACCATGTGTCCCAGAGGTGTTGCTATGTCTAGGCGAGAGTCTTGTAGTTATCCTTGACTACGCGCTTACGGCCTGAGCAGTCAGACCCCCGCGGTCCGAAGCCCTTCTCACCCGGTCAGCGGCCTCAGACACATTCCTTGCTAGGGAAGGGTCCGGTGACACCGCCTGTCCCGGAGAAGGGAGCGCTCAGCCAAAACAGCATGGGCCCCGGACCTCCCACGGGGTCTGGACCCCCATATACTATCCGGACCTCTCAGCGGGGATGGAACAGACACCCCGCCTGGGGGTCCGGAGCCGCCACGTATCGCAGGCACAGGCTCGCGCGTGGCCGCGAAGCTTACTCGGAAAGACTCGCTCACCTACCGCATTCCATACGGGAGACGTAAGTGTGTTCTGCCTCAGCAGAACCCGAGGCGACTTTTACCAGGCTACACTGTTGATCGCGCGTTACCAAGGCACACAGTATAGCCTCTGGCTCTGCCCACGCCACGCATGTCAGTCTGCTACGCCAGTTGGACATGACGGCTTGCCTTCGCCCATCATGACGCCTACGCGGTAGACCCAATAGTCAACGCCGCAACCTACATTACCTCAACGGGGGCCTTGCCTACGGGACAGGTGAATCCACTCCTCGGTCAGAGAGTCCACAGGGCGATGAAACGTATCCGAGGAGAGATTCTCAACCACTGTAGCACCATTAATGCCTTCTGCGCAGTATTCTATACATCCGCGTTGGACCCACCTGTCGGGGTCTCAACGCCTGTGTACGCGTCCCCTTGGGCTATAAGAGGGAGACGCCCGTTAGACTTAGCCAAGGCCGAAGAAGTCCCGGCAGAGGCCGGTACCCAGCCTGGGCAGAGAATAGATTCATTTATAAGCAAGAGCAATACAACTCACAGTGGATGTAGAGTATTACGCTCCGGCGGCCCGAACCACTCTAAATCCTCGAGTATTTTTGTGTTCTTGCTCCCTAGGTAGACCTGCCGAATCGCTTAGCGCCTCCCCAAATACTCACCATTTAGGATTAGACGTGTGCACTACGTCACCTGGTTGCGGGTCTCCACAAACCATTACAGACTTGCATGCAGTTTCAGGTTAAGGTTCATGCCATTCAATTCCTTCCCGGTTAATCAATCATCCGATGGTGTCAAAAGGGACCGCCCATCCCTGTCATCTCGGTAGGTTCTCACTAGTGCTCTGCTCACTCCGAATTTGCGTGACAAAAAGTCGCTTTTTGTGCCGAGTAACAACGCCGGCCTCTCGAGTTGGGCGCGCGTAATCTTCAATCTTTCCCCGGCGACTGTCAGGCCGGGCACTAAGAAATCGATTAGCTAGGGATGTTGACGTAGCTGCGTAGTAGTATTGTTCTTTGGCCGGCCGCGGCTTGTGCCTTACGGAGGAGCGCGATGCGTAGACTTTGAGATAAATGAACCAAATCAATAGGGATCAGAAACATTCAGAATAGTGCCGCCTTGATCTTCTGACATCGTTTTTTCGGCTGTGTTTAGATCCGTAAAATAGTGGTAAAAAGGGTCGCATCGGACACTGTAGCACACTGTAGTACTTTTCGTTTGTTCGTGGTAATTGTTGTCCTATCACGATCTAACTAGGCTCAAAAGATTCGTCTCGTACTATACATCAAAACTTTGCAATTAGTTTTTTTATTTACCTACATTTAATACTCCATGCATGAGGTAAAAAATTTGATGTGATAGATGAATAGTGAAATTTGGAGAGAGAAAATTTAGAACTAAACACAGCCTTCTTCTTCTAATTTATGTATAGTAGAATTAATAGTGATAATGTGATAGAACCCCCATCAGGAACATTCGAGAGAACGAGATCCCTCAGGCCCCGTTTAGTTCCTGAAAAAATTTGGATTTTGACACTGTAGCACTTTCGTTGTTATTTGTTAATTAATGTCTAATTATAGACTAATTAGGCTTAAAAGATTTGTCTCATGCTAATCAGTTAGACTATATAATTAGTTATTTTTTAACTATATTTAATGCAATAAACATTCGATGTGACGGGTACTGTAGAAATTTTTTTGAAAACTAAACAGGACCTGAATCCTCTTGCGAAAACACACCCATCGGCCAGCTGGATAAATCCTACATGCTCTTTATTGATGAAAAGCTGTTGGTTTTGGTACTGTAGTATATTTTGTTGTTACTTGACAAATAATGTCTAATTATAAACTAATTAGACTTAAAAGATTCATTTCGTGCTAATTAGTTAGACTATGCAATTAGTTTTTTTAACTATATTTAGTGCTTCATGTATATATCCGAACATTCTATGTGATGGGTACTGTAGAATTTTTTTTTTGAAAACAGGGCGAATATTGATGCATGTGTCCGAACATTTCTGAATTGGCGTTTGTTGTCTGACCGTGTGCATGTGCCAGCCGGAAGAGGACGGCGGAGAGGCCGGAAGGTTCTGGACGAAACGCGCGGCCGCCGCCTCGCGCGCACGCGGGTCTCGTGAGGGAGCGCGGCGGCGGAGGGCCGGCCGGGCGACAGCTAGGATCCAGCCACCAGCGGGCAGCGCAGGGGCGCACATGACACGAGCGAGCGGGCGAAGCAACCAGCGGCGGAACGAGCGCGCACGCAAAGCGTGGCCTCGGGGAGCGCGGCTGCCGGAAAGCCGCGGCCCGGACCAGACGGATGGTGTGAGCCGCTGCGCAAGGCAGGCGGTGCGCGAGCGAGCGAGCGCACGCCCCCACAGCCGTTCCGTGTGCCACCACCGGCGAAGGCAGTGGTCGCGGACAGCTGGGATTGAACTAGTGCATATATATCTATCCACAATCCATCTGCTAGTGGCGCCGCATAATGGTTTAGTTCCCAAAAATTTTCACCTCCCCTTTAAACACATGTATGAAGCACTAAATGTAATTAAATAACAAAACTAATTACACAGTTTGGATGTACATGACGAGACGAATCTTTTAAGCCTAATTAGTATATGATTAGCCATAAGTGCTACAGTACCACAATGTGCTAATGATGCGGTCAAAGGCCTCAAAAGATTCGTCTCGCGGTTTCCAAGTGAGTTCTGAAATTAGTTTTTTAATTAGTGTCCGAAAAATCCTCCCGACATCTGGTCAAAGGGATGATGTGACAACCAAAAATTTTTGGTTTTGCAACTAAACGCGCCCTTAGCCAGCCGTGTATTGTACGTGCGTAGTATGTAGGGTTTGTTAGGGCACGTACAATGGGCTGTCGCGACCCGTCGACATGCGGTGATTTTTTTAAAAAAAACCCTCGCGGCGAGGAGAGAGAGCCCCGCCGTCGTCTCGTTCGTCTACGGCAGCGGCCCGTGCTCCGACGCGAATCGACGACTCCGCGCCCCCGTTGTACGACCTGCTCCCGTTCGTGGTCGGCATCGCGGATCCGATGCGAGTGCGGGCGATTTTTGCTTCCTGTGCGGCAAATCTAGCGCCAAAACCCCTCCAAGTAAGCAATCACTATTAAAATCCTCCCCCAAATCCCCCGTCGGCCAACCCTAGCAGCAAGAGAAGCGAGCGGCGGCGGCGGCCACACCATGCAGCAGGAAGCCAGGAACAGAAGCGGGCGGCGGTGGCGGTGCAGGAGCTGCTCAAGGCGGAGGCGGAGCGACAGCGGAGGGCCAAGGCGGCGGCGCGGAAGAGGAAGCCCACGGGGGTGCTGCTGTGTTGTCGAAGCAGAAGCGGAAGGCGGCGGGGGGAGCTGCGGCAGCGCCCTGCTTTTGCGCTAGCTTGTGCTGGCCGATGGCTCCGGCTCCTCTGCGCCTCCGTGCTTGCTTGTGCTAGCTTGTGTTGGCCGATGGCTCCGGCTAGCTCCTCTGTGCCTGCTTGCTTGTGCTTGCTTGAGTACTTGTGCGTGGCTCTGCTATGCCATTTAAAATCAACTCATACCATCATATGTTTGTGTGTCTGTGATTTGTGTCTCAGTTTTGTTTACTAATTGAGCTATGTGATGTTTGCTTGTGCTATGGGCTAGCTAATATAGACTTTATGTTACTGTCAATTGTAAATTAGAATGGATTGTGCTAATTTTTTGGTCAATATTGCTCGTAGGAATCATTGGACAAAGCTTCGATTAGGTTGCTGTTTGTTTTTTAGGCTTAATCATATGATGCTATTCAATTGATTGTCCTTCGATTAAGTTGCTGTTTGTTTTAGAGGCTTAATCAGATGATGCTGTTCAATTGATTGTCCTCTCCATCTTACTTTTGTTTCTCTAGGATTGCAAGCCGACTAATTGCGTTGTTTTTATGTTTTGAACTCGTCGTCAATAAATTAAGCATTCTCATATGCAACTATGGATATTTTGCAGATAATAGATTGCCAAGGATCTCAGTATGCTTATTTGTAGGCAGTATTGCTTTACCACAAATTTGCCAAGGATCTGAGTATTGCTTTACCACAGACTAACAGGGACTTATTTCTTTTTTCGGATCAAGTAAAAGCAGGGAGGAAGCACAACTGCAGTTGGACATCAATGCCAAGTTTTGAGAAGGGCAAAGATACATAGACAACCGAACTGCCATCTATTGCTTATTTAAATGCCACCAACTGAATGTATTTTCATTCATTCGTGTATTCATGTGTATATATACATACTTATTTTAAGAGTCATATGAATTATTTGAATGTATTGTGTATTTTCTCATGTATACAATAAAATGGCTACAAAGATCAATTATACAATAGATCACCATGAGGTTGTGTGTCAAATGATGAATTAATCACCCTGCAGACAGCTAAACAGACAGCTCATTGTACAAGCTGTCTATTCAGCTGTCTATTTGTGACAAAAATACAGCAGCTGTCTGTACTGTTATGCATGCTCTTAATTTGTTTAGTTAAAGTGTTAAACCCACCACGAACGAAGGCCGAAGGGGGTAAAGTATACACCCTGCTTCGTACTCTAGCACTAATCTTGTTCGCTTTACCTATAATACTTTTTTTGAAAAGATCATTACCTTTAATACTATGCAGCAGGCTGTAGAGGAGCTGGGGAATACGTACTTATTAATTAACCTGCCGGTTATTGAGGTTTCTAGAAAAACTTATCAATAATGCTGCGTCTGTTTGGATCAGCTAGTACTCTGTTCGCTGTGCTGTGGCTGGTGATTGGTGCTGATTTGTTGTGAGAGAAAAGTACTGCTGGCTGGCTGGTGGCTGCTGGCTGGTGCTGTTTCGGTGTGAGAGAAAAACACTATTGGCTGAATACAGCGAACACTGTGCTACTAAAACTAGTGCAAGTAGTACGTGTACGTCTGAGCAGCAGATTCTCTAGCTATCTAGCACAACAAGCAGCAGCAGATCGTCACTAGCGAAAAGCAAAAGGTTTCCCTCTATACGCCCGGACATGCATATATATATCTATCCACAATCCATCTGCTAGTGGCGCCGCATAATGGTGTCCCTAGCTACCATGGATATATAATGATGCCTATATTTTACATGACCAACGGATCACACTGATGGTGAACACTAATGCGGATTAGATGGAGTCCGTATCAGTCATCTGCACGCTAGACCGCTAGAGTTGCATAACACAGACTAGACTAGACCCACATGCATGGTGTGGCTAGCGTTGCATGCATGACCATGCCACCGAGGAGCTGAGAGATGCAGATTCTTCCATGTCCTCTGCTCAGGGTTTGAAATTTCAGCGAAATTTCGCCGAAATTCGGCGAAAAATTTCGTTTTCGCTAGTTACCGGGAAAAAATTTCGGTATTTTTCGGAAAATTTCGTTTGAAAATTCAAAATTCAAAAAAATTCGGCCAAAATTCACCGAAATTCGCCGAAATTTACCGAAAATTCGGAACAAAATTTCGTTTCCGCTAAACACCGGGATTTGCAACGAAAACGAAATGGTTAACCCTGCCTCTGCTTTGCCACGCGCGCGCTCGATAGTGTTGTTGCTCCTTTGCTAGCTACTGACTGGACCCGGCAGCCCCGCCAACTCTACATTTTTTTTTGAGTTACGCCAACTCTACATGGCGTACTAGGTCAGTAGGTGAATATACTCTCCGTCCAAAAAATAAATGTAAATCTCGTTTTTCGAAGAGTCAAACAATTTTAATTTTGATCAAATTTTAATTTCGAAGAGCCAACGAGCGAGCCAGCGAGGTCCTTATCACCGTCCTTATTCCGGTTCCATGTGAATAGCTATGGCCGGCAAGCAAGAGATGGAGCAATAACGCCAGCAGGAAACGTGAGAAACAACCCCTTAGTTCTCGATCAGCTCCGAAAGTCAGACGGCGGCGACGGATCTGACACTGACTTTCAGCATCACAGTTGCCGATTGCCATGGATCACGGTAGCTTCTTCTTGTCTCTTCTCGTGCCCAGCTGCAAATTTTCTAGAGGCAGCAGCACGCTGAGCGTGCTCATCAGTCATCAGCTGGACAGCCACCCCATCCATTGGCTACCTTCGAGTTCGAGTCCACGAGTCAAGTAAAAAAAGTCATCTTGATAAGGTGTCGGTCTTGTCTAGGCCGAACGTTAATGTAGAGGTAGGTCGTTTCTACTGGTCTTTGACATGAATCTCTAGCTAGTATACTGTGCCAGCACCGTGAGCCGCCATGGATCGAGACCACGGCCGTGTTTGGTAAACGTTTATAAAAAAGACAAACGTTCGCATGGAGTACTAAACGAAGAGTATTTGCAAAAATTTTTCAGGGACGGATGTAATTTTTTGAGATAAATTTAATGACGGTAATTAATTGATGATTTGCTATAGTGATGCTACAGTAACCATCCTCTAATCACGCGGTCAAATGCCTCATTAGTTTCGTCTCGCGATTTACACGGGGTTGTGGAGATGGTTTTGCAATTAGACTTCGTTTAATACTCTAAATTAGTGGTCAAAGGGCAAAAAAGTTTTTGCGAAATTTTTTACACGGGGGAACCAAACACAGCCCACATGGCAGTGGCACCTCTGAACGGGAGTGTCAGCACTCGCGTGCTAAATTCAGCTGAACACCATTGCAGATAGCGAAGGGATGACGCGATAAAGTTACACGCAAAATTAAATGATGATTTTTTTGCGAGAAGTAAGTAACTAAAGTATATGGGAACATATAAGGTCCAAACCAATCTTTTCGTGTAAATTATGGAAACTTCAATCTGAGTCATCAGATCAACATCCAAGGGGAGGGGCGCAAAGAGAAGAAGGGATTTACAAAAGTGTGATTACCTAATTTAAGGGCGGGTTCAGATTGTAAAATTACCTAATTCTCCGTACCCTTGGATGTTGATACAATGACTCAGATTAGAGTTTTTATAGTTTGTACGGAGAGGTTGGTTTGCACTTCCCAAAATATGTAGCAGACTGTACCCGTTACAAACAAGAGGATCGACCCAAACACGTATAAATAAAAAACGGCATGCAGCCGCGAAGAGACTCCACATTGGAGTGGCTTTGTCATAAACAAGAGCAGCCGGTCTTGAAGAGAACTCCTCAAAGTACTTTGCAGAAGTGCATCGCTTGGGGATCCATGCTTTTCCCCGGCGCCGTCGAAGGCCACGCCCGTCCTATGTTTAACCGACGTGGGTCCAGTTCTAAAGGCTCCACGCAGGCATAAAATTAGTACCACGCCTCATCTTTTCAGTCGCCACTATATTTCCTTCGAAAACTCGCCACTCCACACATGGTCGTACAGTGAGCATTGAAAAAAAGGGCATCTTTTCGTCAATGAAAAAAAAAGATAATATTTTTGAAATTGAAAAAAAATGCCCTGAAAATTTTTGTAGACCGTTTTGGCCGTGCAGGTGGGAACACGCATCTCTGGCATCCCAACGGCCGTTTCCTTGTGCCAGGCAGGCTGAGGCGCCGCCCGGGCACGTTCATGCGAGCCGCTCCATCATCTGCACGAGCCTCTCTGATCTGCCCGGATGCGCCAACCACATGCGAATGTGCTTCAGCTCCGGCCGCAACAAACCAACTAGGAGTAGGAGCCGAACGAGGCGACGCTCCTAGGATCCAGGCATCGCCGCCGCAGCCTGGCTGCCAGCGGTAAGGCTGGTTCCAACAGTGGGTGTGCAGCCCCAGCCCGCAGCCACAGCCACATCAGCGTCACGTCAGTTCTCGCCAGCCCACTCGACCCCAGCGCTCCATTAGTGAGCCTGCAGTCTCAGCCCACAGCCACGTCAGCGCCACGTCAGCTTTTCCATTCCAGACTTAACCATTTCAGAACGCGTTCTTTTATAATTAAAATGGACACAATAACCTCATTTTATTAAATTTAAAAATTCGGAAATTACATAAAAATTCGAAATAAAAATTGGGGACGAAATTTGTGATTTTTTGGAATTTTTTTCGAATTTTTTGGAGTTCAAACGGTCAAAAACGGCTAATTGCAACGGCTAGCTGACGTGGCAGCCGTTGGCCAATCACAGAGCGCCATGTGGCAGCCGATCGAACGCCGGGTCGGTACCGACCGACCGGTACCGACCGCGCGCGGCTCCAACGCCGGTCGGTACCGACCGCCCGGCCGGTCGGTAGCGCTACCGCCCCGCGCTCTCGGTTTCCGCGCTTACCGACCGGCACGGGTCGGTAGCCGGGTCGGTACCGACCGGCGGGGGTCGGAACCGACCCCCGTTGGAACCAGCCTAAGGGCAGACTACTATGGAGTATAAATCTTATATTTATTGTGTTTTGTTGATGTGTCAATATATTTATGAAAAAAAGAGGAAGAGAAACCAAGACTCCAAGTCTTATTTAGACTCTAAGTCTTCAGCCAAATTAAGAATAAATGTGAGAGAGACAAGTAGGCCATATAATCCAAAATAACACATTTTACATTAGAAAGTATAGTTTTTTATAACGAAGTCTTTGACATTTATACTACAAGTGGAGTGTGCGATGCGAACGAGCGGTGAGACCTCGCGGACAGTGACCGCCGGATCGGAGACAAAAATTTCGCTCGCAGGGGCGGATAGAACAAAAACGAAGCGAGAGGCGCCAATGCTGGCCAACTCAGGAGCGAGGGATGGGCACCACCCGCTGCTCTCTACTAGGGGCGTGTTTGGTTCACTGCATGTGGCTCAACCAGGCTCTCATAATGCAACAACTCATTGTTTGGTTACCTGCATCGATGTTTGGGTCTGGCTCGCGTGGTGAAAAAAGCGTCCTTCAACCAGGCTCTGCAGATACGGAGAAATCGAGCGTTTCTCGGCGGCCAGGCTCGCTGGATGCACGAGGTGCATGCGGAGGTGCTGCGTGCGGCAAAAATGTGAAGAGGTCGACACCAGACCCGGCAACCAAACAGCGCTTGTCTGCAGCCTGTTCGGATGGACGCAAGCAACCAAACACACACACCTTGCACGCGTTCAGCCTGGGTGTGCAGAGCCTGGTTCCCAGCTAGGAGCCTGGCTCCGGTGGGCAGCGAACCAAACGCGCCCTAGGTGGCCCGGAGATCTCTGCCGCGGGGCCCGCCTCCCCCGTGCCGCCACCTCCCCACCACGCGACGCCGACGGCCAACGCGACGGCCGCCTCCCACCTTATTATATAACCCCGCCTCCCCGCGTTCCACCTGGCCTCTAGCTCCACAGCTCTTCATCCGCTCGCTCCGGCCGTTACCCAAGCACACGCCTCAGCTCAGCCTCCGCGCCCTGCCCCCTCCCATCCTAGGAAGGCGGAGCCGGTCGGTGGCGCCGCAATGGTGGACGTGGACCGGCGGATGGCCGGCCTGACACCGGCGGCGCACGCGGCGGGGCTGCGGCGCCTGTCCACGCGCGCCGCGGCGGGGCCCTCGTCGGCGTCGGCGTCGCCGCGGCACGGCCTGCACTCCTTCGCCCCGCTCGCGGCCGCGGTGCTGGCCCACCTCCGGGCCTCCGGGATGGCCGTGCTCCCGGGGCTCACGGAGCCGGAGCTGGCGCGCGCCGAGGCCGAGATGGGATTCGCGTTCCCGCCCGACCTCCGCGCGGTGCTCGTCGCGGGGCTCCCCTCGGGGCCCGGGTTCCCGGACTGGCGCTCCCGCGCGGGGCTCCGGTCAGCGTTCGACCTGCCCATCGCCGCGGCGTCGCTGCAGATCGCGCGCGGCGCGCTGTGGCCGCGCTGCTGGGGCCCGCGCCCCGCCGACCCGGACCGCGCGCGGGGGCTCGCGCGCTCCGCCATCCGCCGCGCGCCGCTGCTCGTGCCGCTCTTCGACCGCTGCTTCCTGCCCTGCCGCCCCTGCCTGGCGGGCAACCCGGTGTTCTTCGTCACCGACGACCGCGTCCTCTGCTGCGGCCTCGACGTGCTCCACTTCTTCACCCGGGACTCGTGCTTCCAGCCGCTGGACCCGCGGGCGCCACCGCCGTCGTCGGTGGCGCAGCACGGCGAGGCCGCCGCCGCGACGCGCCGCAGCCTCGACGCGGCCTGCGGCGGCGCGGCCCCGCGCTGGATCGAGTTCTGGAGCGACGCGGCGTCCGACCGCCGCCGCCGCGACTCGTCCTCCTCGGAGGCCTCCACCGCGTCGTCGCTGTCCTCTGGGTGCGCGTCGCCGCCGCCGACGATGGCGGCCAGGCGGTCGAGGACCCCGCACTGGGTGGACGCCTACCTGGACCGGCTCGGCTCCGTGCTGCGGCAGGGTGGGTGGAGGGACACGGAGGTGACGGAGATGGTCGAGGTGGCGGCCTACGGGGTGTTCGACGGCGAGGAGGCCGCGGTGCCCCCCGCGGCCGACCCCGACGCGGTGCTCGACGCGCTACTGCTCAAGGCCGACCGGTGCTCCGACTCGCTCCGGCGCGCCGGGTGGAGCTCCGAGGACGTGTCCGACGCGCTGGGGCTCGACCTCCGCCGCTGCAAGGAGCGGCCGCGCCCCGCCGTGCGGATACCGCCGGAGATCGCCGTCAAGGTCGAGCGGCTCGCGAAGTCGGTGGCGCGCTGCTGACTGCCCGGCCTCGCCGGCCGGAGAGGCACAGGCACTCCCCTCCGGCGCCCGGCAGCCATTTCCTTTTCTCCAGGGGAAAAAGTTGCTCTTTTTTTATTGACTTTTTCACTATACAAGGAAAGAATACTTGTACTTTAATCGAGTGGTAAAAACTGTACGAAAAAGTTAACTTCATGATCATGTCCACGCGAAGGTGTAATTAAATGCTTGGAAAGTGAGCACTGAGCAGTACTAACGGCTAGTACATTTGACGGCGCAAGCCATTTTCTTCCCCCTCCTCCATGGCTGATGGAGTGATGGGTCTCGCTAATGCTGAATCAGTTTAAAGACCTATCAGGCTGTGTTTAGATGAGGTGAAAAGGGGTGAAAAAGTCACATCAATCACTGTAGTACTTTTCGTTTGTTTGTGGTAAATATTGTTCTACCATGACCTAACTAGGCTCAAAAGATTCGTCTCGCAACGTACATCAAAACTATGCAATTGGTTTTTTTATTTAACTACATTAGTACTCCATGCATGGGTTATTTAATGTGTCAATGTGATAGGAGATGTGATAGATGTGATGGAAAGTTTGGAAATTTGGTGGGAACTAAACACACCCTCAGAAAGAAGAAGCAATAATACTTGAAAGATCGTCGTGATTTGCATGAAATTTACAGAAAAGTGTTCGGTTCGAACAAGGACATGAACAACAAGCGCTGCGTCGCGAGCACACAGACGGTAGCGTCGGAGTCGCGGCAGTAGTGGTTTCGTTTCTCCCAATCTTTTGATAAGGAGACGGTAGTACTTTGTGTCCATTCTTTGGGTGTCAAGGCGGATGCCGGTGTCTGCCGCCAATCTAGATCAGTAGTAGAGCTCATCTGCCGCGCCGAGTCACTTCCAGTAGCAACGGTCAGATTCCAGGTAGCCGCTGCCGTACCGGCATAGTTTTGCGCCAGGGATCTTCCGTGCGAGATCTAGCGCACTACTACTTCGATGGCCAAGTGTGTTCTTTCACTTCAGAGTTTAATTCACCCCTTTTTTTATTCATTCTATTCACTCTGTTTTGCCACTATGGTTACCGTCCAGAATCTGCTGTTTTTTTTGAACAACTAGACTCTGGCTGTGTTTAGATTCGTAAAAATGTGGTAAAAAGAGTCACATCGGATACTGTAGCACTTTTCGTTTGTTTGTGGTAATTGTTGTCCTACCATGACCTAACTAGGCTCAAAAGATTCGTCTCATCGTGTACATTAAAACTATGCAATTAATTTTTTTATTTATCTATATTTAATGCTTCATGTATGAGACAAAAAAATTGATGTGATAGATGAATAGTAAAGTTTAGAGAGAGAAATTTTAGAACTAAACACATCCTCTGCTCTTTGAACCCTTCCCTTTCCAAAGCCATGAAACTGTTGGTTGGCTCATCGGTTGGGAGATGCTCGCGCAGTCACGCCCGCACTAGTGTAGGAGTAGTGTCCTTTGCTTTGCTCGCTTTTGGTTGGGGCCCGTCAGCCCGTGTGTGGGCGTGCCAGCCCAGGCTAGCACCCTTTTCGTACTACGGAGGCTAGCCCTGTTCGTTGTTCGTGGCCGCGGCGGCACAGCGAGCGCGCGCGGCCGGCGGGGCTCTCGGGAGCCGCGCGGTCGTGTCGCGCGCGCCTGCCGCCCGCCGCACCGGCGCCGCCGTGCAGCTGGCGGCCGCGCGCGTGCTGGGGTGTGCAGCCGCGCGTTCCCATCTCGCCCCGTCGCCGCGCCGCGCGAGGACTGTGAGAGAGACAGGTCTTGGGGGGGGGGGGGGGGGGGGGGGGCGCCGGCGCGACGCGTGACTGAACCAAACCGGCGTGCCCGGCGTGGCGGTGGTCCTGGCGCCCTGCGGCGCCGGTCTCCCCACCGCCAGCCCGTGTGGTTGCCCGCCGCCGTATCTCGACCGTTGGTTGGGTTCGATTTGAAATGGCTGGCGAAGGCTGCGCGCGCGGAGCGGCGGCAGGGCCCAGGGCCGATCCTACTCGTTCGCCTCCAAAGCTGTCGCCGCCAGCTTTGACGGAGGAGGCAGGGGAGGGGGAGGACGGCGACATGCACGCACGCTGGCTGCTGGTGCTGGGGTTCCGAGTACTTCGCTGCCAGCGTTGGTCGGGTGCTCCGAGAGGTTCTGTGAATTTTTGAACCCGGGAGGTGCGGTGCCGACGTGCCGTGCGGTGCGGTAATAAAGCAGAGGCGGATGGAACACAGCTTCACTGCCGGTTAAGGGCTTGTTTGTTTTTAGGGATTTTTTGTGTTTTGTCGCATCGAAAAGAATCTTACTATTTTAGAGTATCAAATAAAATTTATTTATAAATATTTTTTTACAGCTAAATGCTAATTTTCAAGACGAATCTATTGAGCCTAATTAATTCATAATTTGCTACAGTAATGCTACAGTAACCATCCGTTAATCATGGATTAATATACATCATTGGATTCGTCTCACAGTTTAGTTCCAGGAATCTGTAGTTAGTTTTACAATTAACTTTTATTTAATATTTATAGATACTAAGATTCTCTTTGATTTGACGTGGACTAAAATTTAGTCCCAAAAACCAAACAACCCCTAAACTAGGTTAAACCAGGCTTTGTTTACGCTGCAACTGGGGGATTAAAAATTGGAGCAGCGCGGTAATATCCTGTTCTCTCTCTCTCTTTTTGGTCGACAGAGCCGATAACAGCTAAGCAGCTACTCTTGTAGTTGTAGCTTCAGCATTGTGCCCGGCCTTCCACTTCGCGCTGTCCGCCACAACGGGAGTTTCTTACTCTTCTTTGCACGCTAGCATTTACGCTTGCGGTCCTGCTAATTTGCAAGTAAAAAAAAAAACTCAGTCGCCCAACTTTACTGTTAACGAGGTCAACTGAACCGCGAGGGACAATGTTGCCGCTGCTTTTGAATTGTTATTGCCAGCTTACCATAGAAAATGGCAATCACGATACCTGTGTAAAAAGAAGATTGCAAAATTCAGTGGCAAATTTGCACATCACTACGGGATTAATGTTCAGAGTTCAAGATTCACTCAACTCTCAAGCCAACCATAGAGCGGATCGGATGCAATTGGCATGGTAGTACAAATGTGAAAAATCTATGCGTGTTAATAAAAAAAAACTCCACTGATCGAGGGGGTATGACGGTTGACGGGCTCGTCATTTTTCATTAAGAGGCTATGAGTTAATCAAACACTAGAGCTTCTAACTACTAAAGCCTACCTAGTATAAGATGTAATGCGTTAGTATTGATTAGTCCTAATCCTTTCCGCTGGTAAGGACATGCGAAGAGCATCGTGTTAGTTGACGGTATCATGCGTGCATATGATGCATCGCTATGATTGCACGACGGCCGGGCACAGGACGGAGGGTCCTCGGATTAACAAAGAAACCTGCCACGCCACCTCCCCCAAGACAAAATCTGGCTCGATCACAAACCTTGCATGTCCCATGGTATCCAAGCCTTCGAAAACACCAGGAAACGCTTGCCGCAAACGATGAAACCCAGGCACGGCCGTAACCCGTAGCCAACGCGGATCAAACACTGCGGCAACTGCAAAGGATTCCAGACACGGCAGCTGAGACCCTGCGTTGTTTACGTCGAATCCTTCAGGTTTCTCTCCTGCGTGGTCCTGCTCCAACACTCATCTGCCGACTGCCGCCGACGGAGTTCATTAGGAGTTGCTATAATGTATCACAGGGAAGAGCACTGACAAATGCTAGCAATCTGCTCGGTATTGTTATATTTCTTGGATCGCTAGGAGTAGATCGAGAGGGTAAAATACTTGACTGAGGGGGAAATTAGTAGACGCTGCCACCTCCATAGCGCCGCCGTCGAGATATTCAGAGTACAGCGGGGAAGATGTCGCAGTGGCGGCGGCGGAGTCGACGAACGACAGCACTGTGGGCGAAGTGCAAAGAAGTCGAGGACGGCGGCGGTAGGAACCATCCCTCTATTTAGCGCTCTTCATGATCGGACCGATACCTATCAGTGGTTCTCCACAATATTGGTTGTCGTGCCCACCTCAACATGGTTCTTATATGTGTGGCCCTGATAGAAGGGGCCCACTACCCGTAATGGTGATTAGTGCCCCGATCAGGGCGTGATTAGGTGAAGTTGAACTTGGTCTCTTGACCAAGTCTTGGAGATCAATTCAACAGGTATGTATTGAAAAATATAATATAAACTGTTGTTGAAATTAAAACATGAAAAGTTGTTAAACATAAAGTTGCATTTATACTTGCAACTATAGCTTATTAACTTTTTAGGGTAGACATCGGGCAATTATGCAGTAAGGTGCCTCAGCTTACTTCATCAATTTTAATATTTATCGGAACAAATACTAAAATGAGATGGTACAAGTAGACGCGATTGAGGAAATATCTTTTGTATGTCTGATTCATGTGTGTCGGGGAGGGGGGCAGATGCCCCTCTCACACGGTGGTTCTGAGTCAATTCTTCCTCAAATGAATTTCAATTCTTCCTCAAATGAATTGCATGTGCTAGTGCATCACAAGGAGTTGGATCTGTTAGAAATCAAGTTCTCTTTTGCATGCATCACAAGGAGTTGGATCCGTTAGAAATCAAATTCTCTTTTGCGTGCATCCTTGGATCTGTTAGAAATCAAGTACTCTTTTGCATAAACATAAACACAAACCGCGCGGCTCTTCTGCCGCCCCACAAGACATCGAAGTTGACGCTCCCCTCCGGTGATGATCCACTCCGACGAGAAGGGCGGCGATAGCTCGAGTAGGGTGGAGGAGAAGGGAGCACCCTCATGCACAGACGCTCAACATGCGCAAGCTCTCATCCTCTCTGCGCCACCTCGGGATGCCCCTGTCGCCGATGTGGCGAGCCCCCCAAGCGGTGCACGAGACCGGCAGCGAGTTCTGGGCCGACAGCGCAAGATCCAGGGGCAGCGAGGCCCCATGGATGTTGCAATAGATGTTTTTTAATGTTGCAATGTTTGTTTAGAATGTTGAAGTCGAAATTCATGTTGCTATATGCGTGTCTTTGTGGGTTTTTTTCATATTGCACCTGTATGAATTTGATGTTGCATTAATTTGAATGATGTTGCATGAAACATCACGATGATATTACGGCGATAATTTTACGCTTCGCATTCGGATGCATTTATATTTCATTGCATACTTTTGGTGTTACAATTTATGTTGCAGAAGTGTGTTCTCACGTCCGGACGGTAGTCGCCCTTTCATCCATCTTGCGGTACTCTCGAGGATCTGCCGATCTGCTATGCTACTATGCGGTGCCGTGCCGCGTGCGTGCGCGCCGTCTTGGACGCCCACACGCGCGGCGGCGGCTCGTGCCGGATACTGACAGGCTCAGCAACCGGTGGGGCCCGGCGACCCTCGCACCGCACCGCACCGCGCAGGCGTACGTCGAAAACGACGCGCGGGGAAGGCAAGGAGCTGTATGGAGCACGCGCCCGCCGACATGTCGACCCCGCGCCGGGGCCGGGGCTTGCTTGGGACAGCGGGCACGTGGAGCCGACCGTTGCGGCCACGCGCCACGGCCAGCGCATGCATGCGCAGCCCCCCCAGCTTCACGTGCGGCGGCCCTGTCCCCACGTGCCCGGCGCCCGCCACGAGGGACGGGTGGCCGGCCCCACAAGCCGGCTCGCGAGTCGAGACGCGACGAACCCCCTCCCGTCCTGTGCGCACTGGCTGTCGATGTCGAGGCCACGCAACTTGAATCAGGATCCGACACGATTTCGGAGTGCTGCAGTGTCGCGGTGCATGATCGATCAGCAAGAGACTCGCCAATCATTTCCCGTCCTCCGACCCGTACAGCCTGTGCTGTGCGCCGTGTCCGTATCCCCGTGCAGCAAGCCATCAGCTGACGGAGGACGCAGCCACGCCAAGGTTCACACAACCGGCCAAAATTCAAAATTTAAATTTAAATTCAAAAAATAAAAAATTCTCAAAAAATTTCTAAAAATACTTCAAGGTGCAATGAATCTAATAGTGTCAAATTTTCTCAAAAATTCGTTCATTTAGTATAGTTTGCGGGGATTTAAAGTTAAATCAAAAAAGAAAAAATGGGCCGGCCCATTAAAGCCCACCGGTCAAACCGGCCGGTAAACCGGTAAAACCGGCCGGTAAACCGGTTGCACGGGAGCTATTGAATTTGAATTTGAATTCAAACCGGTCAAACCGACCGGTAAACCGGTAAAACCGGCCGGTAAACCGGTCGGAACCGGTTGCACGGGATTTTTTGAATTTATTTGAATTTGGATTTGAATTCAACCGGTTTCCACCGGTTACCGGTCAAACCGGTCCGGTAAACCGCTACCGGAGGGCGGCGGTTTGACCAGATCGGTCGGTTCGGTTAACCCTGAGCCACGCAGCCGCAGAGGAGGGGGCGGGCGGCATCTCGCCGCGCGGCCCCCCGGCGTCGGCGGTCGTGGCCTCGCCGGCGGCCACTGGCCAGCGCCCGACACCACGCTGCGGCATGTTCAGCGGCGACGCCGGGCCGCTATCCCTATCTGTATCCGATCCGGAACAGCCGGCGGGGACGCTGGCCGCCTGGCTGGCCATGCCGCGCGCTGCGTGCACGCTGCACGGGCACGCGGTCCTACGGCCGTGCCACGCACATGCGGGTGCATGCAGCAGGAGCCAGCGCCGCGCGGACGGTTCGGGGTCAGCGACTGCTATAGTGCCTCACCGGGGATGGTGGCGCGCTGGGGGAAATCTATTTGTCGCGCGAGTGGCGGGGAGGCGACGCGTCGCCAGTGGCGGACCTAGAAAGTTTCTAGAGCCCGGGCCAACATATCAACGATCAAAAGCTGTCTGTCGTTGGCTCACGTCCAAGGCCCCTCACCACTGTAAATTTGCTCTGCAGCACTGTAGCTCCACTTGCACTCAAAAAAGGAGCACGGGCACGTGCCCAGGGGCGCCGAGCCCTGGGCCCGCCCCTGCGCGTCGCAGAGGTGCTATTCATCTTCAACCTCGCGACGCGGGGCGACAGGGGGAGGCGGAGCAGCGGCGGCGAGCTAGGGGAGGGAGAGGGGTGGCCGGGAGGGGTGGTGGGTGGGCAGAGCGGCGCCGCCGGCGGGGGTGGCGGTGGAGGCGGCGGATCTTTAGGGTTCGGGATTGCCGAGGTCCGAGGGAGCTCCATGATCACCGAACCTAGAGGAGGGGGCCGGGGGCGGTGGCGGAGGCAGTTTGGCCGACGGAGGGCGCGGCGGCGCGGGAGCGCCGCCGGCTGGCCGGGGCCGGACCTCCGGTGGGCGGTGCCGGTGGCGGGGGCGAAGAGAAGACGACGCGGCGGTGGTGGCAGGCTCGATTATCGTGGCGGCGGTGGAGGGTTGCGGCGGAGGCGGCGGAGGCCGCTGGAGCCAGGTGCGGCGGGTGCGGCGGGGGCGGTGCTCGCTTCTGCGATTGGACGCCTTCCAATCGCAGAAGGCGATGAATAGACTCCCTACGCGCTGTGCGCATGCAGGGGCGACAGTGGACATGCTACCGGTGAGGTACGGCGCACGCACGTACTCGCACAGTACATTCTCATCACCCCCCTACGTTGGAGATCGCACATGATCTGTGTTATGATGACACTAGTAGCTCGAGACGAGCAGCTTTTTTTTTTGATCGCACATGATCTGTGTTATGATGACACTAGTAGCACGAGACGAGCAGTTTTTTTTTTGGAGGAAGGTCTACGAGCAGTTGGTAATGGATGAAACTGACTGATCTCCTCCTATGGGAGCCAGAGCGACCGGCAGTCGCGAGCAGCCGGCGGCGGCAAAGCCCCATCGCCCAGAACACGGCAATCCAGTGCGAGTGCGACCATCCATCCGTCCATCCAAATCTATCCGATCCGGTCGCCGGCAGGGATCTCGCGATCCCGATCAGCCGGTCGCCGTCGCCCGTCCGGTCGCGCGTCGCCGGCTGTTATCCCCGGACGACGGCGAGGGGCCTGCCGCGGCGAGGCCGACGGACCCGCGCGCGGAGAGCGACGGCTCGCTCGCTCGCTCCCGATGGCCGCGCGTCGCCAGCGAGCGACGACACCGGCCGGTCGTCGTGTCGCGCGGTGGTGGGCTCGCCGTGTCCCGGCGCGTAGGGGGGGCACGAGGGTGGTGCCGCGCCATCGGGGCGTGTTCCGCCGCCGGGGCCCGGGGCGCCTCCCGCGCCCCCGGCAGGGCGACCCCGCGCTCCCCGCCGGACAGGGACTGTTCGTGAACTACCCCCGCCGAACGAGCGGGTGCCTGCTCGTGGGGCAGGTAGCTAGCAGTAGCATTGGCTGCTGGTGATGATGGCCATGAGCTGATCTGCCCGGCCGGTAGGCTACCGAAGCTTGGTGCCATATATATCTGGATCTCGTCAACATCCAAAGCTTTATTGCGGATCAGCAGCACGAAATGTACTTGACGGGGACATCGGGACATGCTGTTTGGGGCCATGAGGAATTGAGGATCGAGGAGCGCATCAAGAAACACAGTGTCTGGATGGATGCCATGACAGAGTACTGGGACGAAAGGGACCTGGGCGACCAGGGTTGGAGGAACAGAGCAGAACAGGACTGCACGGAAGAGACCCACACTTGCCAGTGGAGCTAGTATGATTGAGCCAAGTGTTCTTGTCTCTGAGATGAACGGTTACGCGACGGCAGAGCCATCAAACATCACGGAAGGTGTAGGCGAAGGCGAATACAAGCCTCCAAAGCGCAGTGCACATGCAGAAATGCCCTGCTCGCTTCTGCTTCTCTGAAGGGATGGACGGTAGCAGAAGTACAGAAGTCCAGCTCTGACCAAGGAACTAGTAGGAACGGAAGCATCCGAAAGGTTTGGACTCCTTTCGGTATCAGTTCAGTTTATGGCAAGCCCGAATCAAATCTTCAGACTTCAATCCTAAAACTCGCAAATACAACGCTTATACGTAGCCATCCGCATCATCTTACGCGTATCCAGTATGCATGGAACCAACTGTATACATTTCTGATGGTTACTTTTTCCGGCGTTCCCTAGGTGATGTTCAGTCATACGACATGGCCCAACGCTTCAGAATTCGAAGCTAAAACCAGCAGATCCCAATTTAGATACCAACAGAGTGCTCTAAAATCTCAACTCTGAGACAGAAACATAGCCAATGGCATGTAAATAGCACATTCGAATACCTGTGCATGCTAACTGCATGACCAAGAGAAGCTTCAGTGACAGGTTCCAGGCCTTCAGACTTCCAACCTAAATCTTAGAACTCCCAATTTAATTATCAACAACGAGCTCCAGATCTCACCGCCAAAAGAGTCCCTTGTGAATTGAACTCGATCACATATTTGGTGCTTCCTCGATATCCCTTAGTTATAAGGTCAAATCTTATGCTTGAACCAAGGGGGTTCACACCTCAGACTTCAGTCCTGAAACTTGCCACTTGAAGCCCTAAATTATCAAATTGAGTTCCTCCATCTCCAACTTCTGGAACAGATGCAATTCAAAGTCATTTATAGTAAGCATCAATACGCTGCAAGACGCCCCAGAGCTTCTCTTAGAGAACACAATGCCTCCAATGAAATCATACAACAGGTACTATTGGACTATCGCTCATCTGGGTATTAAGGAGCATGAGGGCACAGAAGCACAGTAAAGCTGACAGGCTCAAGGAAGCATAGTGACAGGATATGAAAGTTAAGCACTGGTACACTCGACTCTGTTGATCACTAATATACAAAAGAAATTTGGGTTCACCAAATCCTGACGATATGTACAAGTACCATAATGTTAAATATTTTGTCAAGTCCGATCATCAACAACTCAGTTACCAGGGACCTGTCAATGTTCTTTGCAGGCAGCGTTTCTTCTGTGCATATGGATTGCTGACCACTTCCAGGACCTGTTTGGAGAACAAGTCTTGTGATCAGTTATCTAAACAAGACAATAGTACCATGTGCATATATATGTGCAAGAGGATTTGCAAATAAAGAGCAAACTTTATGCACAGTACAAGGATTGAAAAGAGAAAAAAACTACAAAACAGAACACCAAAAAAGCTGAATCGCATGCAAGAGTCATGGTCCATGATGTCTCCAGACCTACTTTTTTTTTTACAACTGGACTCTGAATTCTACAACGAGCCAATGTTCGCCAGACAAACAGCTAAGCTAGCTACTCTGATAACCTTACCACTTACCATGATACATGGACGGAACGGCTACTTTTATCATAAATAAAACATAATGGAGTGTATGATATATCCAAAGCTTTATGCATATAAGAAGCCCATGGATATATCAAACCTCCAAGCTGCATTAGGTGTTCAAGTTAGTGGGATATTGAAATATTAAGTGATCAAAACAGAAAGGTGACGTAAACTCTTGATGACTATACTGGAACATTGTGTAACATATACTCACTTGTGAGAGAGAAGAAGGTTTAAGGGCGTAGTAAACCAATGTTTATTCATTTTTGCAAAACAAACAAACATTACACAATTTTTGTTACATCTGAAACATGCTGAAGAGAGCAATCATTTAGGTATCTGCATTCTAGGGCATTACACAGTTCAAAGTACCCATTCAAGAAAACATACTCAAAGTCCACTGTAGTCTATTCAATTTATTTTTTTCCCATTTAGTGTCTTCAAGAGTTGCATGGCATCATGGAGTTACAAAAGATATATTTTTTTAGTAAAAAAAATAAAGATAGTAGGGTTGCAGTTTTCAGCTAGCAGCACTGAGAAAATTTCAGAGAACTACACTTTTGCTTAAAACTATTGTCACGCTACACATATTGCAGCGCCCTTATAGAAAAAATATATAAATACTTTGTAGACATCACCAGAAAATTATACTTATTGGCATGAGCTGGTACATCAGGCACACAAGTCAGCCACCCTAAAGCTAGGAGAACATATGCCTGACACGTCGGTTCCTGTGGTCAGTACCTCTTAAATGTGTAATAGAATGATAATATGTGTGAATTATGTTCCATGATAAAACTTGCAACATATGTAGTCTTGTAATGGTCTTTACTCTTTAGTAGACAGGTCTTTCAAAAAAAAAAAGTGTAGTCGAAACTTAAACCTAAATTCTAAAACAAGGTTCCATTCTCAATCATTCTATGATTCTTACGTGATTTTTACTTTGTGTTAAGAGTCCAACTGAAGTGAGTGAACCGTATTCAGAAATCAGTATTTAAAACTACATCCATTGGAAGTGTAAATACAATGCATGGAAAAGTATATTGGCACATCAAATGTGGTGCTTATCCCATCTACTCTGATTTCTGCTTCCCCTTCTGTGGTGTAATTATCTAGGGAAGGCGAAAACACATTTAGGCTTCCCACATAAACATCATTGCAATTATCATCCATGACATAATTATTTGCTCTCCATCACCTTCAAGAAAGGCTGCTGCCTCTCAGGTAAGTCACAAGAACACAAACTCCCTAAGGTCACAAGAGCACTAACCCCCTAAGCCAAAGGTGTAACAACTGATGAGGCTGTCCCACCAGTGTACAGGTTTTCTCTTGCTTGGATGCATTTGTCAAAAGTTCTGCTGCTAGAGTAAACCTTTGCAAACTTCTCATGTTCAACATGTGAACCAAACTATTAGAGGACCATAATAACAAACCTACAGCAGACCCACCACAGTCACAAGTTCTCATGCATAGCTTATGCTCCCTTGAAAAACAAAAATAAAAGCAGTCTTGTTCTCCTTGATAGATTCAAGTCAGAGATAAAGTCGCATCGTTTGACCTTTGACTTTGGTTAACTAACCCACAAACAATCTAGATGCAACTTTCTGGATGAATAGTACTATTCTTTAATAAGTTCTGAGTTTTAAACTTTTAATACCACATCTACCCTAATTTCCATATGCACAGAAATCCAACGACAGAACAGCGACAGAAAGTCACAAACCAGTTCAACCAATGTTCTGAAATAATGCAATTATATGAACAAAAAATATAACAGCCTAGTTTCCTTCAGTTTTCCGATTGGAAGAGCAAAAAAAAAAAAACTCTTGCATTCACTAGTTGAAAAACAACAGGAATGCATCCATTAAGTGCAGGGTGAAAAGGTACATAAGAAATGGAAGTTTGACCCAAAAAACTACCTGATTTTTCTGCATTTCCATCATTTCTTCCTGCAAATTGAGAAAACAAATAAAATTACTAATTTTGAAAAAAGATACTAATATCATTTATAGAGAAATGCTTATAAAGAATATCAGGACACGAATTTGAATGTAGAAATTGGAGAACAAATAATGGTTCCTAAAGATATATTCCGCCCGTTCATTAAGGCATAAAACTGTATCCACGATTGCAGTACCATAGTTCAATTTTTGCAAGCTGGCAGTGGTGATTTGTCCATTTTAATTTGCGTGGTTATTTTTTGGAGGAGGCAGAAGATGCAGTAGTTAATAGCAAGGGATAGGATTATCCACCCCTGTTTGGATTTTCGAGGGGAGGGGGATTGCTCCGAATCCTATACCCTCTCAAAAATAATGATGAGTCGCCAAGGCAACAGTTAAAATTGTTGGGCTTCTTAAATTGAAATGGCACTTACTTTGATTCTTAAAATGGTCTCATCTTTTCAATTTGGTCTACAATTCATTTGTGCTCATATAAATTGTGAAAATCTCACCAAATTCTATTTTTTCTCGAACCTCCCAGCAGAACTGTGAGTCATCTTATTAAGGTAAAAATCTCCACAAATTGTTTAAGTGAGATCCAACATGGAACTTGGTCAAATAGTTTTAACTAAAGAATTGTACATTTTAAAAGTTTAACAATTCAAAATGAACAGTCCTCTCAACTCCTCAGTAACCAACTTCCAAAGTCTTAGGACAAATCACTGTTAATACTTCACTCAAGGAATACGCATTTGCTATCCAAAAAAATCCGAGAAATAACTGGTGATATTAGCTAATGGACAGACATGCAAATGCAATCAGAACCACTTCCTATCAAATGATAGAAAATGTACAGAAATGGTAGAACATGACATATACCTGCTTCTTCTGCAATTCTGCGTTCAGTTCCTTGAGTTTCTGAACTTCAGCTTCCAACTCCATGGTATATGCCTGTAAATCATAAGAGATATCACTGAGACATGCGCTCACTGCTCAGAGGGAAAAAAATTGTGTCACACAGCAATATGCTAGGCAAGACGTGCCTTTACCAGTGACTACCTTATCGAGTACCCATCGTTTTCAACATGGCATAGGCAAGGCCAATGTGCTGATTTATCAGAATTGTAATACAATATTTTAGCTCATCAACTTGCAATAGGAAACAGCTGCTACTTGGTATGCAACACAGACACATACCAGAATTCGAGACAAGAGTATTACCTGCTTCCGGGCACGGGATCTAGCTGCAGATTCCCTGTTCTTGATCATTCTCCTCTGCCGCCTCTCCACCACCTTCTCCACACCCGCACCGCTCCTCCTCCCCCTTATGACTCCCACAAATGGGTACGGCACGGGCGCCATGGGCGAGGACAGGTCCCCGTTCCCCTTGCCCACGGAGTCCAGCTGGGCCACCGACGTATCCACCGGGCTCACAGTGACGGCAGCACTCGCCATCCCTGCCACCCCAGGCATGAGCCCGTTGCCCATGCCCTGATCCCCAATCCCGACCGGCGCAAACCCCATCGCGCCCGGCCCGGCGTCACTGGCGGCCCCGAAGTTGCCGAAAAAGATGGATGCGCCATTGCTGACCGCCTGAATCGGACGCGGAGCCACCGGCTGCGCGGGGACCGCCGCCGCCGCCGCCATGGCCGCGGCGGCGGGGTTGTCCCGGACGACGCCGGCCCTGACGAGGAACTCCTCGAGCGTCATCTCCCCGAGGGTCGGCTGCCGGGTGGGCTGCGGCTCCGCCCCGGCGGGCGGCGGGACCTCCCGGACGAAGTCCCGCCAGACCTCGTCCACCGTCTTGACGCTGAGCGTGCGTGGCAGGGTGAGGGAGCCCTGCCTCTGCAGCGCCGCGGCGCCGTCCTCGGCGGGCGCCCCCGCCGCGGAGGCCGACGCCATGACCTGGCTCTCCTCGGCGGTCCAGATGCTCCGCAGCAGCTCGTCCATGTTCATGGAGCCGAAGTCCTTGCCGAGCCCTCCCCCCATCCCGCCGAGCGTGCTCTGGAGCTCGTCGAACGTGAGCGAGTAGATCGACCCCTGCCTCGACAGCGGGCCCGGCCCCGCCGCCCCCCTCCCCCAGCCGTCCTTCAGATCCATCGCCCCCCCCCCTCCCTCCCTCACTCCCTCCCACCGCGGCGCGACGACGACGAGGGAGCCGGCCGGCCGGGCTTCGCGGCGCGCTATATAGGTTGCTTGCGCGCGGGCGGGCGGGCGGGCGGAGACGGCAAGCGACGGGCGGGGCGCGTGCGCGGGCGCAATCGATGCGTGCCGTGCGACGAGCCGACAACCGAATTGGAAGGCAAGGGACTGTGCCCGTCTGCCGTGGCGGGCCGCGCGCCCTCCGCCTCCGCCGCCTCGGTGGTGGTGGTGGTGGTGGTGGTGGGGTTCGGTGGGCGGAGGCAGCAGGCGCAGCCGCTCTACCTGTCTCGCCTGCTCGCCTCGCCGCCTCGGCTCGCCTTGGTGCGGGCCGTGCTCGCGCGCGGCGTGGGTGGGCGTGGGGGTCAGAGTGCGGCGGCGGGACAGGTGTCCCCTCCCAGCGGCGGTGGGACATAGTGGCCCGCTGCGGCGGAGATCCTCTGCGCCCGCCCACCAACGGCCGCGCCGCACCTGTCGCGCGCGACGGCCCGCAGAGGATCCGGGGGGCCGCCCCGCAGTGGGGTGGGGGGCGCGCGCTACGTGGCGGCGCGCGGAGGCCGCGTCGCCCGGCCAATCAGGGCGCGCGACGTGGGGGCGCGGCCAGCCATTTTTTTAACACCCCCACCCGACAAGAACTGGAGTCACCCACGAGGCCGCCAGCGCCGCGGCGGCCGTGCGGCCGGCCGGTGGGCCCGCGCCCGGCATGGGGCCGATCGGTCAGCTTAGCTGGTCGCTTGGTGCGGGCGTGGGTGGTGCGTGGCGGGCGGGGCGCCTTCCGGGAAGCATCGAACCTACCAGATCCCGGGTAACATGGGGGTGCCCTTTTTGAGCTTCCCTGTCCTCGTGCTCCGTACTGGTAGCACTGCGCTGCTGCCAGTAAAAAAATCCGGCAGTTAAATTTCGAGTAGTTTGGACAAACGATTTGGGGCTTGAGATTCTTTTTTCATATGCATGCAGGAATTGAGTTGAATTTTGTGGAATTCAAAGTTTCAAACAGGCTCTTTGGGTTTGGGGGAGTGTTAAGTATAATCTTCTTAACAGCGTCGTTGTCTAGCAGCTTTGACGGCGAGTTAGGAATCTGATTTCCAACAGGGAGCCTAGATGGCAGCATGTGCGGCGGGGATGGGCGCGCGCGCATGCTCTTGGCGTGAAGCGAAAGGCTGCGCCACGATGCAGTGGCGCACGCATGTGGAGTACAGATCAAAGATAACGTTCCCCAAACTTTGGCTCACATTTTAGGCATTTCATTTATTTTTTTTGAAAAGGAAAGAACGATTCATTTTAATTTAAACCCATCATACATTCGATATATATGAGAATATTTTTCGAAAAAACATTCGATATATATGAGAATATTTTTCGAAAAAACATTCGATATGAGAATTATGTGTGAGAATTATATGTATACGGTTGGCATTGGCAGAGTGACCGCTCGGAGTTTGCAGCAATCACAGCTAGGGGTGGTAAAGAGCTCAAGATTTTAAACTAGAAAATCTAAGGGCCAGGCCCTAAAAGGATCGGACTCTAATCTTATATAATTTTGAACTAAATAATTTAAATAATTTAAGAGCCTTGTTGGGCTGTGAAAATACCATTAGGACCATGGCCCATTACCACCCATAGCGCTAGAAGTCAGAGAAATTAGTATAGGAGTACACATGTTTCGTGCTAACCGGCAAAAAGATAACGCCACTTTATACCAAACACTTGTAGCTAGTGTGCAAACCACCAAGAAATGAGAGCACACCGTTCTTTCCCCCTTTTTTTCCTTCAAAATATTTCTTTTGTTGTGATACAATACGTCACTTCGTCCCTACACGGCAACAAGA
The DNA here is from genome assembly GCF_016808335.1 of Panicum virgatum. Lineage (NCBI taxonomy): Eukaryota > Viridiplantae > Streptophyta > Magnoliopsida > Poales > Poaceae > Panicum > Panicum virgatum. The sequence goes on along the minus strand of NC_053141.1, from coordinate 40,177,290 downwards.
GATATAAAGCTATCTAAAGGATAGATAATAAAATAAAAGGCAATTACGTATGCTTGTAGTCACAACACAAGAGATACCGCGTGTTGATGCGAAGTTGAACCCAAGGTAGAACAGAAAGAGACACGTCGATATTATGTCAGCATAGTTTGTACGCTTTATTATCTTGTGATCAATGCGTGTTCCTTGTGTGTTTAGATGACTTTCTTACCGTAGTGTTCTAAAATGCTGGACTTTGCTATTGGGAGTTGGGACTCGTTGTATGTTTAGTTTCTTGGCATAATAAAGTTACAATAATTGTTGAAAGCAAAGCGAGACTTCTATGCAGATCCGGGCGACCGACCCAGATTCTCTGAAGTGTTGAAGCAAAGTCAGCTAAGACTATAGCAGTGACTTTCGGTGCATTTCTGGCCGTCTGTTTTTAGATGGATGGATGAGATCTATAGCTACAGCATCCGTGACACAACAACTTGCGAACAGTAAAATCGCTACAGTATGCCATCTACAGTAAAGAACGTCAGGCTACTGCTTGCCTAGACACATTTTACTGTGCATTTTTGTGCCTTTGCTTCAGCACGTTAGAGAAGTTGGACCCCCGGGCGACAGCCTTGGACCAACGTTAGGGGGCCTTTTGTATATGATATATATAAGTAGATAGTCATATTGCTCGTACGAAATTTTATTTGCTCAACTCAGCTCCCTGGGGAATGAGATAAGATTTAGCCAGATAACTTAGGAACTTTAAAAGCCAAAGAGACGAGGCGACAAGCGCACAATAAGAAATTAACAAGATGCATAGCATACAATTATATATTTATCCAAATAACATAGGAATTTAAAAAGGCAAAGAGGCAAGAGGTGACATTCCCCCAATAAAAAATTAACAGGATGCATAGCAAACAACATATTTTAGCCATGACCCTGAAAGTAATGTATTTTAGTTAAAACTAACACTATCCCCTACTATTATGACTTACGACTTGTGATTTTCACTTACGACTTGTGATTTTCACAGCTCACAAAAAGGGTCATCATGCATGTCTTCGCTCTCAAGTTGAGCTCCCTTTGCCACTGGCCATATGTTACCGTTGCTGGTTAGTTGAGACACTGTTTAACTATCTAAGGACATGATGTGAAGAAACTAATAAGGAACTAGGAGGTCATCGGGTTTTAGAGTCTTGCTAATCAATGCGCGCTCGTTGGGATCAATTCCAACAATCGATTTCCGACAACACCATATTTTCCTTTTCTAGAAGTAAAATACCCGACATGCATAATTTTCCTTTCTAGCTTCTCAAACCTTCCTCCACAGTTCTGCACGTACTCTTCCGCAAGCAATTCCATACACAAAATTCTCAAGGCTCTATCAAAATTTATATAGATAAATTTGCATTCCAGAAATTCAGATGCAAAAAAATTATATACATAAATTTTTTCGCATAACTTGTGAACAAAAAAATTGTTCATATAAGAAGTGAACAAAAAATATGCACATAATCTATGAATAAATATGTATTCAATAATTCATGGATCATGAAGAACAAATTATGTAGGCAAAAGTTGTGGACACATAATTTATATGTATAGAAGTTGTGAATATGAAAGCTATGAGCATAATTTGTGGATAATTTTTTGTTTACATAATTCATGATATAAATTCATGTCAGCAAGTGATGTAAATGTAAGAGAAGCAAAGGAGTGACTATGAAAATAACTCGCAGCTTTTCAGTTTATCCTAGACTTCTCCATTAATAAGGAACGAAGATAACCCGTGTTATGGTACTACGCATAGTAGCGGGGAGACACTCTTAGGCACTTAGGGTCTGTTTGGTGCGGGCGTGCGGCTCGGTAGCGGTGGAGCCGCACCAAACGTTCGTGTGGGTTGCAGGCGCGGGCGCGGATTTTAGCATGCTTGGTACGGATTTTTAAAGTTAATATCCACATGAATTTTATTTGTTGCCATCTTTACTCATTCGTAAACTCGTGCCCTTTCCCTTCCATCCTAGTTATGCGATACTGTTACCATTTGCCGTGGCCGAACCAAACACTAGATTTTCGAGTTTTTCTTTTCGGGATTTTATCCATCGGCTCTCGCTTTATTGCTAGAAAAATAGGCCCATGGAGAGGCCCATTTCAGAAATTCCAAAGCAATAGTACATGTCAACCTTTAGTCACATATTGCTAGTTTAAGTTGGTACTCCATCTATCATAAAAAATATGCAATCGTGGCGTTTAAATTTTGTCCCAAAACTAACGCTCACTTTGACCAAATCTGTCAGCTCGTACGGGTAATATGAATAAACACAATGCAAGTTCTGGTAATAAAAAACAGTAGCAAGGCTGCATGCAGGAACGTGGAGCAATTCCGTCCACTCATTCCATTTTCCAGAAGAGTCTGGCACTATCGCACAGGCATAAAAGGCAGTCATTGCTGTGTAGAGTACTACTATACTCATTTTTTTCCTGGTCTGATGATGTGTGTTCTGCAAATCAGATAGTCTGAACATAACTGTACATAAGAGCATTTAGGTTATTTCACTATTTACATTTGTACCGTTGCCTGGTCCTACAATTGCGTTCTTTCCGAGACGGAGAGAGTATAAGCCAACTTAAATAGAAGACCCCCTCTTGTATCTAAATATACAACAAAGGAAAGAATGTGGGCTGATTTACACAACGCGCGCATATTCGCGTATGTTTTCGTGTGATGGACCGCGTGACTTGTGACTTGGGACGCAGCCAAGTATGTGTGAATCTTTTGCTATCTGCGTATTAAATCAAATGACAATAGTCATTACACGTGATTAGTGCACAGTCAATGCCATAATTCCGAGTTAAATGAGCAGTTACTAATCCGAATTATTTCGGGAATTACTACTGCTATTTAATGGGCAGTTACATTCCTCTCTCTTTTTTCTACTGGTGAACTGTGCTGTGGTGCTAAGCTGCTGGTTCTCGCCGGCTCTTCTCCTTGGCGTGCACTGAGGAGAAGAGTGAGCGGTATCTCCGAGCCGTTGCCGTCGTGAAGGCTGCACGAGGGATGGCAATAAGGTTTTTGGGCAGCGCAACTGCGCAACCGCTCGAAGCTAATCGACTACGTTCTGCGCTGCTACAATCTGCACTGCATCGTCTCTTCATGAGGACGGAGCGCAGATCTATAAGTATAATGATTTGCTACATGAGTTTGTGTCAACTCATTTTGCTTTGTAAATTATCTATTCTGTCCGAGATAGATAGCAGTAGCATTGTTGTTTGTATTTTTCCTCAATTTAAAATTTGGTTTTGTTAAACGCATATTTCCAACATCTATGCTCGTCGTCTCACTGCTCCGAGAGAAATTTCGATATTTGACACTCAATTTGAACGTCTCATGTGATTTGATACTCAATTCGCGGACCTTTTGAAATATAACCTCCTGCACTGGAATTCTTTCTTTTTTTATCAATTTCTCTAATTTTTCTTCTCGTTTTCATTTTACACACCCTTGGAAAAGACTTGGCTGTGTTTGGTTAGGGGTGAAAAAGTTTTAATGAAATTTTTTTGCAACTTTAACCACTAATTAAAGGTATTAAATTAAGTCTAATTACAAAAACACCTCCACAACCATGAATACTGTAGCAATATTGTAACTAATGAGGCTTTTGACCGCATGATTTGACGATAATTAGAACATGGTCACTGTAGTGTTACTGTATCTAATCATGTATTAATTAGGTTTATTAGATTCGGCTCGCAAAGTTGTATCCATCTCTAGTGTTACTGTATCTAATCATGTATTAATTAGGTTCATTAGATTCGGCTCGCAAAGTTGTATCCATCTCTAAAATTTTTTTAGAAATAGACTACATTTAGTACTCTATACATATAAAATTCCCTTTTCGCTAAATTTTTACTGTCACAGCTCACAACCAAACACGGCCATTACCCCCTGGCCTTATCCAATCCGCCTGGCCTTGTCCCTCCCGTGCGTTGTTCTTTCTTCCTGCTCGGTTGCTCGCCTCCTCGCGCTGTCTGTCTGTCGGCGGAGCGTGGCCGGCGCTGTTCGGCTCCCTCCTGCCCGCGCGGCCGACGGAGTCCGCCTCCGCGGCTGCCGCGGGAGCCCGCCCCGCAGCTGCCGCCCGCGCTGCTGACACTGCTTGCTCCCTCCCGCGGCCGGCGAAGCGCGACACTCACCTGCCAGCGGCTGGCGGAGCACGTCCCGCGGCTGCTCGGCTCCCGTCGCGGCCAGCCGCCTCCCCGTGCCCGCGGCGCTTTCGGTCGGTCAGCTCGCCCACTCGCCGCCTCCGCTTTCGCGTCCTCGCCCGTGCCGCGGGACCTCGCCGACGACCCACCTTTTCGCGATGCTCTCTCCATGGCGATCTCTCCTCTCCCCGACCGCACCTCCCGCCACTGAGATACGGGCACCGCTGCGTCCACCAAACCGCTACCTGCGCTCCCCGCTTCGATCACCACCACCGCGTTCCGTGGCGCGGGCCGCCCCCACGCTCTCCGCCACCGCGACGGCTGTCTCCTCGCCGTCCTCTCCAAAGAAGAAGGTACGTTCTCCATTCGCCACCCCCCTGCATGGTGATGGCAGCGCCAGGAGGTTGACTTTCCGCGTTTTTGTGTAATGAAGGTTCTCGTGCCCATCGCCATGGGCACGGAGGAGATGGAGGCGGTCGTCCTCGCCGGCGTCCTCCGGCGAGCCGGCGCCGACGTGACGCTGGCCTCAGTCGAGGACGGCCTCGAAGTGGAGGCGTCCTGCAGCTCCCGCATCGTCGCGGACACGCACATTGCCTCCTGCGCCGACCAGGTGTTCGACCTTGTCGCTCTTCCGGTAATTCACATCTTCTTATCTTACTGATCGGCGCGGTATCAGTGGTTCCTGTGTAGATTAGTGTATCGAGGATTGCAATTAGCAGGGAAGTGATTTAGGAACGTTTTGGTATCTTGATACAGCACAGCACCGAAATGTTGACAATACTTCACTCCTGTGCTATTGTCATGATTACTCGTTTTTGGTGCTGACGACAAGTGGTGAACCACATTTTTGGATTACATCACTTGCTAGCAGTGCCTAGAGTATTATATTTGATTCTTGGGTTCATGTGTTCAGGGAGGAATGCCTGGTTCAGTGCGGTTGAGAGACAGCGATATCCTTCAGAGTATCACAGTTCGTCAGGCTGAGGAGAAAAGACTGTACGGTGCTATATGTGCTGCGCCTGCAGTTGTTCTAATGCCGTGGGGTCTCCACAAGCGAAAAAAGGTGGTCGTTTTACTATATCAATAAATTCAGTCCACTAATGTTTGGGTTCATTTAGTGATATCTTTTTTTCTTCTTTTTACAAGATCACCTGTCACCCATCTTTTATAGGAGATCTCCCTACATTCCGAGCTGTTGAATCAAACGTTCAGGTTTCAGGAGAGCTTACTACAAGTCGTGGGCCAGGGACATCATTCCAGTTTGCTTTATCATTTGTCGAGCAAATGTTTGGGACTCATGCAGCTGAAGATGTGGACAAAATTTTGGTTTGTCAGAAGAAACTTTAATATCTTTGTTATTTCACATAATAGACTTAAAATATCTTAATGTTTTAGCTGATGAGAGAACCGAACAACACCCCAGGCTTAAAGCCAGGTGCTTGCAGGCTGTGGGTACCTCCCTAAAGGTTCCGTACTCCCATCTCTTAGTACAAAGAGAGGGGGGGGGGGGGCAATCTTCTCCTTGTGTCGAGTTTCTTTATCTTTTAGATGATTATAGGCACTCCTGTTCAAGGATAAATCTTTGGTACATTCCATCCTTTCAATTCTCCTTTTATTGCCTCCTCCCATGTCAATTTCGGCCTTCCCCTGAGCACTCGTTCAACTAGCCCTTCGTGCTGGTTAACGAGCTGCAACTTTTCTTTTCGCTGACCTTGACCGTTGGTGAACTACTGTAATTTCGTTGCTCTAAGTAATGAAATTTGGGCTTGCCCCGCTATGAAAAAAAAAATTCGGCCTTACCCTGCCTACTGGCTAAACTAAAAAAATTAAAGACACACAATTTTTTCCTTCTTAAATTCAGTTTGTTCAGACCCACTGGCAACCCAAACTACTCAATTTTGGTTTATTAATGTTGATGGTTCTTTTTTATATTACACTACAGATGACACAAATTGACGGCGATTTTGAAAGGAGTACAGAGGTCAATGAACTTGAGTGGTGTATTGATCACAATCCTCATGTAAGTACACCTTAAACTGCATGCTGTGTCATGTCATGCATGGTTTCATCCTTCACCATGATTTTATGTCATACTTTGGAGGGCATCGTGCTTTAATGAAATTTGACCAAATCTTGGTTTGCTTAAATCATTTATTTTTAAAAAACACTACATAGTGAATTATTGCACAACTTAGTCTGCTAATCTAGCTGTTTCTCATTTAAAGGTATACCCTTGATTTAGTAAAGTTCAGTTCGGTTGCACATTCCCTAGCACGCAATATAGTTGATCTCTCTGTTCACTTTCAGATGCTGTTGTTTATCATATCTATTTCTCTCAGTAAGTTCAGTCATACTCGCATGCACGGACAAATTAATTGAAGTGTTATGAACTTATGATTGGCTTCAGGTGTCTTTTGACGGAGGGTTGGCTGTTTTGTTATAACATTGATGTTAATTTGACATGGAATACAGGTTCTTATTCCAATCGCAAATGGGTCTGAAGAGATGGAGATCATAATTCTGGTTGATATTTTAAGACGTGCAAATATAAATGTGGTATTGGCATCAGTTGAAAAATCTCCAAATATTGTTGGATCTCAAAGGATTAAGATTGTTGCTGATAAAAACATCACGAGTGCCTCCGATTCAAAATACGACCTAATCATTCTTCCTGTAAGTTTTCTTCCAGTTCATCTTTTTATTTGGATGGTCATAAATGGCAACACACATTTCAACAAGATATCTGCCTTTTGCCATTTAATTCCCGGATGTGGGACAAATTGTCCCCATCATCCCACCTTATCCGATGATGCTAAACAGACTTAAACTTAAGCTGTTATGTGCAACTGCATGCTGTATTGTTCTTTAGCATTTCATTTGTAGATGTTGTACATTTCAGGGAGGAACTGCTGGAGTTGAGCGGCTGCACAGGTCAAGAATTTTGAAGAAATTACTCAAAGAACAAAAGCAAGCTGGCAGGATGTATGGTGGGGTCTGTTCTTCTCTGAAGGTCTTGCAGCTGCAAGGTTTACTTGAGGTGAGATTCTAAGACTCAAAACTCACGTACTCACGGCACCTCATATTCCTTGGAAATGGAAAATGACATTGGATTTATTTTTACCCAGGATAAAATAGTGGCAGTTCATCCCGCTGTAGCCAATGAGCTTACGTGCAAAATTATTGAACGATCAAATATTGTGATCGACGGAAATTTGATTACTGGGAAGGGGATTGGGACAGTTGTTGATTTTGCCCTAGGTATCATCAGGAAATTTTTTGGCCATGGACGAGCCAAAAGTGTGGCAAATGGAATAGTTTTTGAGTACCCTAAGAGCTAAAGCACCAAGAATGTGCTGAAAATACGAGATACACAACACATTTATGATTGTAATCAAAGATCCGGCTATCTATGCTCCTGATAAAAGGTGAACTGATGCTTTTGGGACTGCAAGAGAGTCCTCCTTTCTGGACAGCTGGACTGAAATCTCCAGATCCACTATATATGTTGGGATGGACCAAATTTACACTAAGAAGCTTCAGTGAAGTCATTTCATCGTCTTGTTGATATAATTTGTTGGTGGATAAATGACACAGTGATTGCAAACTGGTAAGTTTTATGTGATGTTGATAGGCATGAATACTTGCTTTCACACATGATCTTCTTAGCTGAATTTTTCTTTGATAAAAAAAAATGTGTACACACTCACTACACAGGCAACATATATCTGCAACTTTAGCTCAGGCAACAATTTAATGACATTTCATCACTATTGAAATAGTTGAGGAATTTCGAGCTCTTTAATTTACAAAAATGAAAAACCTTTGCAGGGAATTAACTGATGTACTGTATGCTATACGCAGATTATGTGCATTCAGAGGAAACTTTACTGTCTTCAGTGTGCCTGTATTGGTCTGGGAACACATTTCCTGAGGTCTGAAGCCCTTAGATGTTGCTATATACAATCTGTGGATTCATCTGAGAAGCTTGTTAACTCTGGGACTTTCCCAGATACTGGGTTTCAGGAGTGCAAGCTAACTGAATCAATATTTGCTTAAACTGGAACTTGTGCATTGCTGTTTTTTTTTATATCAGAAGTCAGTTTGACCTCACTGTGTGTGACTGATTTTTATTAGAAGCAGTTTTGATCTGTGTATTACTGATGGATTGTGCTTTTCAATTCATGGTTCAATGTCACTATCAGAAGCTACACGAGTTACTGGATTTAAAAGGCAGTTAGCATAACATAATTGCTTATTTTGTCTGCGCCAGTCTTCAGGTAATGAATATGCCTTTTGGGGAGAAGCAAACTGAAGTGCGTCCTGCTTCTGACCCAAGTCATAAGATGATTCTCGGCTCCACATTGGAATGTAATATGTACTCTCTGACAGTTTCTGTAAAAGCAACGCAGTGCAAAACTAGCAGAACAGGAAGTCTTATTATTCTGTGGTCAGATACCAATAATCACAATTCACAAGTAATGCATGAGAACAGTAGTTCCTCTTATTTTTTCTCTGCTTTCTTATGTTCCCCTGGTAGAATCATAACTAAAGGAATGCCCAGAACATGAACCCTGTTGGTAGACTAGCCATTGGATGGGGAAAAAATTGGCTGGCCCCAATTTTTTACTGACAAGGCTCTGTTTTTTTCTCTACACCATCTTGAGAGTAATAATAGTACCTGTAAGCAGCAGAAGAACATTAAGATCAAAGCATGCATGGACCTGAGGTACAAAATTATGTGGTTCTATTATTGCACGGTGAAATTAGGTTCCAAATCTATTGATGTTAATTCTGTCATGTTGCCAGAAACATGGTGTGAACTATGTGCATTTATTACTCTGGTAGGGAACATGTTAAAACTCTCATATTCGTGTTGCTAGCTGATAATCCGCTGTAGCATTGGACTTGGAATAATTATATTTTTATTATCAAATAGATCATGAGAAAACACTTTGGACAATCCTTGCAACCAAACATATAAGGAAATGAAAGACCATATCTGCAACTGCAAAAGTAATGAATGTCATTAATCAATGGAAAAATCTGAATTCATCTTACGTGAGCATAGAACTGCATCTCTTGAAAGCACGACATGTGAAGCATCCACTCAACAAACACATTTGACCTTTCTTGCTGCGGTGTTGCGCCATTTGATACTACTGCAAAATGCTGATCTTGAATTGCAGTTGATGTACTGCATACCGCCTGCATTTCCTAGGACCAGACTTCAGGGTACTGAAAATCGTCTCCACCGAGTATGGCCTTTCTTTTCAAGTGTTATCTGGAGACTCACAAGTATGAGTGGATATCAACCTCCTATTAGCCAGGAAACAAGAATGAAGCATGCGATAGAAAACTAAACCCTGAAACAGATAAACCAGCATACCACAAGCTTTTGAATTGCTGCTTTTGCTTTCTGCATATGCTTCCTTGCAGTCATTTTTGCTTCGTCTGCGTCAATCCTTCAAACAAACAAACACATCCATCAGCATTTGATGGAACATGGTAAATCCCTATATTTAATGATTGGTTGACCATCTACAAAAGATAAGAACTAGCTGCGCATTTTACAGAACAGGTTACCGAGGAACTTCTACCTGCACTGCGGTTGATAAACTATGTACTCACAAGGCTAGTTCAAAACCACTATAATATATTAGTTAAGCACCTGCCCTCATTCTTTTGTTTGCCTCAGTATGTAATTTTAGAATGCGTATAGATGCAATTCACGAAACTCAAACTCAACATAAGTAATGGGAAAATAAGAGTTCAAAGATCACCCAAGAACCGCATCTGGACTGCCAACAGGCTCGAAATCCATGGTTGGCCCAACAATTATTTCTGCATTCTGTGAATGGAACCTGGGGATGGATTCAAATCTTTTCTCACAAGCCTGGTAGCCAAAGCTATACTGGATTGGCCACGATCTGTTCTTACCTGCAAGCTGGAACTCCATCTCCTCCTTGGACTTGGAGGACTGGTATTTGCAGCTTACACACAGCCCCAGCAGCAGTCACAGCCCCAGTAGCAGTCAGGCAAAAGGAACGTGATCCCTCGCCATGCTCACGATATGGACCATTTCGAAAGAGCAAACCAGTATGGTCAGTCATGGAAATTATTTCGAAAATACAAGATGAAGCCCAGAGCTGGAGCATTGCCAGGGCCAAACACCTCGCCATGATGCTCCCTCCCCCCTATCCCCTTTTTTTTTTGTCCTTTTGGGGGCCTTTTTGCACCATGTTTTTACTGCTCCTATCCTTATTAATATAAGATGGGTGACCAGGTCTTTTTCTAAAACAAAGATCACCCAAGACCAAGAAAAGGTTTTATAAAATGCACTGTGAGAAGAACTAATTAGGGGCAGGCTATATTGTTCTTTTTTTTTTTTGAAATGTATGGAATTCCTGGCCTCTGCATTGTCAGCAGGCTAGTATATTAGAAGAGACAATCAGAGAATATGTTGCTATTTTATGAAGTATCTGTGTCGCAAGTCTAATATTTTTTGAACAAAAGTAGTTACTCTAATAAAAGATAGTGCATAGAAATAATGATATGCCTGAAAATGATTAACAGTAATAGTAGTTCCCTTACTTTGATATACACTTAGCAGTTTCTGGTACTTCCCAGACAGAAGATTTAAATTCCACATGTTTTCCTTCCACTCTAATATTTGTTGTGTTCTTGTCAGAGCCTCGACCGAAATGTTCCTTGGACCATCTAGTCAAAAGTCGCCGATCATCCGCATGCACATCCCTGATCTCCAGCTCTCCAGCTCTTTTACTTGTTGTGCCGATATTGAACAGGAGAATGAAGGCCTCACGTTGGGATATCAGGGCTTGTTTGTGTTGCCACATCCTTCCTCACAATTACAGGGGCACTATAGTGCCAGAGTCTTCTATGCTATCAGTTCATCCATCTGCACAACAAGAAAATGTTATTTAAAAAGGATATTAATGCCTCTTAAGAAATTTGAGGACACACAATAAGTTTGAATGCATTGCATGCTCAATAGCATTCAAATGAAGTTGGCAATCAAACATTTAACCCATCTAAAACTTTTCTCTCGAATGAACCCATCTAAAACTGTCTAGTCCAATAAGAAATTCTGGTACATTGACCATAGACAGTATTCAAGAATCAATGCTCTATCATAGTATCATTAACATTTTTAACAGCTGTCCAATGCTAACCAACACATAAAGGAAGAATATACAGTGCTTGAAACGAGGCATTACCTTGTTTATATTCATGGGCCCATCAACATCAACACTAAGGTTGGTTGGTTTGTCAATATGAATTTATGTAGCAATTTCCTAAACACTCGCAACTGTTATTTCACCTGTAAGCCTAGCATATATTGCAGCACTAGGACAACAATTCTGTTCCTCCATGAACGATAGCAGACTAGAGCAGTCAGCAGTGTTTCCCCTTTGTAATAAACCATCAATCAGAATCTTCCAAACAATCTCATCACAGTTGTATTCCTTCGATAGTATGTCACCAAAAATGCTTTTAGCAGTATGAAAGCTTCCCTCTTCACAAAGAGCACAAATAATAAACCTATAAGATTCTAAATGTGGTAAATAGCCATTTTTGGCCATTGTATCAAGAAATCCTAATGCTTCTTTTAGCAATTTCAGTCTGCAACAACATTCTATAATACAAGTATATACATCCTCACTTGGGGTCAAGTTAGCACTCTGCATCCCTGTGAGAAAACTTTTTGCTTCCTCCAATCTGTCAAATCTGCACAAACATCTAATAAAACAATCGTAGATATAGCTGGCTGGGGTGGACTGAAGCTTAATCAACTCCTCCAAAAGTCCATTGAGAACTTTCATGTCAGCTATTTTCCATACATTAACAAAGTTGGCAACTATATCACCAGAGCAATTTTTCTTTAGCAGCAGTTCAAGAAGAACTGTGTAAGACTCCTCATTTGGCTTGCATCCATTATCAACCATGCTCTTATAAGATGAAAATGCTTGACTGACTTGTCCAAGATTTGCATACCCTTTAATCAATGTGTTATATGTGACTAAATTAGGGCAAACACCATGATCAATCATCTGAACCATCATGGATTCAGCATCTTCCATCCTTCCCTCTTGACAATAGGAGCGTATAAATACTGTATAAGTGAAAACATCAGGCTTTATACCTGCTACAACCATCCTACCAAATATCTTTTTTGGACCTTCAGACCCAAACTCCCTAAGTAACTTATCAATTAGAATGGTATATGTGACAGAATTTGCTTGTACTCCGTTCTCCATCATATCATCCAATAGCAACATTGCTTCCGACAGCTTGTTTTCTCTGCATAGCCCATCAATAAGTGAACTGTACACATGGGCATCTGGCACAAACCCCTCGGTGACCATTTTCCGCATCAGATTATGAGCAGCATCAAACTTTCCCACTTTGCACAATGCATCTATCATGCTGGTGTGGACAACCTGATTCACGTGAATTCCCTTCTGAACAAGAGACCCGAGAAATTGCTGAGCTTCCTCAATTCTTCCATGTTTGCACAAAGCATCAATCAACACTGAGCAAGTCCACTCATTAGGGACCAGCCCACTAGCCTCCATCGAGTGAAGAAGCCTAAAAGCACATTCCAAGTGCCCCTTGTTGCACTGCCCCTGGATTAAGGCTGTGTATGTCACCACATTTGCAGCTAAACTTGCCTCAACCATCCGACTGTATATCACCATGGCCCTCTCTACTTTCCCAGACTTGCAGAACCCACATATCAGCTCAGTATATGTGCGGACATTCGGCGAGCACCCTTTACTCTGCATCCCCTCAAAGACACCAACTGCAAGCTCCAAATCACCAGAACAGCAGTAGCCATCGATCAAAGCATTGTAAACAACAACATTCGGCACAAATCCCTCCCCCATTGCCTCTGTGAGCAGCGCATCCGCCTCTCCAGTTCGTCCGGCCCCACATAACCCGTGCACCAACGTGCTGTACACATGCTGATCAGGGTCGCAGCCATCAGGCCGCATCCCAGCGAAGACCGCCATAGCCTCACGCACCATCCCAGCGCTACACAGCCCCTGGAGCAAGGCCGCGTACGTGAACGCGGTGCGCGCGCACCCCCGTAGCGGCATTAGCACGAACACCCGGCAGGCGTGCGTGAGCAACCCCGCGCGGCAGTACCCGAGGACGAAAGACGTGTAGGCGTGGGAGTCCGGCGCGAGGCCGGCGCGCAGGAGCGAGGACAGGTGGCGCTTGGCGGAGGGGAGGTCGCCGGCGAGGCAGTAGGCGTTGATGAGGGTGGTGTAGGTGCGGAGGTTGCGGGCGGGCATGCGGGCGGCGAGCGACTCCATGTCCGGGAGCATGCGGTGCCGGGCGAGCGCCATGAGGAGGGTGTTGAGGCACCGGATGGGGGGCGGCGGCGCGGAGGGGGAGAGGAGGAGGTGGGAGAGGCGGCGGAGGTCGGCGGGCGAGGAGGCGGCGGCGGAGATGGCCGCGAGGAGACGGGGGAGCGCCGCGGGCGCGGGCGGGGGCATCGCGCGGTGACCTATGGCGCGGCAGCTGGCATTGCCGGGCCCGGGGTGATGAAGATGTGCGGCAGCGGCGGCGGCGGCGGCGGCGCCGAGGTGGGGCGGTGGAGACGGAAGGCGGATCCAGGGCCGGGGGTAGTCTAGTCAGAAGACTGAAACTCTAGGAGCTGCGTTACCTTTTTTGTTCCTCATATAATGAATGCATTCGTAGGCAATTAGCACAATAATTGGTGCCTGTGCAGTTAAACTGGACATGGCTAAAGCGTACCGGGTTGAGTGGAGATATCTACACGCCATCATGGTGGCGCTGGGCTTTCCACATGGATGGTGCAACCTGGTGATGAAGTGTGTGTCTTCTGTGTCCTTCTCGGTAAGGGTAAATGGAGTTTTGTCTCCAACATTCAGACCAACGAGGGGGAATCGCCAAGGAGACCCTATCTCCCCCTACCTGTTTCTGTTGTGTTCGGAGGGCCTGACTTCTCTACTAAAGGCGAGAGGACCGCAATACATCTCACTTGGAATCCGGGTCAGTCTACACTCGTCGTGGATCTCACACCTCCTTTTTGCTAATGACTGTTTGGTTTTTACTCAAGCAACTAAACGGGGTGCTGAAAGAATTGCAGAGATCCTTGATCTCTATAACCGTGGCTCGGGGCAACCAGTAAACAAGGATAAATCAGCTATCTTTTTCAGTGATAATTGTGATGTTTCACAGAAAAATGAAGTCCGTGAATCTTTACAAATTGCCACAGAAGCACTGGGAGAGAAATATTTGGGGCTACCAACAGCTGTGCGGTCGAGCTGTTGATGGTACTTTTAACTATGTTTCGGATCGGACAAGAAGTTTCGTATCTGGCTGGGGGGAGAATTTCTTGAGCTGTGCAGGCAGGGAGGTTTTGATCAAAGCAAATGCCCAATCAGTGCCTACTTACCCCATGAGTTGTTTCAAGTTGCCTGCCAATGTTTGTCAAAAGATGAGAACTTACATTTCAAACTATTGGTGGGGGAGTTCAGTAGACAATCATAAGATTCATTGGCAGAAATGGTCTAAGTTATCATGTACAAAGGCTGATGGAGGAATGAGATTTCGGGATTTAACTCTTTTCAACAAGGCTATGCTCGGTAAACAAGGATGGAGACTCATGACTCGTCCTGATTCGCTCTGTGCAAGGGTAATAAAAGGAAAGTACTACCCGAATGGTGAGTTTTTGACAGCAACCAGGAAGAGGAAATGCTCGGAAACATGGAAAGCGATTTTATTTGGGAGAGAAGCTCTGAAATTAGGCATGATCAAGCGGATTGGACCGGGGGACACAGTTAATATCTGGACAGATAACTGGATTGTGGGGTTGGATTCTTTCAAACCTACAATTAGGTTGGAGTCGGTCTCTGTTGAACGTGTGCAAGACCTGTTCAGACCGGGTACTAGGGAGTGGGATGAGCAGCTGGTCCGCTCCTCCTTCATTTATAGAGATGCGCTGGAGATACTAAAGATCAAGCCGGGGGCCAGGATACTTGAGGACGTGGATGCTTGGGCTTTTGAAAGAACGGGTGTTTATTCTGTTCGTTCCTGCTACCGAGCACTGAAAAAGGAACATGAAACAACAGAATCATATGCAACCGGCAGCGCCGGCTCATCAGATGATGCGCGGTGGTGGAAGAAGCTGTGGGGTTTGAAAATCCCACCAAAAGTCAGGGTGTTTTGGTGGAGGGCAGTACATGGCTACCTTCCTACCAAGGGTGAACTAAAAAGGAGACATGTTGCCAGCGAAGATCATTGCGAAACCTGTGGAGAACCGGGAGAGACTCTGTACCATATTGCATTGCAATGTTCTTATGCGGTGCAATTCTGGAAAGCTGTGAAGGAAATTACTAGATGTAAGTTACCTCCACTTCATCCAGCGACATGGACTAGGGACCTGTTGGCATCTGATATATGTGTGCAAAAGGATGCTGCTCTCATCATTTGTGGAGTTTGGTCTCTCTGGACAGGACGGAATGCGCGGCGTCATGGGAGAACACGCTGGAGTCCGGGTGCGGCAGTAAGACATGTGGCTTCCATGGTGGAGGACCTCCTGTGCCTTGAAGTTCTAGCAGTTAAACCGACAAGGGTGCCGGGCCGCTAGGCCAAACCGCAGGAGAATTGGATCAAGGTGAACACTGATTCGGCCTTCCATGTATCTTCCGCGACCGGGGCAGGGGGCGTTGTGATCAGAGACTCGGATGGTCGCCTTCTTTCAGCAGCAGCTCGTTTATACTCGCATATCCCTGACGCTCTGAGTGGGGAAGCATTGGCAGCACGAGATGGCTTGCAGCTAGCTGGAGAGCAAGGACATGCAAATGTTATCCTGGAGGTAGATAATTTGGTGTTGGTAAATCTGCTACATTCTGAAGACGGCGGTCGCAGCGTCATTTCAGGACTCTGGCAGGAGATCCGAGAGCTAGGTAGGGGTTTTAGCGGTTTCAAACTCTTGCATGTAAACAGGGAAGGCAACGTGGCGGCTCATGTATGTGCAAGCTTGCCCACGTAGTCAAATCCTGAGTTCTTTTGGTCGGACTGCTTCCCGACTAGGCTAGAGGAAGCTTGCCCACGTAGTCAAATCCTGAGTTCTTTTGGTCGGACTGCTTCCCGACTAGGCTAGAGGAAGCTATCCAGAACGATTGTAACCCCTCTTGATTATTAAAGCTCTTGTGATGTGCTCAAAAAAAAAACTCTAGGAGCTGCGTCTAGGCCACGAGGAGAAAAGAAATGTACTGGTAGTACTGGCAGTAGTAGAAGTACGCACCAATTATTGTGTAACGCAAGGCAGTGGAGAGGCCAGTCAAAATGTCAAATAGTAGCTGGTCCATTCTGTCTGCACGTACTACATAAAGGAGTACTAGGCATTTAGTGCATGTGCTTACACTCCTCGTACGTATCGGCACACCAGTGCACGGCCAGCTTATCTGCATGTTCGCTCGTGCTGAGGACGTCCGTCCTTGCGCACAACGAGAAGGGCTGCAATTATATCCAGGCGCGCACGTACAGCATGACCGCTGCCGGGCGACCGGTCCTCCAGGGGTCTTAGCGCAAATTCTTCGTAAAATTTTTTGCAGAAAAGTCCCTGCCACCCCGCAGCGGGGCGACCAGATCCCGGCCGCCCGGCAGCGGGGCGGCCGGGGTATATTTCTGTTAATTTCGAAAACGAAAATATATTTTTATAAAAAACAAAAATAAAAAATAAAAAAAATAAAAAAACCGCGCCGATCCGGTTCGGGCGCTAGGGGAGAAAATGGGTTCATTTGTTCTAACCATATAATATGCTGTTAAAAAACAAATGTGTAAACTCAAGAAAAATTTAAGGTATGTCATGTGTCAATAGCCAGCTGATTATTGGCACTTAGCAACAACAATAGCTGAAATTGAACGCATATGTCATACACAAATAAGAAGTGAAAAAATGTAAATAAGGTGGAAATAAAATACTATTTTGCCCGCCTTCTAGTGAAGATACATAAGCGAGCACATTCAATACAAAATAAAGTATCGAACGCGTGGACTCTACCGCACAATGTGATGGAGGAGAAATTTCATGGAGGAGTCTGCCACCTCGAACCTAACTCACGTGAAGCACTAGTCGGCACCTCGTCGTTCTTAATGCATGTACATCCTCCAAGCAGTGGCGGAGCCAGCCCCAACACGAAGAGAGTCTCCTTCTTTCTCCCTTTTCTCTTTTTCCCTCTTGACTCCTCCTCCTCCTTCCCCTTTGCCTCCAATGGAGTTCATGGGGTAGGGGGGCTTGAGCCCCCCAAGCTCCGCCCCTGCCTCCGAGTAAAGGTTTGACACGCTACTGTCGGTGAGAATAAACCAATAAGATTGCGTGGGATATTGGGAACCGATTTGATTGTTGTGGTGCATTTTTCCTGTGGAGGAAATCCTGCAGTGTGGCAGGAAAACAAATAAAGTTGTTGCTATTGTTTTTTTCTCTTGGAATGATACGACAATAGAGATCCCCATGCGCTCATTTTCTAAACTTTCTAGATGGAAAATTCCAACATAAATGTCCCTGTAGCGATAATATAAACACGATAGAAAAATGACTGATTGAAGCTGTTCAAGATGTGCAGCTGTATGTTTATTGTTCTTTTGTTACCTTGTTCAATCTCTCGTTAGCATTTCATTTTTGTATTGTATTCTTGAAAATTCACGGACACGTAGATCTAGAATTATGAGTATAAATTACTAACAGACCAATTGTTACCACTTACCACGAACTTCTTTGGCCATGGACAAGCCAATAAAGGTGTGGGGACAATTCACTTATATTTAACACTCATAATGGAGTGCAACTGTACAATTTAATTTTCCCATATACGCATAGGAGCGCATGTAATCCTGTAGGTTTGCAGTTTGCGATTCAGAGCAACAAGTAGGCGGGGTTTAGTTTTTTCTAGCGCACAGACAATGCAAATAGTAATATAGGTATGGTCAACCGCAGCAGGGACATGCCTCGTGTACAAAGCCAAACTGAAGCCAAATAACATGACGGCGCCATCAGATTACAGACGATTTTTGGTATGAGGCACAGCCTCTTGATGACCCTAGTCGATGGTTCCCAGATCTCTGAGACTATGATTCCTATACTATAGTAGTTTCTAGAACAACAATGCACTGGGAGACTAGCAGAAGAGGAACCATTTTATTGCTATATAGTGAGATACCAATAATCACAATTCACAAAGCATACATGATAACAGCAGCTCCTCTCGTTTTGCATCTACTTATGTTACCCTGGCAGAATCAAAACTTAAGAGAGAGAAAACAGAATATGAACCCTGTTGCAGACAGGCCATTAGATAAAAAATTTGGCAGGCCCCATTTCCGTACTGACGAAGCTTCGAGTTTCCTCTAAACTCCACCTTGAAAGTAAGAGCGGTGCCTGAAAACAAAAGGTTATGTTCATACTTAAGAGTAAAGCGCTCATGGATCCGAGGTACAGGATTACATGATTTTAAATATACCTAACTGAACACACATAAATTTTTTGTTGTCTTAAACAAAAGAAGTTCTTGGGAACAGGACATATGATACAGGTACAACATAAAATCTATGCAAATGCACAAGGATTCCATTTTCAAGGGATAATAACTGCTGTCTCAAATGACATGTGATTTTTATAGTTTAGCAGTACTTTACAAAAAATAGTTTCCAAAATCATATTTCTGGTTTCTGTCAGATTGTCCATATGAGATGAAAAAAATAAATTATTCAAGAACTGACAAATGCAATGTCATATGCTAGTGTGAGATTGACTGGCAACATTTACTGCATCATCTTCCCACACATATATAGTATTATATAATTCATGATGTATGGGAAATGTTTTCAAACCCACAGCTGCAAAAGATTACATTATATTTTACTTATTATAATAGATCATGGGGAAAACACTTTGGACAATCATTGCTACCGAGCATATGCGAAAAAAAAGGATGAAGATCATAACTACAACGGCAAGAATTGGCATTCATCTTACTTGACCGTGCAACTTATATCTTCAGAAAGCGTGACATGTGAAGCATCCGCTCAAGGAACTCATTTGACCATTCTTGCTGAGGTGTGGAGCGGTTTTGATACTCCTGGACATATGCTGATCATGATTGACAGTTGATGTACTGCGTACCACCTGCGTTTTCCGAGGAACAGACCTGAGGGTGTTGAAAATCCTCTCCAGCGAGTATGGTCTTTTCTTTCCAAGTTTTATCTGAAGAATCACAAGTACGAGGGAATATCAAGCCTCCAAGCAGCCAGGAAACAAGAATGAAGTATGCAAAAAGGGGAAACAAAACTAAATCTGGAAAGAGAGAAACAAGCATACCACAAGCTTTTGTATGGTTGCTTCTGCGTTTGCTTTTTGCATATTCTCCCATGCAGTCATTTTTGCTTCCTCTCCCTCAATCCTTTAAACAAAGAAGTGCATCTATCAGCATTTGATAGAAGACAGAAAATGTATTACAGCTTCATTATCTTCTCAAATCCCTATATTAGATGATTGACCATCCACCAAGGATAAGGACTAGCCCCAAAATTTAGTGAACAGGTGATAGAGGCCATGATGTCTAGCTGCACTAGCACAAAAAGGTGCAAACCATTCCCTAATTCGAACTAGGCCCAGATGTAATGGAATTACAAACAAATAAAAGAACTATGTACTGACATGATTCATGTACCTATTTCTCCTAAAGATAATTCAGACACTGTTATATTAGTTAAGTGAGGACTTGCATTCATTCTTTTGATTCCATCAGTAAGTTATTTTAGAACGAATATTAACTGCAGTTCACCAAATTCAACACAATTAGTTATATGTAAGTAATAGGAAAAACCCAAGAGTTTGAAGATCACCCATGAAAAGGTAACACAAACATGCAGTGTGAAAAGAACACAATTGAGGCAGGCTAGCATAGTAGCATATTATTTATGGGAGAAAACTTCTGGCTTATGAATACACAAACTAGCATATCACTATATTAGAAAAGACAATGAAAGAATATGTTGCGCATGAAGTAAATATCTAAGTAGTTAGTCCGATACTAAAATATGATACATAGAAATAATTGTATGCCTGGATCAAGCTGGTCAAACAAGTAGTTTATCTGAAAAGACAAAAGCATCAACAGTAATACTGGCCCCTTACTTTGATATACGCTTAGCGGCTTCCATTACTTCCCAGGCAGAAGATTTAGATTCTACTGTCTTTTTCTTCCATTCTATAATATTTGTTGCATTCTTGTCAGCACCTTGTGTGACATGTTTCTTGGACCACCTAGTCAGAGTCACCCGATCATCCACCTGCACATCCTTGATCTCAAGCTTTGAGAAACAACTCTCCAACTCTTTGACTTGTTGCACCGACAGCGAACGGGAGAATGAAGTCCTCATGCTGGGAGAAGATGACCTGCTTATACCAGGGCTTGTTTGTGTTGCTACATCCTTCCTCAGAATTGTAGGGGTACTGCTAGTGGCAGTATCTTTTATGATTTCAATTCGTTCATCTGCACAACCAGAAAAATGGATATTTCAAAAGGACATTAGTACCCGTTGTGAAATTTGAGGATACTTCCGTAAGGAATTAGGTCGAATGCAATAGTGCATTCTGTTCTGCTGAATAATATTAGAACCAAGGTGGCCATCAACATTTGAATTTTCAGAAACATTTTTGTTTCGGCAAACCATAAATATATTAAAGAAATTAATGTTTTTATGACCTAAATTTTTCAATGGTACTCTAGCGATAATGGAAAACTTGAAGAAAGCATGAAAATATATGGTGCTTAAGAGCATGAGACATGTACCCTGTATAGATTCATAAGAAGTACGCAGTGACTGATATGACTCAGTTGCACTACCAAATTGCTGAGAAACCCTGGTAGATCGCACAGCAGGATACTGACCATTCGTTTGACCGAACCTGCCTCCTCGTCCATTGCTGCAATCCTCACCTGATGCTGCACCCAGATCCCTTCCAGGATCCATAATGCCACCACAAACATGCTCAGGTAGCAAAACTCCAGCCAAGTAAGGTGAGTTCACAGTGAGATTTCCAACTCTACCACTCTCAAGGAACAGAGCCAATGACGAAGAAGATGAATATGGTCCGCCAAATCTGCCAGGAGGTCCAAGAGGTCCACTTTTGGACTTTGGCCGCCAGAGTTGTGGGATTGACCTACCAAGTGCATTGCCGGGGTTCGGACTGAAGATCCACCGTTCTGCGTCCTCCCATTTTGATGGCAGTGTCCTCCCACTGCTATAAGGTAGCACCGTGCTGCTTGCCGGATGCCTTCTATGACCGGTTGAAGGCGGGATCACTCTTTCGGAATTCGAACCCTTTTGATACCCAACAACTGTTGTCCCACGCCAATGGTAGCTCGGTGTCCCTGGACTCGACAACACGTCTGGCCTGTTATATGATGAATATGACACACCCAACCCCTTGTTGATCACCCCAACACCGTTAGCAGGGAATCCTGGAGAATGCGTCAAGGATTTGGCAACGCCAGGGCTGCCAAAATCAACTGAGGCAGGTCGCTGTGCCCTGTCCTTCCTACCTTGGAAAAGAACCGCCCCCAACCGATGCCGCTGGTCTTGGCATTCTATCAAACAGGATATGAGCATAACTTATTAATACTCATGAACCACCAATGGACCATCACCAGGTTCAAGAATATTACCCCTGGTAGGACGGGGGACTGCATTCTTGGCCTGCTCTTGGAGTCGTGCACTTACCCACCTGTTGTCCTTGCCCTCCTGTAATGCCCCCTCATCATCATCCTCTTGTGGTTCCGTGGAACCTGCAGAAGCTTCAGAAGGCAAAAGTCGACCAAACTTTAATGGCTGCAAAGTCGTGTGCTGACAAGCAAATAAGCAACAGCAGTGTACAAGCCAGACGATGAAGCAGTGTAAGTAAGAGTACAACTGCACACGAAATGAGCTGTTGACCACATCCTGCGTGCTCACCATAGGAGGAAGAGGAAGTGAGCCTCTCGTCAGGCTCCGGACCCTTCACCAGACGACCGCCCCGGCGCACGAACCTGGTTAAAGGCTGCACCAACAATTCTCTTAGATGAAGCAACAGTCTATCCAAACAAGTTGCAGTTTGCAAAGAAGTGATCGATCGAGAGAAAGAGGGACGCAATGGGATGGGAATTTGAGCATCAAGGTTTAGGGCCCCATTTGCTTGTCCCAGTGGGGTACAAAGATCTCGCGCTGTATCCTTGCTTGCTACAGTCTAGCTGGACAGTATCTTATCTACTCCTAACCCTGTTCCTTCTTCATGTGTCTCGTTGACTACCTAGATCAGTGTGAGGCCTCTTGCATACAAAAAACAATTAGCGCTAATCAGCAGTCAGCCAACACCGATCCCACCTCGGATACCAGGAGTCAAGAACAGAGGGGGCAAAAAAACACAGAGAAACGATCATGGCTGGTTCGTCATCTCTCTCAGGAAATGCTAAAGGAAACGGAAACAATCAGTCAAGCGCGCCGACCGTTCCGCCGTGTGCATCAAAAGCTTGGCACTTCCACCATGGCAGCTGGCAGGCATAGCGCGTGGAGCAGCAGTGGCTGCACATGCACCAGCAACGGACGCGAGAAAGGAAGCAAACCAAAGCAACGCAGCAACGAACGCGGGACGGAGAGGGATGGCTGACCGAGTCGCCGCCCGACGATCCGCGCGCGCTACTGCCGCGGCTCGTCGAGCTCGCCGACGCCGAGCACCCACTTGCCTCCCCTTCCCCTTCCTCCAAGGCCTCACGCCTCCCCCTCGCCGCCGCTCCCTCGCCGCCGCCGCCATCACCAACCCGCATCTCCCCGTCCCCTCCCACACACAGGGACTGCGTGAGCCGCAGCGCCGAGAGCGGGACGGGAGGGGAGACAGCACGGCGCGGCGCGGCGCAGCGAGCGGCGCGCGCGGGTATTAAAAATGGCGGGTGCCGGGGGGTGGTGGCGTTTAATAGCAGAGGCGAGGTGGGAGGGAAATGAATCCGATGCCCACCCATCCGCCCGCCCCCGCGCGCGGTGGCCACGCCGCCACGCCACGAGACACCACCACCGGCAGAAGCCGCAGTGGGCGTGAGGGATCTCGAGGCCGGCGCCAACGTGGTGGCCTGGGCAAGTCCCACTCCCAGTAATAACTGCGGATTCACGCGCGGCGCTTACCTGGCCTGCCGCCTGCCGCCTGCCGCAGTCATTGCGCCGCCGCACATTTCCCCTCTCTTCGTCAGCGGTGAAAGCCTCCGTGCACCAGGCGGGGAGGCGGGGCGGCTGACCTTGCTCGGCAGGGCGCACGGAGCCGGCGCCGGACGGTGGCTCACCGGTCACCGGCCGGCCAGCCACCAACCAGCTGTTGGCCGATAGCTGCGGCTACGCGTGGCGACGGCGGGTGACAGGTGGGGGTCGTCCGTTTCCGCTGCAGGCTTGACACCGCGCGCGGCGGGGCGCCGGCAGGAACGGTGACCACCGGTCTGGACCTTGTCGATGATCGATCACCTGTAAACCGGTGGGGTTGGTCGACTAGAGAACTCCGGCGCGACGCTGGAAAGTGAGGTGAAAGTGAAAACGTCCGGAGATTTTGGCGGCACGTGCGCGGATGATCCAGGGACAAATCGACAGCGCGGCTGCGGCGTTTGGTGGCCAGTGAAGAAGGGCCGCTTCAATACCGCGGCCGGGTTGGTCAGCCAGGTCCGTGCGCCGTCGGGCACGGCGCGGCGACCACGGCGCGCGCGCGCCGGCAAGGGCGCGCGGGAAGGCAGGCCACACGGGGGGCGCCACCCGCCGCCGCCGGGGGACCCGTGCTGCCGTGCTCCCGCCACCGCGCGGCCTTCTCATCGGTCACGGATGACGGCACGGGCGCGGGGGTATACGTCTCAGGTCTCATTGTTACAAACTCTAGGAACATCTAGGAGTAGATCGAGTGGGTGTGGACTTTACAGAGGGAAAAATCTTACCGATTTTCATGGTTTCGTGGAAGTCGAAGTCCGTCGGGTAGTGGAAGCAGTGGCGGCGACGAGCTGCGACGGTCAGTGTGGTGGTCGCCGCGAGTTGCCGGCATCGTACAGGATGACGGCGGCGGAGTCGTGGACGAGCCGGAGAGGTTCAAGGTCGAGGGCGTTGGCGACGTGGCGCAGGGGCGGCGACGTCGCGGTGGTGACGGCTCTTCGGCGATGGCGTGGTGGTGCTTCCCGTCGCTGTCAGCCCTCCCTCTCGATCAGTCTAGGGTTTGAAGTGGGGAACGGCGGCGGCGGCGACGAACCTCGTACCACGAGCTGTCAGTCCCCACCTTCTCTTTATAGGGCTGCGCGATGGGCCCCACCAGCCCCTTCTTGGGCTGGGCGCCCCTGATCAGGGCGTGAGTCAAGGGCCCAGACATGGCCGTTGGGCCAAGTCTGGTGGAGATCAACCTAACATTCTCCCCCTTGATCTCCTCTTATACTTTCAACTTTATATCTTTTACTTCTTTTCATATTTTATCACAGATTAATGCATAGAGTAGCTTCATCGTCACAGTCAGTTGCCGATAGATTCAACAGCTACAATACACGTCTCTGTTCTAAAACAGATCCTTTAGATTTGGGCCCTTTATTGTCCGGAAAACATAGGCTATACCATAAACCCATGTCGATTGTGTGTTCTCTGTACACACTGGGCGGCAAGCTTTTAATAAGTGGATCCACAAACACATTTCTGTCATTCTTTTACTCAATGCATTTCAACATAATTCCGGACTTTCTCCTTTACAACGTATAATTTTGTGTCAATGTGTTTGGCACTACACTTGACTCGTTGTCATAGGAGCAAACTACTTAAATGGTTATCGCTGTTATCAACCATTATCAAAACTCCGGGTACAGGTTCCTTTAACCATTTTGTCTGTCCCTCGACCTCGTATCATGCTATACCATGTCTTTGCATCACATTGATGTTAATTGTTTTATTTTGGAGATTTTCCACACAAAAACTCCAAGTGTAAAAGTTAGCGACAATTGTGGGTTTCGCTACATATTTCACAAGCTCTACTTTTGTACTCACAACCCTTTGAGAGCACTAGTTATTTCTTTCTTAGCATGAGGCCGATATTCTCAATTTCATTCCAGTGATCTATATCTGGATTGAACTTTTGCCAAAATGACCCGGATACACGAACTATATCAGGGTAAATTCTTTACTTGCACGCTCATAAAGCCTCCAACAGCTGAAGCATATGGAACTATTTCCATCTCACATTGGCTCCTGGAACACTAAAGTACCCAAAACTGTTACCCTTGACAATAGGAACGGACGTAGGTTTACTTATATGCATACTTCATCTCTTTAAAATCTTTTCTAAGTATTCCTTTGTTGTAACCATAATACCCTTTCTTTTAATTTCGATGAGTTTCAATTCTTAGAACGAAAACCAACCACCGAGATCAAAAACTTGAGGACAAGAATTCTTTATCTGAAATAGCATATTAACACCACCACTAGTGGGTAGGGTGTTATCTTTAAGTTGTGGAAATAAAATTTCCCATTCTTTAACTTTCCTTAAAACTATTGTCCTCCTCAATCTCTTTAAACCTAAATTTTCTTACTATTTCTATGAACTTTAGATACCACCATCTCAAGGTTTTAAATGGATTTCTTTTTGTGGTATCTCATATATTCTTTCTTTCCATGACAAAACGTCAAGTAGTGTCATGTAAATATTTTTTCTCCTTGTGTGAAACTTTTGTCACAAGCCTTGCGTTATATCTTTCACCATTCCCTCTAGAGTCACATTTCTCTTTGTAGGTCTATTACAACCTACTGTGATGACTCTTTTAGGAATCATTTTCTTTTTCCATGGACTTAGCCCATAGAATTCTCGTGACTTCTTCAAATGAGGTGGAATCAACCTCCATTTCTTTTCTTGGCACATTGTTTTCTATATAGGGCTGTTGTTACTCTTTGCCAAAAGGCAATGGACTCTATAGGCTCTTGCATAACAAGGCCCTTCTTTACATTATTCATCTTCTTTGAAAAGCTAACAATATGTGTTGTATACAACATCAACAAGTATGAAAAACTTATTGCTCCTGAATCGTCGAAGTAGACACGCATTCCTACTTCTCTTCAAGGCTTAGGTCTCTACATACCATGCTCCCCCAGATTATTCCATCTTCTGTAAAGATGGCATATCAGTAAATCTCTTGTTTGGGTTCCATCTGTTAAAGACTTTATATATGCTCTGAAGCACCGTCTTACTATCTTTGAGGGTTGTCCAGTATGAATACTGGCTAACTCACTATCTTCCTTTTGGAACTGTAAAAAGTTCTGAAATTTAGCTATTTCTTGACATAGGGGTATCAATATAGTGACCGTTGTACTCCCCCTGGCGGTCACATTTATCTTTGATAGATTATCTTTTGCTTTCAATGCATAGTATGCATCATATTGTCCATTATCTAAAGTGCAGGGAAATATCTTTCTTAACTGTTTCACATTTCCCCCCTCGAAATGTGGCATGAACTTTTCTGCCACAATTTCGAAATATATTCATAACTCTTGTGAATGAGGAAACTTTTATTACTTCATCCACATGATTACGTCATGCAGGACAAAGTAATTTCTTAATTCGTATGGGAGTACTTTTCCTACATTTCACTTCGAGAACTCAGCAGAGTCCTTTATGACCAGTAATTTAGCGAGTCACGCTCGCGTATCATCCTTATCTTGAGGTTCGTATGTAACTTTCTATTCTTCTTAAACTCATTAAGTGCTTAATCACTATGACACAATAGAAGTGTCGTTCAATTTGAGAATAGCAAAAGAGCTACTCCAAAAGTTCTCTTCCAGTATGGAATGCACAAAAAACACATGAGTCATCACAACTTTCTCCCGCCATGCAGGATAAAACTATGCCAATTTTAACCGCAATGCAGGTATTATTCCATACTCTTCCTGGACATAAATGTCAAGATTAGATCGTGTTCAATCATTAATTCAGAAATTAATCCGAATATTCCATGACACACATGCTAAGTCTGACGTTGGTCAAATTAGCCGTGCATGCCTTATTACATCTCTGACTGAACTCAAAATAAATTCCTTTTGATAGAAAGTACATAAGAGACATTTCTCAAACTGAACTCTTATTACTCTATCTTCTTTTCTTGGATCAATATCCATAAGGACTTTTCCCTTTAAGCCATTCTTTTACAGAGAATATATTTTCTGATGCAATGACTTTCTTTCTTTCTGAGTCACAAGTACCCGGTTCATTTTCTTTTGTCCCTTCAAGAAGGACTACATGTAAAACTTTGTCTAAAAAGACAATAATCAAAACTTTAAATTCTATTCTATATCACCGTTGGGCAGAAATAGAATAAAACATCTTTCCTCTATATTAAAATCGCATCACCGTTGGGCAGAAACAGAATTAATGTATGGAAAACACAATTAACTTTGAAACCATATATCTGTTCCTCAAAATTAAATTCTTTCGATGGTTCGAATTTAATTAGAGAATGATTAACTTTATTGCAGCGGAAATAAGAAAATACATTTCTTTACTTTAACAGCGGTTCTTTATGTATTCTCTCAAAAAAAGAGGTCACTTTGATGCAACATTTACAAAAGACTTTAAACTTTAAGCTATGACTCATAAAATTATAATATTGTTATCATCAACGTTGGTTAGAAAATAACAATAATATAATTAGCTTTAAAATTCTCTTCTTTGAGAGCTTTCTTTATGGCTCCCGTTGTTAAGAGAAATCATTGCTCAACTTTGAGATTTTAAATGGCGAAATGATGCCAAAACTTAATTTTAACTTAAGACACCATAAGCTTTTCTGAGGCTTTAAACTTCAAAAGTGTCTTTAACCCACAGGAAAAAGCTCATTTAAGAGTTTTATACTATTCTTTCAATTAAATCTTCTCGTTGGTTCGAACTTAATTGAAAGATAACATCATTGTAGTAGCGAAAAACATTTTCTTTATAGACACAATACTTTGCGCTCAGTTTCTCTCTAAACAATTTATCTCGTTGGTTCAAAATTGAATAGAGGTAAAACTTACTCAAAGTAGGCTCTTTAATCATGCTCTTAAAATTTAATTGTCCCGTTGGTTCTAATTAAATTAAAGAGCAACAATATGAACTTTGCAGCGGAAATATTGAAACATACTCATATTCAGGAGCAATATATCACTTTAAAACTTTATTATTCTCT
The DNA here is from genome assembly GCF_016808335.1 of Panicum virgatum. Classification (NCBI taxonomy): domain Eukaryota; kingdom Viridiplantae; phylum Streptophyta; class Magnoliopsida; order Poales; family Poaceae; genus Panicum; species Panicum virgatum. Next base: position 40,148,869 of record NC_053141.1, on the reverse strand, counting down.
AAGAGAAATTATCCCGTTGGTTCAAATTTGAATAGAGTCAAAGAAAAGCTTCCGAAAATGAGTGAAACAATTGATAACAGTTACTGTTTGAGGCGGCCCAAAATGAAATATGTGCACGGCCTGCAGTGAATAGCGGCCCACGGCCCGCACGCGCGCAGCACTCCCCTGCGCCCAGGCCACAACCTGGGCCTGGGCCGGGATTTCGGCCCACGGAGCTCCCCCGCCTGGGCTCAATCTGGCCTGAGAGCCACCAGCCGCTGTGAGCCGTCGATTGTCGCCGTTCTTGATCGGCCAGCCGGCCGCGACTCAACTCTAGGAACATCTAGGAGTAGATCGAGTAGGTGTGGACTTTACATAGGGAAAACCTTGCCGATTTCCATGATTTCGTGGAAGTCGAAGTCCGTTGGGGTAGTGGAAGCAGTGGCGGCGACGAGCTGCGA